>NC_140953.1:122265210-122722710 GCF_014529385.1 Adiantum capillus-veneris
GAATAGGTTGTTACTAATGAAAATTAGGAAGGCTATTAATTAAGATGTTTTCGTAGCTCTGTGTCTGTGTGTGTGTGTGTGTGTGTGTGTGTGTGTGTGAGAGAGAGAGAGAGAGAGAGAGAGAGAAGAGAAGCAAGGAACAAACGGAATTTTTCTCATCTAAACGCAGGAGGTAGCGAGAGAGTGATAGAAAGAGAAAGGGGACCTCGACGCTTGTCCTTTAAATTGTGTGTGTGTGCGCGTGTGAGAGAGAGAGAGAGAGAGAGAGCTTCTTATAACAAGGAGGGCGCCTGCGCCTGGAAATCGGTCAGTCAGGAGTAAGAGGAGGAGGACTAACTAGCATGGCAATGGGGGACTACATGCAGAGGGTAGGGGCGAGGACAATGGTGATGGGCGCGATGCTGGGAGTAGCGGCAATGATGTTGATGCAAGCGGGGCAAGGCAGAGCAGCGGCGGAGGTAGCGTCGGAGGCGGCGGAGAAGGCTGCGCTGTTGATCATCAACGAGTCGAAGGTACCGGTAAGAGTGAGCGCCGCCACCGCCAACGAGGCGGTGGAGGTGGAGGTGGACGGCGATGGCAGCGCCACTATGTGGGTAAGCAGCCTCAACCCCGTCAACCTCACCGTCACCAACCTCCTCTCCAACGCCTCCGCCTCCTCCGTTTTCAGCCTTCCCAACACTGCCGACATGGCTACGCTCATCATTGCCACATCCACTGTCCTCAACAACGCCGCTGTTCTCTTGGGCCCCTTTCTTCGAGCCTATGGCCCTCTCATCCTCGCTTACTTTCTCGCCTAATCTCGAGTGCCCTATCTTGAGCATGTAATTCTGCCCCCTTTAACAGAAGATTGCTCGTGTGTGTGTGTGTGTGTGTGTGTGTGTGTGTGTGAGAGAGTGAGTGAGAGAGAGAGAGAGAGAGAGAGAGAGAGAGAGGCATTCAGTGTATTTTGAAGTAAGTAAAATTGCCAGATCTCATTAAGCAAAGCTTCATGTTAACGGGCTACTCTTTGAGTGCACACTCGTCTATTCAGTTTCATACTTTCTTGGTACCATTGTCTAGTTCACAAAGTAAAGCAAGTAGGCAAACTTTGATGGTACAGGGAGAGGACAAGAGAGCCTCATGACTAAGTGGGGCGAAGGGGATCAAGAGCCGAGAATTCCCACACACGAGAGCGGAGCAGATCACAATCGTGAGTCATGTCACCTTAAAAATTAAACCTAACCATAAATTAACCCCTTAAATCCAGACAATGTCTTTTGGCTTACAATAAAGGGGTTTAAAAATGGACAAAGGCACAACATGTGTGCGCAGGTGAGATGGCTAGTTCAATTGGGTTCAAAACCGAGTGGTGGTAGCTTGATTTTTTATGCTATCCTAGTTTAATCTCGCCCCGGTTTTCGTGTTGCCCAGGTTTACTCCACCTCGGGATCCCCCCTTGGACTTCCGAGCCGTTGATCCCTTCACACACACACACACACACACACACACATCTTCTTTCCCCTTTAATGCTATGTGTCCTTAGTGTCATGGACAAGAGTAGATAGTATAAATATTTATATTGTAACGTAAAAGAGAGCTACCATAAGAAGTGTATGATTCTAAGACAGACCAGATCTAAGTGTATGATTCTAAGAAGTGTATGTCTTGGTTCGTGGCCTGGCTTGGGCTCAGCAGGTCCGGTGATGTATTTTTTTGGTTTTCTTAATATAATCTTTCCACCCACCTATTGTGAGTTTTGGAAAAAAAAAAAAAAAAGTGTATGATTCTCTCATCTTTTGTCCATAGATGTGCATTTTCTTAGTGAAAGATTTTTTTATTATGTGTGTCTTGACCATAAAGTGGAAAAAAAGATATGTGTCGTTGTTCCAAATGAGATATTAGGTCCATGTCATGCCATTGCTTCCATGTGAGTAGATAAGACCACAAATGGAGGCAAGAGGAAAACATGCATTGTTGGAATAAGCCCAAATACTTTGGATTTATTATAGACACCTTTATCCTGTTAGTAAACCTTCTAAATTTACCTCAAATATATAGCTAAAGTAAGGATAATCTAAAATTCACCTTGAGTGGGGCTCCAAATGTACTAAGTCCATTTGAAAACTCTCTCTTTTTTGTATACATTATCTTTGTGTTATTGGCATGTTAAAACATGCCTAGAGAGAGAGAGAGAGAGAGAGAGAGAGAGAGAGAGAGAGGCTATTTACATAGGTAGTGGTTTATTCGAACCAAGAAGATAGACCTAGGGCAATATCAAGAAGAAGAGACACAGAATCCGCCTTTGCTTCAATTGCAAACACCTCAATGTCCCTATTGTGCATATCTATATGAAAATTTTGAAATCAATTTATCCCATTTACCAAGAGGTACTTGAACATAAGCCAAAATGCTAGAAATTTCAACTGGGGCATGTGTAACGATCATTGGCAGAATCATTTTTGGCTTCTACAACACATAGCCAACAAACTTTCTTGTGATTTTAAACGAAAGAAATACATGGAACTTTTTCACGACGCATGTCACAAACAAGGTGAGGGATCACCGGGGCTTGCTAATGAAAGGAACCATGAAGATGGTAGGGGAAGGTGGCGGGAGTTGTTTACACGGGCAGGAAGTGAAAAGAGCGGGGGCTAATACACACATACTTAGGGTAGTGGAAGCAACAAGTAAATAGTGGAGTGGTCTTACCAAAATGTGAAGCTAGTCCTTGTTGCTATGCTAGGCAACGAATTTGTAGGCAACGCCAAAGTTGAATTGTAGATCGTTGTGTAGTGAGTTATATGATATGTCATGTTGTGTGTGGAGAGAAGGTTAGAAATAACAAGGTATCGGCATGGTGTAGTTTTGTTTCTTGGAGACAAGAATGTGTGAAGCCATTAAGTTATCATCATGAATAAGATTTTTGTAGTGTTTCTTAAGAGATACAATGTAAAGAATTGTATTCTCAAGTGATTGTCGGGTAGAGAGCGGAAGTCAAGTTGTGAAGGTTGCCAAGTGGCTCGTGTTTTGAGGCGGTGCAACTCATCTGAAATTGATTGGTCTACTTTAATATGGGTGGAAGTTAATTGTGTTAGGAGCTAAAGGTGACTAGGATCTCTTATGCGAGAGAGGGCAACATACACACGACCGTGACTTCAAATGTTGGCTCGATCAAAAGCCAAGGTGTCTAGTGTCAAGCCTTGTGCATGATGTATGGCCCTAGCAGCTGCAGGTTGAATTGCGAATTGTGTTCTAGTAATAGGGTTTAGGAAGTTTTATTCCTGTTTGAAATTCATGTGTTATTTTTTGGTTTGGTGTCCATTCTTTATCTATTGATGTATTGTATAATTGTTGGTTTTCATATCTAGCTTTCTAGTCTACTTTAGTGGTTTGAAAGTGAATCCAGATGGTTTGTGTCATGGAGCTACGTGTCATTGCTTTGAATATGCCGTCGTCCCCATTAACCGGGCCATTTAGAATGTCAATATTTCCAACACAAATTTTCCCAATAAGCCCTGGCTTTAAGTGAAGTTTTTTTTTGAAGACATGTAAGTCAACTTTGGATCTATCGGTATTTGAATAGTTTTGTTGCAATTTTTTGCCCTTGTGTCTTGTGCCTCAATAGACATTGGTGTCCATATGGTAGTGTTAAAAATATGTTGGTTGTGTAGATATTTATCTTTGTTTGGATAGTAAAGGTGGGATAGCATGGTTGGATGAGGTACTCTGTGCATGTATGATAGGTTTATTTTGATTATATACATCTTTCCATGTGAGTCCATCTGTTAGATGTTGTTGGTGGAAACCAAAGACATTGATCCCTATAATAATTATTTGGGTTCTTGTGGCATTATATTTGACATATCGTAGAATTTTTGGTTTGTTACATTTTTCGTATGTGTTGTTTGTTGTAGTGTATGTAGAGGCAAATTCTGCCAGTGATATGTGTTCAAGCCGTGCACGGTAATTGTCTATGCTTATTTTGTAAAATATTTTTGTGATGGTCGGATCTATGTGTTGTAGAAGATGTTTTCACTTGAGAAGCATTGTTCTTTTGTGAGGAGGGTTTGTGTTAACAAATATAAATTCTTGAGTTGCATTGTAGAGAGGTAGAGAAAGTGCAATATACACTGCTTGTTGTGAGCTTATTTGTTGTGTGTTTAGTATTGTGCTTTCTACTTTTTGAAGTCTATCAAATGTAGTTGCATTGTTTTGAACACAAGAAACAAATTACTCCTTGATTGCTTTGATGAGTGTGTTATCAAATTTTGTTATATATGAGGTGCAGTAGGTAGCTGCTCCATGTGCATTTAAAATGTATTGTATATCTGAATTCGCATCCCAAAGCTTTGAAATGGTTGGATTGAAATTATTTGCGTAAATATATTTGATATTTTTTTTCAATATAAGTGTGGGACATGAGATTGTGGATGCCATATCTTGGATGTATTCCTCAAAGCAAAGGTCCATAGATAGGAGCCACTGTTTGAATGTAATATTTGCTTTATAATCTAGTAGTAATAGAATATCTTTCATTTGTATATGTTTCTTTTTATTATTGTCATAAAAACTAATATCTAACCAACCCAAATGATTTTCTCATATTAAACTGATCACTTAATGTGGGAGAATACACGGGAACAAGGGTTAAGATATATACATGTGCTTATAGATCTATCCCAAGGCGGGGCCAATGGTAAAGGGTCCCAAATGAGAGATGGTCTATCAAAGAGCAAGGCTAACCAATGGAGCATAAGACCTTAGGGTTAGCTTCATTGAAGACCTCCAATAATGTGTGTAAAAGTCCTTTGACCTTAGGTAAGCTAGGGCTGAGCTTGAGGTGGGAACCCGGCCCAAGCTCGAGGTACTTGTCCTGCTTGAGGTGCTTGTCGTGCTTGAGGTTCTTATCATGCTTGAGGTGCTTGATTAAGATGCTTGATGTGCTTGACTGGCTCCATGCTTGAGGTGCTTGACTTGCTACATGATTAAGGTGCTTGAGGTGCCTTGAGATGCTTGCCTGAGATGCTTGTGGGAACACCCCCTAGTTCAAGTGCTTTGTCATGCTTAATGACTAAGGGGCTTGCTCATCCAAAGTCAAAAAGATCCCTACAAGGAGGGGGGCGTGCCCTACAAGGGGGGGGGGATGAGAGAGAACACACACACACACACACATAAGGGAAGCCCCAGCTTGAAGAGGCAGCAAGGACACTTGTCAAGTTCCTCCTCATGGTGTGCCTGAAGCCTATTGGTTGGCCACCCAAGGGGTCCAATAATAATTTAGGATATTTAATTAATTTATTTTTCATTTATCAAGTCTTCTCTCTCAAAGGGGAAAGGGGGACACTTGTCCCAAAGGCTACCCTTGTTGCTTGTAATGGCTCCTGCTTGTGATTGGCTAGGCCTGGAGGGGTCCAATGAGCTTCCATCATGAGCTACAAGGGGGGGTCGACCATGCAAGCTAGGGGGTTGCTTAGGGGGTATACTCACCCACACGTACACACAAACACTCTCATGGTGTGCTATGCAAAGTGCAAGAGCTCCATCTCCTTCTCCAAGCTCCTTGAGAAGTTGAGAGCCTACACCAACTCTCTTGGCTATGGAATGCAAATCCAACCAAGAGCTATGCTTCAATGCTTAAGCTTGTCATCTCCTTCTTCTCCATTACTATGCTATTATGTATGCTAGCAACAAGAGTATGATAAGTGAGGAACTACTTCTTTCTCCTATGAAATGTTTCTTCTTCCTCTTCCCTACCCTCATTCCCTGCTAGCTCTCCCCACCTTCGAAGGTGTTTGAGGTCTTGGGATTGAGGCTTGGGATAGTTAATGCTTTCTACAAGTGCATGTTTTTCTTATTGCAAGAAGGCTAATGGTTTATTGCAAGTAGATTAATTGTATTGCAAGGTAGATTAATTATTGCTTTAAGCACAAGTTGATGCATAAAAGTATACATCTTCATACATTCAAATGATTTAGGGAACATAAAGATTAATGATGTTCACAAGTTCTTGATTGTTTTCAAGCTAAGATTGATTGTTGAAACTATGCAAAATCTTGGTGTGTGAACCTTCCATCTCCATATTGCCAAAGAGGTCTCAAGGAACACAAAGATTGTATTGTACCAAGTCTCTCTTAATGAGAGAATCTATAATACAAATGCCTTTTGGAGGGGGGACCGGCTCCACATAAATCCGGTCCTCAACTATTGTCATATTCTCTACACTCTCTCTCTTGCAAAAGTATTGTTCATGCCTAGTTAATTAAGTGTTATGATAGAGTTGCTACTACCAATTAAGTTCACCCTCTATGCTCTCAAAATTGCTCACTCTAATTCTCTTAATTCCGCTATTCTCTAAGTTCATAGGTCATTCCCATTACAATTATTGTATTGAATGTTGATATGTTGAGAGTGAAAAGGCTCCAAAATCATAGTTAAAGGCATTGGGTAGCGAGGAAAGTCAAATTGGCATCCTTTGCATCTTCTGAAGCAAGCTTTCCTATGTTTGTGTGCTTGAATTTCTTATAAATCTATAGGAAGAAGCATGGAATCATTTGTTATGTACTTATCAATGAAATGCACAACATATTCATTGGGATGTTTTCCATAAATAGGATCATTTTTATCCATAGTAGCCCATGATCATGCTGGCTACCTCGGCTCTGGAACTCGGTTACAAAAAAGTAATCTTTGAGTTTTCCTAATATTGTTGTATCCTTGGCCAGTAAACTCTCCATTCTGTTAAAACGGTTTAGGTAAAAGCAGGCTATTGTTACACGGCCACCTCGGACCAACTCTTATATATATGATGTTGTTTGTGTGCTTGTAGGCACAATTGGGTTGAGTTTAGCAAGTGCTGCAATCAAAGGTTTCCAACGTTTCTCACAGCTGCAAAAAATGTAACAAAGAATGTTGGGGCCCAAGTGTCTAATTGTAGCGAAGGCACTTTTTTTCAATTTCTCTTTATAGTCAGATGATGTTCGCAATGCCTCAAAGTCACGATATCCAAGTTGAGAAGACAAGATCTTCTCAATGTTAGTATCTCCAACAACTTGTGCAGCCACTAGTTGATTGTGATTTAGCTTGCCTTTGCGCATACGGATCCAAATGGACCCCATGTTTTTTTGAGTCATTACTTTGACTGTTTTGAAAAAAAGATTCTCTATATTTAGGAAAAATCTTCTATCGCTGTGCATAAATTCCCATTGAGCCACATGCTGATACCTATGCTTAGCAAGTGTGTGGTATTTATGGGACTCATCATAAAAATAGTAGGAAAACTAAGCTCTTCACAATATTCATCTTTGAAAATACTCAAAGAACTATTTCCCTCAAAAGGAGCTACAAAGAAGACTTTGTCGTTATGATCTACTACTTGCACGATGACTCAATTCCATGGAGCATGACATCTGTGGCTAGATAATCTTCTTCTGGTGGTTGATTGTCGTTGACAAAGTCATTAGGTAGAGGGTACTACAGACTATGAAAATGACTTAGCCACTCATTATTTAGAGTAATTCTTTTGTTCTTGTATAAAGATGTTTGCAATAGTTGAGTAGTGGCTTTCATGGTAAGCAATGGGCGAACAACTTCCGAAAGGTAGCAATGGTTGTACTCGAGATGGTGCAATACCCACTAGTATCGAGGCTTCATCATGAATGAACCTCGGCAATATTTGTTGTGTTTTCTCCAAGGATGCCAAAATGTTAACAATGCTACCTCGTAATCCAAACTGACCATCGTATGTAAGCTCCCCAATTTTGGGAAAAGGTAGCTGATACTAATAAAGAGACTTTCTATATGATTTAAGTTGTCCATTGCATCCAAGGGGGAGTTAAATTCTATGGATTCAATTGAGTGAGAAATGCACCATGGTCTTGCCTTGTACTCCCGTAGGAAGTGCATACATAGTTCTCATGTATCTCGTTGGTTCTAGATCTCCCAAGTGTTGATCTAGGCCCCTTTTGAGCTAATTATGAAAAAACATTAAACGGCCACATTTAGGACATTGATATAAAGAGACATTGTTCACTATTATTATATACTATTCTATAGCTTTGTCTGGTGGGGAGGCTTTCTCAATGTCTATGTGCAAGGCAATCATGAGGTGTAACTATTTTTCAAGTTTTTTTATTTTTGTTGTTATTGCACCTATTTCTAGGGTGGTTCTAGCACCCAAGCAAGCAAATTTCCTCGTCGCGATGGAAATAGGGACTTCATTTGGTTGTTGGAGAAGCAAAACTTTCAATGATTCTGTTTCTTTTTTGTCGATACTTGCGTTTGCGTGAGTACCAATTCTCCCCCAAGTTAAAAAATAGGCAATTACTTCTATCGACGATGACAATTTTGTGAAATGTTGTTGAATTGGCTCCACCATTGAATGTTGTCCTTTTTTTGGGTGAATATATTGGCACACCATAAATATGAACCTCGCATGGAATACTAAATCTGACGGAGAATACATGGATAATATCAAGCATAATACCAATAGATGATGTATGACTATCCAATACTTGAATCAAAATCGACGAATCATGTCTTTTGGAAATCAAATGCGCCAAAAAAGGTAACATTGGCGTTCGCTCCAAAGATACTCTCATCGCATCTATTATGGTGCTCTTAATTTATTGCAATGACGAGTGCGACTTGATTACTTTATTGAACACGAGGAAAATGTCATTATTGTATGGGTGACTAGCTAGGAAAGCAATATCGATATCATTCTGAATAAGTGATTCAAAAAATGTATCTTGGTTGCTTGAGGAACCCATGTTTGTATATGATAGCTGGAAAAAAAAAAAACACACACACACACACACACACAGATGACAATCTACAAGATGAGTAATGGATGAAAGCAATATAATATAAAGAGTGTTGTTTTTTGTGTGGTGGTGATGGAGCTTCAATATTGTAGAGGAGGAGCGCTACTTTGTTCCTTCTACAAAAGACGTGACAAGACCTAACTTGTTGACGATGAATTGACCAGTACGAACAAGTGAGCTAGCATCTCACACACATCTAGTACATCAAAAGTGTATAAATCAACAAAGTTTTTGTCAAGATGCAACACTTTGTTAACTACATCACCCACTGAGAAAACATCAATTGGGGAAGCCTTGTTGGTCAAAATCTTTCCTTCAAGCTTGGGCACCAGAACAATAGTTGTAGCTTCTGAGAAAATAGAGCAAAAGTCTGCCTCTTATTGGTGATGAATCTTAGTAAATTTGCATTGACCACAAAAACGTTCCACCAAAATAGAATTCACATTCACAAAGTTCCAGGTACCACTCACCTACATATAGCCACTTGACAAGATAGAGCTTTCTGTGACCTATTATGGTAAAAAAGGAAAAGTCAGAGCAATACTTACTTCTTGATTGTCACCAACATCAAGAATGTGGGCCTTATATGCTTCCTCCAAACATTTCTTTGAGACGAGGACTTTTGACGCGTGATAGTATAGTAATATCCAAGACTGAGAGTGTATTGCTTTGACCTGTGAAGGAACCAATGTTTTGGGCAACAATCGTAGGATGCACATCTGTCTTAAGAGTACACAAGATAGTGTGGTAATCGTGTTTGTATGCATTCACAAAGCTAAGCTACGCTGGTAAGAAAGGAAAAATATTAGAAAGCAACAAATCTATAAAAGGGAAAAGATAAGGTAGGCTTACAACAATGGCACGATCCTCAGCTGAAATCCCATCCGTAACTCAAGATCACCCTGGGAAACACCAGCTTTTAAAGTGCTAGCATGCCTCTGTATAACAAAAAAGGCTACAGTTCCAAAGTACATATGAGTACCTTGTGCATGCAAGGATTGTGCCTCATCCAAAAATTGATGCACATTAGTCTCTAGGTAGAAACTAAGATTGACTTCAAAACGCTTTGTCTTCTCTACAACCATGGAATTGTTGAAAAGTCTTGTATACTTACACATTGTCAATGTGCACAAAGTCTCCTATACTAATATTGTCAATGAAATGTGAAATAAATTGGTTGCTAACAGCACAAGTGATGGTATCAGTGTTGAGTGTATCAACTAGGTCTACCTTAAGGTAGCACATATACTTAGCCGCCTTTTGAACTTTGTTTGTAAGTCCGATATCCGTTCAATATGCACCCCTCAAATGCGAAAGGAGGGCAAGTCTAAGTGATGTCAACAATGCGCAATAGCGGAATCTTAGTGGGAATATAAGGCACAAGAGAAGATGAACTAGTGGGCACTACATCCTCATGATGGCATTCAACAATAGTATGAGTGGTTGGCTCATCTAGTTTGGTAACCTCTCTAAAGATATTGTTTTTTAGAGCTATAATCGATGGACCCTCCACACAAGGTTTGGCTGCCACAACAAAAACAAAACTCGTAAGGGATGGACACAACAGTACAATATCTATGCTACTTAAGCAAACCTTACTTAGTTCTGTGATCTCCTCATAAGTTTTGAAAAGCATACGTGCTATCGCACCACTTTGGACCACATGTTTGAGGGATTTGGGCCCAATGCCAAGAGCTTAAGAAACATCAAGCTTAGGTAGGCTCGAAGCGGCTCTTGTGTGGAGAGGAAGCACGTGATCAAGAATGAGGCCACTGCCCACTTCCAAGAATGACACAGCTATGTCATGATGCACTATTTTGTTCAATTTTGGAAGAATAGAAAGTAAAATTGCATTATTGCTAACCATACATTGAGTATTTTCTATAAACTATCAAGCTTTTGAATCACCATCTTCAAACTCCATCAAGTGGACATCACTAGATTCATCACACATAGGTTTCACGCTGTCATCATTGCCATCCTAATGTTCATAGAGTGGATTTGGTGAGGAGTAAGAAGCAACCATAGTAAGCGAGAATGATAAATAACAATCACACAACTATTACTTGATTTGTTTAAAAGAAGCAAAGGGAAAAGAACATCCTTTAGCTAAAGGGTAAATAAGTTCATATACAACTACATTCACAGGAACCTTAGGATCAATACGGGAGCGGGATACTCTAGAACTAACTTTTGCACAAACATTACCACTTATCAAAACTTTTACATGGATTTGACACATATTTAGACACCTGCAAGCGAAAGAAACATCAAATTCAAAGGCATTAATGAACTAGTGGATAGAGCTAGACCAATGAGAAGGGGTGCCCCTACTTTATCCATTCACACTACTTCTTGTCCATCCACTATGCAATTTGAGGTGGCAAGCTGAGTTAGGCCCAAGAGTGTGTGTTGGTGGTCTAGGCTCCCCATGATGTCCATGGGTTGAACACTAAAAATTTAGCCAATGAATGAGAGAGAGAGAGAGAGAGAGAGAGAGAGAGAGAGTAGTGGGTCGTCGTGACGGACGTCTGCAGCATAGCTCATTGGTACTAACATAATGTCAATACTCAGGGAAGTGACTCAAATGGGGCACGGAGACTCTTTGAGATCGTCAATCTCAAGAAGTGAACCTTAACAAGCAAACACAACAACTCTACAAGCAAACCAACACTCAATGATCAGGGAAATCTGCCTATGTCCTTTCTCACAACTCTAGGTCATCACACCATTTGGACACTCGAATGGACTCGAAATGCAATGAAACTTTAGGAGGAAGTATAGGACACCTAGGGGCACAATCCTACCAAGTTTGGTCGCAATTTGAGAAGGTATCAAAATCATGATCCAAATTGCAACAGAACTATCCAGAAAGGTCACCCTATGGTCTAAGAACACTCTCTGATGGTCAAAATGACTATAAACAATGATTTAAGCACTCAAATCTGCATTTACATCTCACAGACATATAGTCGTGAACGTCAACAAAACTGACAATGCTTACACTTGAATTAAAGAGCAAAGAGAGAGAAACACAATCTAAGTGTCTGAATCGAAAACGGATTACCAAATCATTAGCTGTAATGATTACAAGTTTGGAGCAGCTTATAGCTTGAGCGTACGTTTTTACAGCTCCTTGTTCTTCTCTAAAGATAAGCCCCTTTTTCACATTAAGGTAATTGATCTTTATACCTAGGGCATTCTAAATGGCCAATGGCTGGCCGGCTCACACGGACCTTTACAAATATCATTACAGCATTACAACTCAGGGGATTGATCCACTACTTTGGAATTAGGATTTACACTGAGTATTACTACACTAGCTCGAACAATTAATAGAGTACAAATGTGATGTCCAGCTACGTGTCCAATCAGGTGGGCGCCCATTCGGTTTGTCCTCAAACACACACACACACACACACACACACACACACACACACACACACACACACACACACACACACAGATAGAGAGAGAGAGAGAGAGAGCAAAACTAACTCTCTCTCCCTTGTGTTGCTGCAGGTGTGTCACTGTGTGTGTATGTCTGCTGATCTCACCACCGACATGGCTGTGATTTGCACTCTCTTGTAGAGAACTTTGAAGCCCGTCTTCTCCACAATATCGCACAGGTTGATAGCCCGCATCACCATCGTGCTCTTAATGCTCGTGGAACATCACCACCGATCTAGCTCTCACTCTGTGTGTATTGCCGACCTCACCACCACCTGGCCACGCATTGTGCTCTCACAGAGAATTATGAAGGCCGCCTTCTCCACAGTCATCACACAGCTTGCATCACATTCACGTTGTTAATGACCGCCTTCACCTAAAGGTTCTAAAAATATTCCGTAAACTGTGGCCGTCCACATGGACGCTATCCGTGAATTTTGCCTAACCCAGCCCAATACTAAGGCCTTTCTTCAACAGGCCAAAAGCTTAGCCCAACATTGTTGGAATTAGGGTTGCAGGAAAACACGTACAACTTGGAGAAGATGAAGAAAGCTCAAGGCACACAATAGAGAGTGTTTTACTTAGTGCGTAATGGAAAGATAGATAGCCCTAGATTGATGGGTGTATATACAATGCACGGGGGAAAAAACCTCCTAAAGAGGGAAAAAATGCCCCGGCGGTCCTAGTGTGTTCACACACATCACTACCACATTTATATGGTAACAAATCTCCCTTTGAGTGATCCGGTGAACGAGAGCTGGAACATGAGTAAAGGGAAGTTCCATGCCCTGAGGACATGATCAATCTACAAAGGGGAGTAAGCCCAAAGCTTTGCGAAAAGCTTTGAGCTTCTCACGATCTGCAAGGTTGTCCTATGTTGGCACATAAGCCAAGTTGGTCTCTCCTGCTGAGAGCCTCTCCCTGACATAGTGGTAATGCACCTCGATGTGATTTGTGCAAGCATGAGAAATTGGGTTCCTCGCAACTGCCAATGCACTCTGATTGTCAGTGTAGATAGTGTTGGTAGTGTCCTATCCAACACCCTAATCAGTCATAAGGCGTTTGAGCCATACACACTCAACCGTAGCTGTGAAGACTGCCTTGTACTTAGCCTCACAACTAGAAGTGGCCACAGTAGGTTTCTTCTTGCTCAAGCGTGATATACATGAACTGCCAAGCATGAAACAAAAACAACTTGTGGACATTGTGTCAAAACAACCAACCCAATCTGAGTCTGAAAAAGCATGTAAGTCTAGCGGAAATGATCCCCCCTTGGGATAAAGCAAACCAAGATGTAAAGTGCCACTAAGATAGCAAAAAATCCTCTTGACAACCTGCCAATGCTTAGACCCTGGGCTATGCGTAAATCTGCTGACCTGTGAGATTGCAAACTAAATATCCGACCTCGTGTTGCATACATAAATGAGGCATCCAATAGTAGTTTGGTAAAGAGTGGCATCTGCAGGATCACAAGCATCATGAAGACTCAAATTTAAACCTCTTTCCATGGGAGGGGCAATAGGTTTTCCATCCTCAAGTCCAAACTTACATACCAATACCTTTATGTAACTTTTCTGACACAAGGCAATAGCACCATCACATTGCTTAAACTAGATACCCAAGTAATGATGCAATATCCCCAAATCTTTCATCTTGAAAGTAGCATTCAAATCAGCCTTAAATTCAGCAATGTGCCTCTCATTTGGTCCAGTGATCAACAAATCATCGACATAAAGAACCACAATGAGAAGTACATCACCCTCACGCGTTACATACAATGTGCTTTCTGTTGGACTGTTACGAAAGCCTTGTTTGACCAAATGAGTGTCAGCTTTCTCATACCAAGCACGAGGAGATTACTTCAACCCATACAAAGCCTTCTTACATCTGCACACTTTGTCCTCTTGTCCTTTCTTGACAAAAGGCTGCGTTACATAAACTTCCTCAAATATGTCACCATTCAAGAAAGCAGTAACAATGTCTGATTGATGTACATCCGAACCAAAATGAGCTTCCAATGCACATAGAAAACGCACAGTAGTCATACGACAAGTGGGAGCAAAAGTCTCTTCATAATCTATGCCTTTTTGTTGTGCATAACCCTTTGCAACAAGTCCAGCCTTATGGCGATCGATCTCACCATCCGGCTTGCATTTCAACTTGTAAACCCACTTCCTACCAGTGGACTTTTTGCTAGGAAGAGAATCACATAAAGTCCATGAGTCATTTTCTATAAGTGCATCATATTTTGATTGCATGGCAGCCATCCAATTTTTTGAATTCTGTGCTTCATCAAAAGACAGAGGCTCCTCAACATCATGTAAACTAGACACAGCCAAAGCATAACAATCTGTTGCATAAGATGCATGGCGAGAGCCTGAACGAGTACGACTAGACAAAGGTGCATCCAATTAACTGTCACGCAATGTATACATTAGTCATTTTGGCATACCTCTAGCCTGCTCATTTTCAGCCCTTTCCTCATCAAGTACATCATGTACATCTGCATCAGTAATAGGCTGACTTGTAACATTTTTGGAAACCCCCCTAGGCTATACATTTGCCTCATTGGAATTTACATTCGAGCTTCCACCATTGAAAAGAGGCAACAAAGTGTCATAAATGTCCTGTGAGCTTACATTACTATCTCTAGTACATGACAGCAAGGGTAACATCTTCTACAAACACTACATCCCATGAAACCAAAATACACTTTTTTTGTGGATGATACAACCTGTAACCTTTGCTTTCAGCACTATAACCAACAAAAATACATTTGATAGGCTTATCATCCAAGTTTTTGTGTTGTGTTTGTGGCACCAAAGCATATGTCAACAACAAAAAACACGCATGTGCTCAATAGAAGGCTTTCTTTCATGCCATGCTTCATATGGAGTAATAGACTGCAAAGATTTTTTAGGACACCTGCTAAGTACATAAGTGGCACACATGATGACCTCAAGCCAAAAAGAATGCGGCAAAGCTTGACTTTTGACCATACATCGTGCCATTTCCCTGAGTTACCTATTTTTCGTCTTAGCAACACCATTTTGATGAGGTGTATAAGGCACTGTACATTGGTGTTTTAATTCACGACTAGCCAAAAATGCATTAAATTCATGAGACATATACTCCCCCCCTCGATCGGAACGGAGGGTGCCCATAGTACATTTCGAGACATTTTCAACCATAGCCAGAAATCGTTTGAAGCACATAACTTTGGACTTTTCTTTAAGAGGAAATACCCATGCATGCTTGGAGTAATCATCAATGAAAGTCACGAAGTAAAGGTAATTGCCCAAGGACGGAGTTTGCATGGGCCCACAAACATCACTATACACAAGCTGCAATCTGCATGTGGCCTTAACTGAACCATGCTTTGGAAACTTCAAACGATACATCTTACCCAAAATACAGCCTTCACAAACATGTTTGACAGGTGCTTCAAGAGGCGGCAAAGAAGCAACCATATTAGATTTCTGCAAACGCAGCAAACTGGCAAATTCAGATGACCATAACGTGCATGCCAAAGTTTTGCATCTGAAATTGCTCTTGAATCTACTAACTGCATTTGCAAAATTTTGTCCACACTTGTCATACAAAGTGAGCTTATACAGCCCACAACACAAAAGGCTAGATTCAACAATTTCATCACCAAAACTGAGATCATGAATTGTACATCGGTCATCCATAAATTTGACTACAAGTCCAAGTCTAGCAAGTGCAGTACATACAAAAGATTTTTCTTGATCCAGGTACATAAAGTGATTCAACAAGTGTGAAAGAACTGTTGTTTGTAGCAGTAAGCACAATCTTTCCAACTCCCTGAACCGGATAAGAGGCATTGTTGGCACAAGTGACTAAATTCCCATGAGGGACAGACTCGAGAGAGGTGAACAATTCACGATGTGAGGTAATGTGCTTTGTAGCACCACTATCGAAATACCATGCATGTGAATCTGCAGCAACTGACATGCATGAATCATGGACAACAGGATTGTAAGTGCACTCTGCACTAAAAGCCCATTCTACATCAACATCAACATCACAGTCTCTTTTAACAGAAGACTCAACAATGGCTGCATTTGTAGTGGAACCAGCATTTGCAGTGGAACCACCCTCTTTCTTCTTAGCCACTTTGGCCTTCAACTTAGGACACTGCTTGATCAAGTGATCATTAGCTTTACAATAATGGCAACACATCTTCTTTTTGTCCTTATCACCAGAATTTCCAGACGAATTGCTGCCAGCAGAAGCATTAGGAACAGGTGATTTTCCACTCGCAAAAGAACCATAAGAAGTGGTTGCATTGCTGTTACCACCCTTTCTTTGAGAAGCAATAAAAGCATGTTCAACTGCACGCTATCTAGTCTTGTTTTTTTCTGGAAAGTGACTCTTGCAACAGCAATGTGCACAATGCATCAAACTTGACAACTTCAGGATTTGCTTGGGTCAAATCTCTAAGTACTAGCAAAAGTCTGGTAAGAATCTGGTAAGGCATCAAGAACAGTCTGCACAAGTAAACTGTCTGAAATGACTTCACCTCTAGAAATAAGTTGCTTATTGATATCCTTAACACCAGCAAGAAAAGTGTCCATATCATCTTCCTAATGCATAATCTTCGACTCCAGCTCTTTACGCAGCAATGAAATTTTTGCCTCGTTGCGGCTTGCATAAAGAATCTTCATAGGGCAATTATTTGCAAAGTGCTCAAATTTGTTACATTCAAAGCACGTCCCAAAGTACGTCTTGAAATTAAGCGGTATAGTAATAAGCCCAGTTCCGACATTAATCACCATGCTCTTTGGTGGTGACTTAGAAATATTCCAACCTATACAAACTTTTTTGGAGTATTTGCCAAGTCCTCTCTTGTTAGAAACAAACAAGGGGGTTCCTAGTTGACTGGAAAGCAACCTAATGTTATCCCAAAGTCAACTTGGCAGACTTGCAAACTCGACCCAGACTGGATGGATCCCCTGAGACACTCCGCTAAATCAAATACTGGTTTCCAGGGACCACACACCCAATGGTCTTGTTAAATATCAAGGGGCCTTTCTCCAGGATCTTTTACATGCCGGAGACCTCCTTGAATCTAACTGAGCAGAAGCCCTTGGCTAGGTAAGTGGTATTTCAATTGCACCCCCCCCCCCCCCCCCCCCCCCCCATGTCCTTGGATCCGTTCAAATCTATTAGGGACTCTCCCACTAAAGCCAAACACAAGCATAAGCTTAGTTTGCATGGCTAGCGGAATCGCGACAGTGATAGCCTCCGCAACCTCCACTTGATGTTGCAGAGACTTCTTTAGAGCACTATAGGCTCGATCTGCCAGGCCTTCTTCGAGAAGCCCAATGCATTCTGCTTGGGAGCAAGTTCTTTAGTTATCGTTTGGGCTGCATTCTAACTAACATTTTACTTCTTTTAGCTCTTGTTCAAGCTGAGCTTTAACATTCTTCAATTTTTCCAAGCCTCCCTCACTTGATGCCTCAATAACCAAAAACTAAAACTAAAAATCTATTTGCCAAAAACTACAATGGATAAAAGGGATGAAGAATCAAAGCCAATTCAAATAGCCTCTGAATTTTGCTTTAATCACAAAGGTGATAAATTAGGAAGCGATAAAGTTGCAAAATTGACTATCGAGATATTTGCAACGAAGTTATCCTTCATATGTACAATATTTTAATCAAGCAATACGACCTCGTGAAGGTACATGGAGGCAACACCTTCCCAGAAGGTCGCCCATCCCTATACCGTTTCTATGCATGTGCACATAACTACAATTTTCCACAAATTGATGTAACCATCCAAATCTCAACACCTTCCTAAAAGGTCACCTATCCCTATATCATTTCTACCCATGCGCACATACCTACAATGTTTCATAAATTGATTCAACCATCCAAAGTCCAAAACTTGTGTTAGGAGTCTAATCAAGATATGTAAACCTCATAGCTAAGGACCAATTATGGTTCCCCATCAAAGAGAAGTAGAAAATTTGTAGCGCTAAAGCTTTTGCTTGTCAGCAAAATAGCAAGAATATTCCATTTTCTCAATAAAGTCTTTAGCGCTTTCATTCACTTTACCATGAAACTCTAGAAAACTAACTGCCATATCTCCCAAAACTTGCAAAGTCGAGATAACTTGAAGCAATTCCTCAATGGCAAGGACCAAAATATTGTCAGGCAAACAAAAGGAGAGGCACCTCTATAGCAATGTCTCCCAAAAGTGCTCAACACATCAACTTAGCACCAAGAACACACCAAAAGAACTTTAACCCAAAATACTAAATATCAATGATCCTCTATGAATTTATTGGCAAACGCTCGCCCAAAAGACACACTGGAAGGTTGAAATACTTATCCAAGCATAAAAACCACAATTTCAAAATGTACACATCCCACTAAACATGGAGGCTTTCACAACTCTCTGTACTATATAGTAGGAAACAATTTTTTCTTTTTAAGCCACAACTCCAAAAGGGATGCTTAAAGGCTTGAAAAATATTTTTCTCTCTACAAACATAAGTACTAATATTATCAAATTCAAACTTTCATACAACTATGAACAAAATTGACACGAATAGAAGCTAATATAACATGACTACACGTAGAGAAGGATAGTCAAGGGCAAAAACTAGCATGAGAAAGCAATAGAGAGACGCAATTGTGAGTGCGCGGATGCGGTGCGTGTGCGGAGAGTGAGAAGGAGAGAGAGGGAGACAGAGAGCAGGACACAAGATGTGGGTGGAGCTCCCAAATCTCACTGTATGAGCACCATGTGAAAATGTGAGTGAGAGCTCCTTATTCTTTGTAAGTATAAAAAATAAGGAGATAAATGTGGGCAGTCGGACACTGGTCGGCGGACATAGGCAAATCACGGTGAGGCACACCGCCTTACCTAACATTCTCCCACTAAAAGTTGTGTGCCAATAAGTGGCGAGAAAACTAGCCTACAACTAGTATATACAAGAGGTGAGAGAAGACGACTCTCAACCTATGCCCACTGGCTCACTCCAAACATGCTCTAGTGTAGATGCAACATGCATACCACTAGGACTAGAGCTACGATGACACTCATGATGCAGGTATCAAGTGACGACCTGCATGGCTCCACAATGCACAATGCCAGTGTCAATCATTGCACGACTGACAACTCCCACTGCAGATGCACCAACCGCATAAGCAAGATCAGGTCTCGAGACCAAAATTCAGACATGAGAGACCCAAAAGCCGATGAAACATGCACTATGTGTACCAACCTATCCCTGTCAGCAACCTCAGTGCCATATGCATCCTCATAAGGAACCACCTGACTATGTATCACCATGTCAGCATCATCTGACAAAGACATGTTCGCTGAGAATGACTGCAAAACCGAAAAATCAGCACCACTGCAATCACACACAGTTGTTTGAAGGACAATGTCGCCCTCAAACGTATCAGACGCATCATAGAACAATGCATCAATCTCTGGCTCAATTGATGTCACCTCAAATGATGACTGACAAAGCTGTGCATCCCCATAGATACCACTGTCTGCGTGAACATCACCACAAGACAAATGCACAACCTGCTCTCCATGCAGCACATCCGCAAAAGAGACACGTATCGTCTCTCGCTTCAAACATGGCTGCAAATACACAGAGACTACACCGCCTCGTGTGTCAGAAATATGCAAAGGGTATACTAGACCACTCCTAGCACCTCCAGCTATCACCAGTGATCCCCTATGCATCTGAAATGATCGCTCTCTAAGTAGTACACAATGTCCACTACTTTGCAACTGACGCACTGAAATGAGACTCTGACTGAGTCCTGGTACATAACGTACATCTCGTAGCGTAAGGAATTCACCGCTAGGCAAGGACATGCATACATCTCCAGCACCCTGTATGTCATATGCTGAACCATCAGCAAACTGCACACAACCAAGTCTCCCACGAGAGAAAGAGCAAAACAAATCACGACGTGGCGTCACGTAAAAAACTGCACACTCGTCTAGTAGAAAACGCGTAGACAATGTGCTATCCCAAGACACAAAGTAGTCTGAAGGCAAACTAGACTCAAAAGTGACATGCCCGTCACATGCATACTCTCTAGCATCTGTCCTCATAGTAGCACCATGCATCTGCCTCTTTCGCTGCCTCATACACCTGAAGCAACGACACCTAATATGTCCATCATGGCCGCAGTGCCAACATGTCAGTCGCGATCGTGAACGAGAACCGCCTTTAACCTAAAGCGTCTCCATGCCAAAAGTATGGCAAACAATGCTCGAGATCACAAGACTCTCCCACCTGAGAGCAAACCACTGTCTCAAGCAAAGAAAGATACACAACTCCTCACTCTTGCGAGAGTGGATACAAAAACACAAAACTGTGTCCAAACTGACAAAACCTGTCAAAGTGAGAGTAAATACTCAATCACAAACTATGGCGAGAATCTGGAAAAAATCCAGCAGAGTTTCCCGTGAAAACTGAGCAAAAACTCAAGTACAATCTCTACCATAAACCATAACACTACTCAATGCCAATGAGTAGAAATGCCAAAATGGCTCCACATTTTCACATACAATGGCAATCCGTACTCAACGTATATCAACGGAGTGACCGCGCATAAGCAAGCGCCAAAAAAATTTGCAATCCGAAAACTTGATCAATGCGAAAACAATGCTCTCAAAAGAGCTCACTGGCACTTGAAAGTGCTCGCCAAAATGCATATATAATGGGCATCAACTATGCACCATAACCATATGAAAACCCATTCACAAAGACCATGAATCCAAGCACAAAATCTATGCCAAAGTATCCTGTGAAAACCAGTGAAAGAAGCTCCACCTGTGTACTCCAAAAAATTGTGTCTCTCAAGAGACCGCTTCGATGGTGTGTAAACGCCTCCGTACTTCGTTGCCCAAATCTACCAAAAAATCCTCAAACCACAAGCTCTGCACAAGCTCAAATTGCGTCTTCAGCTCAGAATTTATACACCTAACTTTGAGCACCTACCGTGCTTCCAAAAGTGCATCAAACTCGCATACTATGCGAAAACAAAAAACCTACAATTTCTATATACAGTCAGTCTGAGCTGAATATCAACAAAACGGTGAGGAATTTGCAAAACATTTCTTCTGCAAAGTTGTAGACCGCGTCAAAACGGATGAGCATCGTGGACAAAATTCTCAAATCTGCATTCTACAAGGAGAAAAAAGAATCTGAAAACAGTGCTGCTGCGCACACAATTTTTAGGGCAGCACCTTCACTTACACACAATCTTCTACACTCCTTTCTGAGCTTCCACAAGAGCATACATCACTCTCAATTGAGCTCACAAGCTCCCATTGCATTTCAGAAAGCTTCCAAGCTGTCTTAATCTCTCCACCGCCGAGAGCGAGCGAGCTATCGCCTCGAAGCTCCCGTCGTGCTCTCTGTGGTCACCATAGCTCTGATACCAATTGTAAGTGCGCGGATGCGGTGCGAAACAATGTGTCCAAAATGCACACGAAGTAAAAATTTGGACCATGTTGCCATCTCTTACATAATAAACCAATGACAATGCTATGGTGGATATCAAAACATAGAAAATTTCATGCCATAGAAATATTATATGCACATCTTCTTGTAACTTTTGGTCATACATGTTTTGTTAGCTCAAGGTGAACCACTCATTTGTAGGTGGTCTTGCATGCTTGCCCCTCTCCAAATGCTTAATTCATGTTTCAATTGCTTCACTTACTTCTAAATCTTAAAAAGGGAGTGCCAAAACATACAAACTTGGCTTCTCATGAAACTGAAAATCTATTAGCCCAACAATATCCCAAAGGGTGACCCAACCGCGGCTCTATTTGACACCATCATTTTTAAGAGGGGATCTACGGTCCCAAATAATTGTTTATTGTGGGTCGTTCGATTCATATGGAGGAAAAAAGAAGAGTATGGTAGGATTAGACCTCGTAACCTCCCCCTCCCAATTCTATTGCTTTACCACTACACTATTGCACGCATTTTGAAAGGCATGGAGGATGATAGCATTACATTTTGTAGTCCTAGCTGCCCGTCATGATCTCTAGTTCACATTAAGTTTACTTCAAGTTTACATCTAGTTTACATGCAAGTTCACAACGAGTTTACATCTAGTTTACATCAAGTTCACATTCGGGATGAACGGCTGTAATCTTCGCCGAAAAGCAAAGCCGATTGAAAATCGTACATCCCCTCAAAAAAAATGAGGGTGTCCATCGTTGCTACGCATGGGCACATAACTACAATGTTCCACAAATTGATTTAACCATCCAAAACCCAAAACCTTTTAGGTGTTCAAGAGTCCAAGCCTCATAGCTAAGCAACAGTGATAGTTCACAAATTGGGCGTACGCCAACATCTCTTTAACTAATTAGTCAGTAGGGGAGAAGAGAGGGCAGAGGATCAAACTGCCCATTTGCAAACATGGGCTCATAGCTAAACGGTAACGCCATTGCCCTCAGTAATGCATTAGAGACTGAACAATCAAAACAAAGAATCAATGATAAAATGAGACAAGGCTCTTCATCTTTTCAGTTAGATCTGCTCTTCACCATCATCGTCATAGCCAGTTCGCTCTGCTCCTCATCAGAGTTATTATGCTAAATTTTTTGTCATAATACAAAAGCATTACCATGTACATTAGCTGAAGTATGGGCCTAACATCAAACAAATCTAAAAGACATCTTCAATTGCAAGTAGCTCGCCAATTGCAAGTATAAATAGACAAGAAGGCTGTGTGATTTCACTTTTGCCAACCCTTCCTTACTAACAGGAAGGCTTTGTGATCTTAGCCTGCTAACCTAACTTGAACAGCTTTGAGGGACTGCCTTCGTCGCCGCCGTTTCCCTTCGGGGGTGTTAGATTTGGCAGTGGGAGAGGCTATGCTGAAGCTTTCCATTACCTCTCGCTCTACCTCTGATCGCCCTATGCCCCCTGATAGCCGTCTACTTTTGCCAATTGCGAGGAATGGCCGCGGTGACATGGCCATGAAGCTTGCTTGCCCTTCACCAAAATTTAAGTGGATTGCCAAGTTCTCATCACCGTCGTCAGCCAGCAGAGGCACCCCTTTACCTTTCTTTCTTGCTGAGCTCTTCTTTCGCCTGCTTGAGGGAGCTCTATAATGCAGCATTTCCTCGTGCGGCTTTCTGCAGCTCAGCAGCTTAACTGCAAATGGGTGCTCTGCAGTAAAACATTCGGGCAGGTTTGACTCACTGCCCTTCATGAGCGCAACGTTGCCATTATTTACCTGCACACGGAAGTTGAACAATACTACCAATCTTAAAGGCCAACTGCTTAATCATTTGAAAATGATGTACAGGTCAAGAAAGGGAGGCATTACCAGTTGCAAAAGTGCAGCAAAAGTTCTTGCAACTTCATGTTTTTCAAGCCCGGCTACTATGTCGGTGAACGGTTTTTGAACATCACTAGGACCTTCATCACCATGATCCTCCAAGGACAATCTATCCAATATCCTCTCACCATAAGCATGTATGTCAAAGGGTGGATGAGCCTCCTGGTTGTGTACATGAAAGACGA
This sequence comes from Adiantum capillus-veneris, assembly GCF_014529385.1. Classification (NCBI taxonomy): domain Eukaryota; kingdom Viridiplantae; phylum Streptophyta; class Polypodiopsida; order Polypodiales; family Pteridaceae; genus Adiantum; species Adiantum capillus-veneris. Next base: position 122,289,016 of record NC_140953.1, read on the forward strand.
TTAGAATGTGTATATGCACGACTGAATGCATATACTTTACAATGTATGAGCAATACTTTACCTGTATAGCAAGATGTTTCTCGATCTTTTTGTTCCAACTAACAACCCGGTTTGCTAATTCAGTAAGCTTTTCTGACTCAGCATGTTTTTTCAGCACAGCATCCTGCAAAAGATTATGGAAGGATGAAGACACTTCACAATAAAAAAAAGGCAGTGTCATTCAAAAACGTAAAAACCCATGAACTCAAGAAAGGAATTTATGATGCAAGAACCAAGAGAAAGTGCTCTTTAAACTCTTAATCTGTATCAGCTATGGTTGTTTTCCTACATGTTGGCACACATGGCATAAACATGATAAGCTTGATAGCATGGTTTTTCTCTCGTTATAGTTGTAATATGGGTACTTTGTCTGTGCTCATGAGTCTCCAAGTAGGCACTACTAATCAAAACGGTCCAGCGTAAAGAAGCAGGGCATGATCATCTTTCTTGCACTGAACTCGCACCCACAAAACAGCAAGAGTCGAGTCGTTGAGACAAAAGAGGATTGCATTTCAGATCTCTGCTTTTCCAGCCTTTAAAATAAAATTCAACAAGTTAAAATTGAGGCACAAGGGATATACTTCAAACTGAAAGCGAGACAGTGGCACCTCTTCTTTTGTACACGACTCGGTCACAAAGTGGATGGTAACATAGCACCATTACCTTTTGTGATGGATAGGTAATTTACCAAAACAGAATGAGATGCTAAGACAGTAATTTGAAGAGCTACCAATCTTACATGGTGTAATGGCACAAGATATTAAGCAAAAGGCCTACAATAGTTGACTATTTTAAAAGACGAAAAACATTAGTGTCCTTCAGGACCTTAGGCTAGCAAAAGGAGCAAAACTTCTGATTTGTTTATGTTATGTCTCCCCCACAAGTCAAGCTCCAAAACATATATCCTAGAAAAGCACATCATCCAATTTATAGCCAACTCCATGAACAAGAAATTGCAAGTGCACTCACCAGCTGTGCTTGACAGAGTTCCTCTAGGTTTGATACTTCATTTAACTCTGTTTCTACATTGATAGCATCAAGGTGTTCTGTAACATGGGAAGTTTGCTGCAACAAATCACCAAAAGAATATTGGTTGGCAAAAAGAAACAGCATTATATATGCTCCAAAAAGAGCATTAACATGATCTCGGCACCAGCATTTACCTGACTGGGATCTTGCGACCCAAAATCTTCCACAGCATCAGGGTGATATGTAGCTGGCTCCTCGAGGCCCTCATCATCAGATCGAGAATCCTCATTGTCGCTATCCTTGTCGGACCTATCAAAGCTCCATTCTGAACCAATCAACGGTGTTCTCTTTGCAATAAATGAGCTTCTGAGCTGATGGGGCCACACAAGGCAACCAAGTGTCAGACCAAGCCAGAGGGCGACGTAGTGAGAGGGACATCAAGCTAAGAATCTCAAACCTTTTCATAAGGAGGAGGCTCTTCTGATTGCTTTGCACGCCATGCTTCTCTTTCTAGACTTTCCAGCGCTTGCCAAACCCTTCCTAATTCAGAAACAGCTGGCTCAAGCAGTGTCTCACGAAGCTTTTTAGCTTTTCTCCTCTTATTGGGCCTGCCTGGCAAACAAAGCTGAATAAATCAAGAGAGCTAGAAATGTAATTCAACACGAGGAAACATTCATCAGTACCATTACCTCGTCTATAAGGAACTACTGGAAGCGTTCCAGACTCGTGTGGGTTCAAGGGTGCCCATGGGTCTGGTACTTCTTCACCTTGGTTGCTTCTGTCACAACCCTGATTTGTATGCTGGGGACCTCCGTTGCCATCTATATCCTGAGCAGCACCGGCATCATTGTCCACCCATGCATCATTTTCTTCGTCATCATTATGCCAATCATCCGCACCAGTATCAAAATTAAAAGCTTCAGGTGGTCTGGGACTCCTTTGAGCTGTTCCTGAAGGACCAGCATCCTGATTTGCATGCTGATAATTACACCCTGGAGTCTGAACAATGGTCGGATTCCTTTGCCCCGGTGTATTACCGGGATAATCTGAATCCCTTGTCACTTGTGATTGTGCTTTTTCCCTCCAATACTCATCAACAAACTTTGCATCACAGGGATCCAATAGCAAGAAATCTCTGTGCAGACTGCTGATAGATATCTGCATAGTAGGGAAAAACTATTTAAACACGATATCAATCAAATCAGGTTAGAGGAATGAGAGATTCCTGCTGTACCTGGTATGAAGCAAGCTCTCCAGCATCGCCAGGTATATCAACATTCTCTCCTTCAACCACAAGCAAACATGCAGGAGGTCGTACTGCCGGTGTAATGCAGGATGATTCTTTTTGTTCATCCACAATATCAATGTTTGTCTCCTCTGCACACATCGTTGCTTCTATTTACAACATCAAAGAACATTGCCTATGAAAGCCACAGCCAAAAGCCAGCTTACCTGGGACATCGTCAAGATTTAAAAAATCTTCTTCCTGATCTTCAATTATGTCTGCATCTTTCCCATTCTCTTGAATAGAGCTGCTTTCCCGTTGTGCTTGCCTGGAAAGATGTGCTATTAGCATAGAAGTTCCTAGATAATTGCATATGGGCAGCACAGAATTGAATAGAACAGATTACTTCTTATTCGCGATAAAATCCAGTGCCTGCAGCACAAGGGCATAGAGGTATTCCACCTTCCTGCTGTAAATTTGTATGGAGCCCTGTATCAAAAGGGCAGCTGCAGACCATGCGAGTGTGTATACTCATAAGCACTTGACATGATGAGGTATATTGAGTTCTAATCTCTTCACCACAAACACCAACACTGTCAACACTAAAATCCGCACGTATACAGGTACAATATATGTCACATGTGTGATAGCACGTGATGGGCTTGGAACCCCCTTACAATTTACTTGAATATTATTTGAAACTTCTATGCTTCACATTGTAAAGCAGCTGGATCATTCTAAGAATTTGCAATCTTTCAGCCAGCGTACAATCATTAATTCCTCTTCTTTCCAACATGGCTCATAGTGCCCTCTACAAAATGTGAATCCCTTTTGCAGCTATGCTGATCCCAAAAAGCTAGAACAAAATTGCCTCCTGACCCTGTATGATTGTCCTTTTGTACAAATGGGCACAACGCAGATATGCAAAATTCAGCAAGCACACGAAGTACAAAATTACCTTCTGCAAAATTGAAGGATTCATGGCCCTCCTCATCTGGAATGGACACCAAAGAGAGCCCTGCCAGGTAGCTTTCGAGCTCCCGTGCAACATCCACAGCCCAATTCGCTGCCAAGTCTCGATTAGGTTGCAGCAGATGAACATAACGAGGTTCTTCATCTTTTTCCATGGCTGCAGTTCAGCTAATGCCGAAAATTATGCCGCAAACCATTTAATGAGCTTCCCATATCCAAGATTCTAGCAGCGGAATTACATATAAGCTTCGTCTTCTATGGTAGCTTTCTGAGAAATCTGGAGACTCCAGCAAGGCCCTCTTCAGCCCCTGTTCCGAAAGGGAAACCCTAGGAGACGGCCCCTTCCCAGAAGACCCTAATCAGTCCCCTTCGTATGCTCAGCCCACAGATACTCGACTCGCAAGCTCTCTGCACCTGCTAGCAGCAAAATTCAAACTGCTACCTTCTTCCCGCTCGCATCAACGACAACAAAGGCCTTACACACTTGGCCACATTACGTGTTGATGTGCAGCTCACAATGCCCATCGCAAAAAAATATTGTAGGTTTAAACTAAGGTTGGGACTAAGGCTCGGTTGAAGCCATTGAGAGCATTGAGGCAAAGAGAAAGGTGGTGGGTAGGGTTCCGGCGAGAAAAGGAGAAAGGATTGCAGACCCACCTCTTCTAGGGTGATGCCCCCTTGAACACAAGCCACTGTTGAGAACTTGGAAGTGCGAAACACGGGATGCATTTCTTGACCTTTCATCAATGGCTACCAATGCCAATACTTAACCAATAGGATAGTTTACATTTGCCCATTGTGATCAGGTAGTCCAAACTGGCCTCTTGACTAATCTATCCCACTTTGTTACCTTTGGCGACAACCTCATATTTGTGCAGAGATAAAGGGGGAGAGATGCATGCACGTACACACACACATCCCAAAACACAGATACCTAAGGTCCCAAGATATCATTTACTTGTATGCATCCCATTAGTCTCCCTTTATATGTGTTATGAAAAAAAAATTGGCGGGTTCACATTGTGTTAAGGAGTTTCCATGTCCCAACTCTCCATCCACTCACACACATCTTGCAATTCTATAAGACTCTTCGATATAAGTGGCAGAAGAGCACTGATTTTTCTTTGTTGCCTACAATCTCAAGTATGCATGAATTATGTGAGGCTTGTATGATGGGCAAGCAACAAAAAATTTGTTTCCACGATAGAGTAACAATAGTTCCCTCAAATGCTATATTATGTATATACTCTATACCAGCAAATGGTTAATAGTGTTGGCCAATGGCCAATCGATGGTTGATGGTCATGGCCAGTGGCCGTGGATGGTGCATAGTGAATGCCACCCAAAACGCCCATGTTGTATACATTAACCTACCATCCTTGCTCAACACCATAAATGGAGGACATTGCTATGAGCCAAAGCGTCCAATGTTGTTATATTTAGCCCGTGCTATTTGTACACCCTAATAGTTTAAGTTAATTAAGTCACTATCTAAGCTCTACCTTGAGAGCTCATGGGTGTAAAATCTTGTCACATTGTATCAAATTGGTCATTACTCTCCTTTGGGTTTCCATTGTTTGTTTTGCAATGTTTCTCTACTTTTGTTTACTACAAGATCCTACTTTGTTGTTATTTTATATCACAAGAAGAAGGCAAAGGAGAAGAGAGTGAGAAGAAGAGGCTGAGGATGAAGAAGCTGGAGAAGTAGCCCTCAAGCAAGTCTTCAAGATGGAAAAAGTGAACAAATTTGATGGAGTTGAAAAGATGAGTGATGATCTTGAATCTTGGATTGAAGAGTGAGAATACTATTTTGCTATAAAGACTTTCTCAAAAGAGGTCAAAGAAAAAGTTGATCTGGTACACTTCCAAAGCATAGCAAAACTATGGTGGAAGGTATATCTATAGAAGAGGACTAAGAAAGGACCAATTTTGTGGGATGGATTCAAATTTTAAGTAGAGAAAAGGTATGCTTCTCTTGACTATAACATGGACAAAAAGATGGGACTCCACAAACTTAAAGAATATGGAGAACATAAAGAAAAATTATGCTAACATATTACGGTAGTGATGTGTGAACACACTTAGGAGGTTCTTCCTCACTAGAAGGTTTTCCTTCCTTGGCTTGTATATACACCCATCATTCTAGGGAAAGCCTTGTCTTTGTATTAGCACACTCAGTAGTACGACTTCCTGTGTTGTGTGCTCTTGAGATTCTCCTTCATCTTCTCCATCTTGATGTGCATTCCTGCAACCATATTTCCAACAATTGGTATAAGAGCAAGCTTTGGCATCTTGAGCAGCATTGCCAACACCCTTCTAGCTCACATTCTTAGATTAAGTTGATTTTTGGTGAACATTCATAGGGTGACATAACCTTTGGGAATCTCATAGAGCTTGTATGGTTTGAATTTTGATTTGGGCTCGTTTTCGCCTCTATTTCTACTATTGGAAATATTGCACATCCAATTTTGTCCTTTTATGAAGATTTTTTGAGATGGTGCATAATTTTAAAAAACGGTCACTTTGTGTTCTTGTGCTATATAGCATTGGTCAATGGCAGCTTAGTTAGCATTAGTTTTTTGCTACAAAGGCAACTTTTTGCATCAAGTGCGCCCACCGGCCATGGCTAACAACAATTATGTTTTTGCATGTTGTCTATTGTAGTTCAATTGGATTGGGACAACTATACATTTTGGGTGTACATGATGCACCCCTCTTAAGACACCATTGAAACATTTTTTTAAAGACTCTGATGAAGGGTGGTTTTGTGCCAACTACTGGCGAATTGCATCTTGTCCATAGTGACGTTTGTTGTCCAATGCATACTCCACATTTGGGAGCCATTCGTGCTTTGTGACTTATATTAATGATAATTGCAAGCATGCATGGGTGTATCCGCCTAAGGAAAAGTCCAAAGTGTTCTTGTGCTTCAACAATTTTGGCTTATGGTGGCTAAAAATGAATGTGAATGTATTGTGGACACCCTTCATTCTAATCAAGGGGAGGAGGTTGTATAAAGGATTCGATGCTTTTTTGGCGATATGTGGGGTAATACACCAATGTATAGTGCCATTTTGCCACATGCATTTTGGCTTGAGGAAATTGTGTGTACTGCATATGTACTAAATAGATGTGTGGGGTAATACATCAATATACAGTGCCATTTTTCCACATGTGTTTTGGCTTCAGGAAATCGTGTGTACTGAATATGTACTAAACAGATGTCCTATTAGAGTGTTGCAATCTATCACTCCATATGAGACTTGGCATGGCAAGAAGCAATCTATTGGTGACTTGCACATGTTTGGCTGCTTGGCTTATGCTTTTGTGCCTAAGGGGTGACTAAGCAACAATACAAAAAACTGGATGATAAGACTGTGAAATGTATTTTTGTTAGTTACAGTTTAATAAGCAAAGGCTACAAGTTGTAATATCTGCAAAAGAGATGTATCTTGATTAGTCAAGATGCTATTTTTGTGGAAGATGTAATTCAATCCTTGTTAGCATGTACCACAAAATAGATACGAGCTCACAAAATGTGTATGATATGTTGCTACCGCTATTTAGTGATGGGATTTTAATGTAAGTCACATTTGTAGCCTGTGTAATGAAAATGGCCTATGAACATTGAGAATAGCGGAATTAAGAGAACTATAGTGAGCATTTTTATGAGACTACATTGAGAACATAGAGGGTGAACTTAACTAGCGGTAGCAACACAACCATTATACTTAATTAACTTGGCATGAATGATACTTTTGAAAGAGATAGAATTAGAGAACATGACAACAGTTGAGGACCGGATTTATGTAGATCCGGTCCCCCCTCCAATAGGTTTTTGTATTATAGATTCTCCCATAAATAGAGACTCGTGTTCCTTGTGACCTAGGTGATGCAATGAAGATGGAAAGCTTCATGCATCACGAGCATAACATAAACTTTGTAAAAGCATTAACCATCCCCGGCCTCAGTCCCAAGGCCTCAAACACCTTCGAAGGTGGAGAGAGCTAGCGGGGAATGAGGGTAGAGAAGAGGAAGGAGAAACATTCATAGGAGAACAAAATAGTTCCTCATTTATCATCACTCTTCTTGCTTGGCATAGGATAATAGCATAGTAATGAAGATGGAGAAGATGGAGAAGATGGCAAGCTTAAGCATTGAAGCATGGCTCTTGGTTGGATTTGCATTCCATAGCCAAGAATGTTGGTGTAGGCTCTCAACTTCTCAACAAGCTTGAAGAAGGAGATGGAGCTCTTGCACTTTGCCAAGCAAGAATGAGCATGTGAGTATGTGTGAGAGAGAGAGTATACACCCCAAGCACACCCCCAGCTTCCTTTGGTCGGACCCCCCCCCCCCCCCCCCCTTGTAGCTCATGCTGGAAGTTAATTGGACCCCTGCAAGCCTAGCCAATCACATGCATAGTGTAAGACATCTCTCTCTCTCTCTCTCTCTCTCTCTCTCTCTCTCTCTCTCTCTCTCTCTCTCTCTCATCAACACCCCCATCTCTATTAGATCGTCAAGCCCTCTCAAGGGCCTCATATTCTCTTCCTCTAAATGCTGCAAGTTAAGGTTAGGGCAAGTAAACAACTAAGGCAAAAGCTAGCCCAACTCTCAATCTTCCTCGGCCTTTTAATAACAGTATTCACGCCAAGGTATAGTGTAGCATGTGGTCAAGGGAGTTGGCCTAGCGATAAGGGCGAAGGGCTTTAAGTGTGCCCACTATGGTTCAACCCCTGCGACAAGCGGGTGTGGATGTCCAAGCGCAATCTCGTAAAACTAGAATCTGATTGCTGATTCAGATTTCATGAAGAAGGGAAGGGGAAGCCTCATGAATTGTTTACACTCATTTGGTATAACAATTGAAGAAAAACAAAATAGAGTACTTACACAATTAAACACACAAAAAGAGTTTATTTAGCCTATTAGCAATTTTAAATGTGTCTAGCCTAAGGGTGGGATTAGGCCATCCATTTGTTATAGCCCTCAAAAAGAATGTCTTGGCACTTTTCACCATCCTACTTTTTTTCCAGTCTACATGCATGCCCCAAGGATAGTTGTGCTCAAGGATAGTGAGGGCACTCATAGATATGACAACGATGGTTAATCGCCAATGCACAATGAAGTTCATTCTCCCATGATCCCTTTGTAAAGTGCCTACATGCCGATCTAGAGTGAGGAATTCTCTCAAGCTATCATTACCTGGGCATGCGTCGAGTTTTCAAGGCTCGAGTGGGTAGCACAATCAGCTATTACAAACGAAGAGGATGGATTACCCAATCATGGATGCCAAAGACGTGGTATAATGCATGATGTTGACATGGGCAGCAAATTCATGATCAAATCAATAGTATGGGGCTACTAGCAAACAATGTCATGCTTGGTGGAAGTTTGCTCAACAAGTCTCTTCCTTTCCCTATTTCTCTTTAACACAAACCACTACCAAAGGCAACTTAGCGAAATAGATCGGCTTTGTATATAATAGAGCCCCACTTGTCAGCCAAAAAGATGAATCAATCAATAGGTGTACATGGCCTTCCATATAACCAATACTACTGAAAAGTGCTAAGGTTGACCCAATGTACCACCTCTTTCTGACCAGATATCCTATAATTTACTTCACATTTTAGAAATTGGCCAGTTGCTCCTAGTTGCCAAAAAAATTGTTGCCGAGTTTATCTTTATTTTCCAACTTGAGGCCATGGAGCTTTCATCTCATGTATAGCTTTGAATTGATAGTCTTATATACTAAGATTTTCTTACTTCGCATGTATCAATCATTGATGCTGCTAAAAATCTTCATAATGGGTGAAAGAATACAATAAATCAAGCCCAAGAATGCTTTTGGATCCTTTTGCTTTAGAAGCTTTAACTTTGGTCCTTAATTAGAGTTGTTTGTAGATCATCTTCTGTGATTGCCTCCCTAAGATTCTCCGATCTTCTGTATAATCTTCCAAAGCGCCTCCACTGAGATGGAGTCTCATCTAGAGGAAAGTCTTGCTCTAAAAATTACTCAATTGACTCTACTCCATGAGAATTTCTAATATGATGTAGATGATAGTGCCAATGTAATTCTTCACATGCTAGAGATGTGCACACCTCTAATTTTCTTGTATTGTGGTAAGAGATGTGTCCCTAGAGAAACCTGAGGCACATTTGTATGTGAAGCTCCATTGTTCTAGTAAATAATGACCAAATACGTCCTCTCTGGATAAAACATGGACACCTGTAAAGAATGGTTGTTGCATACATGGAGCTAAAATGCATAGGTAGACATCTACATGGTGCCTAACATAACTAGCCATCTTGTGTATTTTGCTTTCTTTAATAACCACCCACACTATCTCCTCACCATGGTCATCATGGTAGACTCCCACAGTGGTGGGGGTGGGGACGAGGCCTATTCGGATTCGTTGAATAGGCCACTTCAGCATCCATAGCCTCAACCTGTCCTCCTCCTCTCAAGAGAATAAAGAGACGTTCTTTGGGGCACATACCACACCTACCTTTCAGTCCCACATATATCAGATCACCTCATCTTCCTTGATGGCTCAATGCAAATCTCTGACATCTGAAGCTCTACACTTGGAAATTCGGTATCATATGCCGCATGAGTGACAGCAGCAATCCAGTAAAATTTTGTGATGGTAAGATCTAAACTTCAAAACAATCACCTCACTCCATCCAATGTAAGACTCAGCAATCATACCCAATGACAAGCTTTGTAGACACCTTAGAATATTTATGTCATATGGACCAAGACAGCTTATTGCAAACACAACCCCAGCTTCCTGAAAGTACATTTTTTCTTCTACAGTATTACAAGAGCAATAATCAGCAAGATCACAACCATGTCACAAACATCCGGGGTTGGCACCACTCATATCAAATCTCCAAAGTTTGTCCTTGTGATCTCTGCATTCATTGACGATATGGCAGGCCAGTATAAGGATGTACATAGGTCTCAATCATGAATTCACAGAATGTTTACAAAAAATTCTTGTGAAGGAGCGTACCTTCGTAAAGAATGGATACTTAACATATGGGTAGAGTAGTCTCCTGACACGCAGATCTTCAAACTGATAAGAGGTTACCTATGAGTATGTTTTCGCCTGCGAAGGACCGCATTGCTCTGTCTATACAATTTGTGAACCATTCATCCAGGCCCCCACAAAGCATGAAGGGTGCTTGTCACATCCACGTCCTTAGGCTCACTATTATATGAGAGCCAGCAACGAAAGAAGGCCCACAAATGTAAACAACCATACTAATGGACAATTGCGAAGGACACGGCTACCAGCAGATGATAATCTGCAGAAACAAAGCCAGGAAAAAAAGAATGAGAACCACGAAAATGGCCTACTGTAGGCCGTTTGAATTTCCAAATTAAGAATAAGAAAGACATACATTACAGATTTCTCAAACTTTTCCCACAAGCACACAATGGACTAGCACTCTTAAACCCAAAATCAACTGCAGTATAGAGAGTACAGTTTAGAAGCAAAAACTGAGCTTTTGCCAATTCCCAGAATACCCTCAAAATTCAAAAATTCGCAACATATTGTTGTGTCCTTTTTGGCTGGATTACCCCAAATTTTGCAGGGTCTAATCTTTTTTGGCAATAGAAATCTATCTTTAAGTTCTTGGACAAAACTATTCACCAATGCGTTCACAGATAGAGGCAAATGTGTCTAAAAATAATGACCGATATCATTTTGAGAGCCCACAAGACCATCTAGATTCTAAAAACCCAGCTCCATCATCTTCTATCGAGGGAGAACCAATTTTCCCACGAAAAGTTGCAAAAATAATCTGTCTTTGGATATGTTTGCGAGGTTAATGATGGGAATTTTTGGCCAAAATTGAGGGGTATATTGGGAATTTTCACAAATTTCAGGGGTATTTTGGTAATTTTCCATAAGTTTTATTTAGGCTGTTAAAAGCCGATCACTTCTTTACATTCAAACAAAGAACAAAAAACACATATACTGCTCCTAAAATATAGAGCAGCACTGCATCCATAAGTCACGTACTTATTGACAATTCTGCAAGGATAACTTGACTCAAACCTTTTCATGCATAAACAGCCAGAAGTTCCACTACGAAATATCCACAAACTTTCCTTCTGAAGAAACACGAGCACTTACTTGTCAAATGGAGTATATAGCATCTTTTGGAGGCCACACCCTGTGTATGGACCTGCATTGTCCCGTCCCACACCAAGAAGATCCAAGAATTCCAAGTAGTGCGATATACGATCAACCATTCTGATGTCATCCCCATGTCCACATTCCACAAAGCCATTAAGGATATTGATCGTCATCCCAAAGCCTGGGTAGATGGCGTTGTAAGTGTCATTCTTTGAAGGGACCCACTTGCCAGACATAACATCATGACATGATGGCTGCTTGGGCTTCATGGGGAGCATCCAAGTCGCAAGGGCAGCTTGAAATGCAAGGGTGGCATTTGATGCAAGCCAATCTGGGCGGTGTAAGAGATCCTTCTTCAGGTATTTGCCCAACCTTCCATAGTTATAATTCCTGACAGCAATCAGCTTCAAATCATGACAATACCATGTTGAGCCTCATAGCAGGCAAGTTCATACGATGCTTCTACCGCCCAATCCATAAGGAAATTGGTTCAAAATTATCTAATAGAGCACGCTACTTTCACAAGAATGTTACAACCCAATATCAAGCTTGTGAGATCTTACAAAGAAGCAAATTGATTACCAGTATACAGGCAAAGCCCCTCTGCCGTGGTAACTGATACCTTTGACACAAGGGTATTCAAAGCTTGGCTCACAATAAAGTGAGTCAGGGCTCAGCTCTTCCTTATAGCACAGTCCCCAAGCCAAGGGGCCCTTGGGAGCAACGGACCAGCCACCTGCCATTGATACGGTTTCACAATTCAGCCTACAATTCTACAGCTTAACAGCAGCAATGTGCTCAAGAAACCCGGTCTCATGCACAATCAGCCAAAACATAGATGAACAGTAAAGAAGGTACTTACATGTTGTCTCATGGGCGACATGGGCCAAAAAGGCTGCAAGCTCTGTCCTTTGCACCAACTCGCCCCCTGTTGTTGCGAACCCAAGAGGCTCAAACATGGCAACTGCTTCAATGAAGGAATGGTAATCCCAAAAGCCAGCAGCATGTGCCACAGGCAAATTCCTCTGAGGAAATAATGCCTCAAAATCTTGATCTGAGAAGATCTGTGCAACCGTCAAATTCTTCTCGCACTTCTTTCCTTCCAAACATATTGCATTAAAGGCTGATGCCCTGGACACGAACACAAGGGCCACGAGGACGAAGATAACAGCCCCCAATGCCCTCATTTCACTGCACATACAGGGAAAGCCTGTCACTCATTCCATACTACATATCTTAATGAATAGGGCAACAGCAGGCCTGCTCACTGCTAAAAATGCGTAGCATCACAAGGAGAACCCCTATGATGATCAATCACTCCACTCGGACAGATTACATACTGCCCCTAGACTGCAATTCAACTACAAAGAGGAGAGAGCACCCTTCTGAGCAGAATGCCTCAAAGCCATGGATCGCAAGTTGCAACAATGAAATACTGTGACACAGAAATGGTCTTTAAACACCGGAAGAGTATGCTCCCAATTCTCAACTTGAAGGGGTGGGAAGTCCATCTGCATATCTATTCGAAACAAACAATCACAGGTTTCTCCTCTAAAAAATGATAAGATCCTGGAAACAGAGAAAGCTAAGTGATGGCAAAATTGACGCAGAGGTTAATGGTCACATGATGAACCACAGTAGATCAGCCAGAAAACCCCATTGCCAACATAGCGAGGAAGATGTAGTTAAAACTCTGGGCACGGAAGGAGGCCTGCATTTGCAGGGACAACACAAGCGGGTATGGGCAAGCCATATACATAAAACCAGAAGCCCACGATCTGCACAATGACGCCATGATCTGAACAATTGAAGCGCTACAGCATCAATAGAAACCGAGGGACCAATGCAAGCAAGCTTCAAGCTTGCAAGCACCTGTAGCAGACTGTGAAGCTCGGGGGAGGACAAAATAATGAAGAAGAAAAAGAAGGCGAGGAGGAGGAGGAGGAGCATACCTACTCCTGCGCATTTGCAGGTGCTTACAGAAGGAGCTTAAACGCACCAGACAAGCTGCACACAATGACCAAGAAGATGAAACCCTGAGAAAGAATGCACACAGTCCCTAAAAGAGAGTAGCATTACCTGGCAAGAGCTCTCATGGAAGCAATGCGAACGGCATTGTGGAAAATTTTGCTTCGCTTCGTGGTGAGGCGGGGAGCTCTTCACACATGACTAACAGGCTGGTTGAATCCACTGGTGACCGGGTCCACCGGCGGGACCGGTGATAAAGCCCCTCATATATGTGCACTCTACCGACGCTAAAAAGTGACATCTTACCCATATAGTGTGTGTGTGTGTGTGTGTGTGTGAAGACACACACACACACACACACACACACTATGAAGACTTAGCCTTACTATACAAACTAGTGTTTATGCAAGTTTGTGAAGACTTAGGCTGGAAAAGGCTATGTGTAGCATGGGCCAATAAAAGGTTTCCATTTGGCAACTTCTGTTCACAAAGGGCGGTGGAACTATGAAAAGTTTCTTCCACGTCACGGCAGAAAAGGGGTGTTTCTCTTCCACCCCCCCAAATTTTTGTGCCGACCCCCCCCCCCCGGCCCGAACTTCTCTTCCACTTTGACACGGTAGCCTGCAACCAATCTTAAGTCTCCACGCAAGATTTTTCCCCTCTCTCTACCACCGCTCTGTGTGAACGGCTGCAGAGTGGAATCCATGGCTACGTACAAGTTCCGCCTGGAAGCTGTTGAAAAGCTCCCTTTCTTTCGCCACGCAGTCTGAATTGAGCCTTACAGCCTTACAAACTAGTGTTTATGCAAGAGTAAAGAGCTTGTAGCTTTATTCCTACTTTAGCATGGGGAGTTTAAGAGCGACATGTTGTTCAAATCTCAAGCAGCAAGCTCAAGAGATGGTTTTGCATGGATGACTTCTTGCCCACATTGATCATTGGCACAATGTAGCAAACACGAGGATCATCGCTAATGAAACTATAGTTGGAGTTCACTGAATGGTCTAGTTACCAAAAGTGTGACCCCTTATCTCGCTAACATGTTAAATGAGGACGGACTCTAGAAAAAATAAAACCTACTCTTGGGCTTTGGAGGGGAATATTTTTTGACGAACGCTTTTTGGAATCCGACGAGCAGATTCCAAAAAGATTTTTTTCTCTCTCAACCCTTCATAATTGAGGATCCGCTCCCTTTTTCTCTCTCTTGATCCTCCATCGGTCTCGTCCTCTGTCTTTCAGGTTTTTCCCCTTGGCGAACACACCTCGATCAAACATTGTCGTCATCGTTGCTAGATCTCTCTCTCTCTCTCATACACACACACACACGGACAACTATACACCTAAATCACTAAACACCAAGATTAACGCTAACAAGCGAAAAGACAAAACGATTTTTAATCCAAGATAATCCAAAACCACTTTTCCCTTATGGAGGCTCTCTCTCTCTCTCTCTCTCTCTCTCTCTCTCTCTCTCTCTCTCTCTCTCTCTCACACACACACACACACACACACACACAATGTCTCTCGCTCGATTTTTCTTGATCTCCTACTCTCTTCTTCCCATCCACCAACGCACAATTTGATACAGGCCGGCAAATACACATAACATCGTGGCAATCCGGATAGAAACATAGAGGGAGAGAGAAGATGTATGTGCACGATTTAGGACGAGTCCGCATTGTGGTTGCACTCATTTGTTCGTTTCCAACTGTTTCCACTTGAAATCCTCCTTCAAGCAATATCTCAACTTCTTCATTAGTGAGATTTGTTCCTAGATCAACCGGCCAAATTGTTGGAGGAGGAGCTAGCCTTGGATCTATGTTATGATCCACCACATAACAATGAATAACATGTTTGGACTAGAACCAAAACCCATGCATGAGTAGCCCATTTGGATGTTTTCTACACCCCTCCAAAGGATAGAGCAGGAGTACCTTTACTACATGCCACTATATTTTATCCACATCTTTTTCCCACCGCTGGGGGTGCCACTACATGTTACACGACTATCGAGAGGGGTCTTCTGATTGCCCACATAGCTTCATTGACCTTTTGTTGCAAAACACAATTTTGTCTTCTCTTTGGAATTCTTACCCCCATCTGCTGTCCCTGAATCTTCCATGAAAATGATCTTCTTGGGCCTTCCATGTGTTGTGCGGTCACGTGTTTTTGCATTGTACTCTGGTCTATGTGTCGATTCATCCTCAACATCAATCACAATCAATGGCCCTCACTTTTACCGAACGGTTTCTTTGTCTCCTTCAAGCAAGGTGTGAGCCTTATACATGGGTGTTCCAGATATAGCCTCCTTTACTACTCTTATCACTTGTGCTCGACTAGAGAAAACTCTCTCTTTGAGCCTCTAGTGAAGGACCCTTTGCAATATGTTTACCTTGAGAGTAAGAAACTGCCTTCGTGCTTTGTAGTATTGCATTTTCCATATCTGAAGTACATGCATCATATAATGAGTTTTTTCTTTTTTGAATCCCTCGCTTGCAAGCCAGCTCCCATGCTTACTTTTGACCAAGTTGGTTCTTGGAGTGTTTGCCCCATTAGTACTTATCTTTCTTGTTGTCATGATTCTCCCCCAATGTGCAATACACACCTCCCACCAACTCAACCAAGAGTCCATTGCGGGGATGTTTCTGCCTATGCAATTTTCTGCGCGCCACCATTGTCGAAGGAGACGAGACTCTGCTATAGCTGCCTCTCTAGAGGGGGCTAAACGCCACTTTTCGCACATGTCTTTTGAGCTTGTTGAGATGAAGAAACAACGTGTGCGCCATCATGCATTGCTTCCAATGAAAAAGACAAGATCGCTCTCAATGTTGTAGAACATTGTCTTTCCCACCATTGAACACGGTGCGAACTACATTCTTGTTTGCTTGAGCTTGGTTGGATTTCCATGAATCCATGGAAATCCACTCTCTCACTTCCATGCTCTTCCATAACTTCATTTATGCACTGCTAGAAAAGATTTGTGCTTCCATGTCTTTCTCTTTCATCTCACGGGTTGCAATAGTGAGGAGATCTTGCATTCTGTAATGTAAGACATTCGTATTAGTTACATATTGTTAGTCGTTTCTTAAGATATGCCAAATTTGAGAAATATTTTTCTAAAATAACAAACCTTGGATCGTAAATATGGCATGCCATGGTCACCCAATCTGCCACTCGGTGAGTGTAATCAAATTGCACCCAAACGTGCCAAAGATCTCTAGTTCCACTTCGTCGCATTCGATTAACCAAATCCAATCCAGATGTTAGGCCAATCGTAGACATTTTGAACACAAAGCACTGCTCACCTTCTGCTCCTTGCCTCAAAAACCTAGTTTTGTGAAAAAAAGCATATGTGCAATTCCTTGTTAGCTGCAGCAAAGAGTCCACACCAAAGCTCTCCTTTGTTGGCCCATCTCTTGTTGCTGCCAGGACCTACGAAACCTGTATTACATAATTTAGCTACTTTGAAATAATATGCACAAACAAGAGAAACAAGTAATCATTCTCACCAATTGTAAGTTGTTGTCACAATTTCCTTTGCCACACATTTCTACCTTCGTGCACCTGCATGTCTATCAACACTGAGGACTCGTGCAACCATTTCTTTGATTTTATTGGTGAGTCCTTTGGATGTACCATCCCTCATGTCATGCTGGTGAGTTCCTTGATGTACCATCAATCCGCCATGCTTTCATCCCTTGGCATAACATAATATATGAAGCAATCACATGTACACAAACAAATGGGCGACTATCCACAATAGTTGTAAGTAAGCCTCCAAGTCCATCACAAAACTTGCCCATATAAGGTACCATTGAAATGTGTCGTGTTTGACTTTCCAAAATTAACCAATTTGGGATAACTTTCATTGAGACACTTTAGGGCACCTACACAATGACTCTTGCGATACACTCCAGGAAATGCGATGTTCAAAGTTTGTGGTTTGGTCCAGTGGTGTGGATCATACTTATGTTCCACAACATCCATTGGATGAACTTTACCTAAGATCGGTGGAAACTCAAACACCATGTTACCATTGTACACCTTTGGAATTTTTGACACTTGTTTGGTTTCCACCATCTTTGAAAAAATATTTATCAAGGTGTTGGGGTCGTCATTCAGTTAACAAAGGACAAAATACTATTTTTTCTTCTTACCTCGGTAGAGTTTTGCAATGCTTGCTTCCCATAGAGTTGCTCCTTGCTTGGGCTAGTAAAGTCTATAGTATCTACGAAATTTCTTGGAAGTATACATGGATGATCTTTGTGTGCACTCCACAAAACGAGAAGTCATTTCAAACATTTCTGATGTGTTTTTGAGAAATGTCGTTTATATAGGATTTGCTTAAATCCCGAAAAATGGATTTTTATGGTTAGACAAGGCAAAATTATTGGACATATTGTGTCAAAAAATGGTATAGCCACAGACATGGAAAAGGTGGCACCGATCGCGGAAATGGCTAGGCCAACAATCGTCAAAGAAGTGCATGCATTTATTGGACATTGTGGTTACTATCGTAGATTTATCTACATGTATGCAGTAATTGCTCGGCCCATGTATGGCGTTATCACTCACTTCGAATGGACTAATGAATGTGAGGAATCCTTCCAAAGCTTAAGCAAGACTTAAGCTCAGCACCAATACTGAAAGCTCCAGACTGGAACAAAGTGTTCCACGTACATGCCGATGCTTCAAGTTATGACATTGGCTACATCTTAGCCAAGCCGAGAGAAGGAACAATGAATTTTTCTATCTCCTATGCTAGTAGACAGTTAAACCTGGCAGAAAATAACTATACAACCACGGAAAGAAGTTCTTGATATGGTGTATTCGGTCAAAAAATTTCCACACTACTTGTTAGCTAACAAATTCGTCTTCTTTGTAGACATCAAGCCTTACTCTACTTGGTGGATAAGCCATGCAATACAGGTAGGATAGTAAGATGATTTATCATCCTACTTGAATTTGACTTCACAATTTGGTCAAAAAAGGCACGTCTCACCAGCGAGCAGCTCACCTGTCAAGGCTCATCACGAGGGAAGCACCTAAAAGGGTAGACTATGACTTACCCGACGCATATCCGTTCTGTGTGGAAATGATTCCAAGATGGTCAAAAGAAATCGTGTCTTTAATGACTATAGCACAAGTGGATTCTCAAATACCAATTCCTATTACATCAAGCAATCGTCCCTATATCAATTGTTGGCGGGAAGATTGTATCGTAAAAAGGAGGATGGAATCGTGCTCTTGTGCATCAATCCTGAGGAGCAAGACGCCTACTTGAGTCAAGCTCATACCCCAATCATAGGTCTACACTTTGCGCAAGATCAAACTCTACAAAGATTAACTTGGTTGGGTGTTTACTGGCCAACCATAAACAAAGATGCACATCATTATGTGGATGATTACTCTCAAAGTAAAGAAAAAACCCCCATACGCCATGCCACATTTCAATCACATCCTAATGGAGCAGATACCTAGTTGAGTATCTGCCTAATAGAATATTCAAGAAGACATGAGTAAATGGAAAAGAGCAATAGAAACCGTGGCAACCAACTATACAATGATTGGAAACCAGCTCTATCGACACGAAAAAGATCAACTGCTCAGACTGTGCGCCAATGAAGAGGAGTATCTTCCTATTATGGAAAAAACTCATGCACGTCTAGCAGGGGGCCACTTCTCTCACAAGACCACAGCCAACGCCATATTGATGGCAGGCATATGGTGGCCTACTTTATTTGTTGATGCGAAAGAATTTGTTTGACAATGCTATGCATGTCAACGAGCAAAGATGCCAACAAGAATGGATAACATGCCATTGCGACCTATGATTGAGCATGCACACCCCATTTGCTAAATGGGGTATAGACTTTGTAGGTCCAATACAACCACCAACTTACAAAACAAGCACAATATATTATTGTGGTAACATATTACTTAACCAAGTGGATTGAGGCACGAGCCACCCGGAAGAACGATGCTAGAACCACTATTGCATTCCTATACGAATGCGTTTTCCTATTGAGCTTGTGAGTAATCGTGGATCGCATTTCTTCAATGAGGTGATAGAATATCTACTAGATGAGTTCATGGTAATCCATAACAAATCAGCACCCTACCACCCTCAAGAAAATGGTCAAGTAGAATATACAAACAAAATTTTGAGCTTTGTACTAACCAAAAGTTCAGGCAGAATGGATTGGGAAATGCATCTTCACTCTGCCTTATGGCTTATCGAGTTTGCTTTAAAACGGCTTAGAACACGACTCTTATTAATTTGGTCTATGGCATGGATGCATTATTGCCAATGGAATTCTTGTTACCCACACTCAGAGTTGCAACTAAGTTGGAATGGAAAAGGCATAAGTTGTCAGAACGACTCGAGGACTTCGAACGCCTAGATGAACAACATTTAGCAGCCATTGCCCACATATATGCACAAAAAAGGAAACAAAAATAGTTCTTTGACTCGCATTTGTTGACTAAAGTTTTTAAACAAGGGGATTTAGTTCTAGTATACTCGTTGAAACAACATATACCCCCCCCCCCCCCCCCATATACCCAAGTTCAAAGAAATAAGGACATGGTCCTTTTGCCATTGAAGATGTTTCACCAAGTGGGGCTATCAAGTTGGCCACTGTAGATGGAGAAGTCGTGGGAAATTGGATTAGAGGATGTCGACTCTACAAATACAACCTTTCCTTAACTAATGAACTTCTGCAAAGAATGCATGCATCCAAGGAAAAGAAGCTTAAATGACAATAGTTTATTGAGGAGACTAAAAAAGAAGCTCACATTCGAGTTCTAAAACAAAAAGCTGCAAGACAATCTGTTCTCCAAACTGTCCCACTCAGTACTCTCCACATTCAAACCTTAACAGAGGTTAAGGTCGAGATTGATGGCGAGTGGCTAGATGGTCTTAATATGCCAGTCAATGTGAATTTGAATGACGATTACAAAGTCAAAGCTTTAGCAGATTTAGGAACCCAAGTCAATGCGGTAAACTATTCCACTTACCGCAAAGCAACTACTCAACCACTTGAGTTTTATGGAGCCACTGTCAAGGGTTGCAACAAGAGCGTCACTCCAATTTTAGGGAAGATCCACTTGAATATTATGGTTCATGGATTCTCTTGCCTGCATGCTTTCATATGTATAGCGGATGAACACATGAATGAGGACCTAATCTTAGGTGTTCCGTGGATGAGAACCTACATAGCAATTCAGGATTGGGATGCCAGAATTCTAGAGCTCACACTCAAAGGAGGACAACTAAAAATACCATTTGCATACAATAAAGAGGAATGGAAAGAAGCTTTGGGTGATTTCCAATCAAACAAGCATGAGTCATCCACCACAATTACAACTACAGCTCCAATAAGGACTTCTACTACTCCACCAATGCAGAGAGCCATGCAAGTTTGGATACCCAAAAGTCAGCTTGTCAATCGATCTCAACAAATCTGTGCACTTGAAAGATTGCTATGTACCGCCAACAACCCTGAGGGAAAACAATTGTATCCATCTTTTCAACAAGAACCACCGCTACTAAAGATGGATATGGCAACCAAAGGAGAAATGTGCAGCTTAGAGTAGAAGACCAACTGTGCAAAGCAGACAAGTCAAATTATGGGTACCAAAGACCCACCACAATTCAAACCAACCTCCATCAGGTACAAGTGGATACCTAAAGTCAAACCACCAACCACGATTGGACCCGCCGGTTCCAATCATAACACGTCAAGTGCATATTGCACCATAAAAGAACATGCTCAAGTGCTACAAGATTTACTCTTCAAGAGAGTTTAACCACAATATACCTCGCCAACAAAAGCCCTTGAGTACAATACTCAAGACCCACCTCTTACACTTCATAGCGTGTTTAACTGCATTGACATCAATAGCATTATAGGGACAATTAGGGCCATGCATAGACACGACTTTGTAACCTACGCACTACACAACCAGAATAATCTCTTATTCCGACGGACTGAAGCAAGGAAGGGGGGAGACAATTTGAAAATGGATAAAGCATATTGATGTGAAAAAGATATGGGCAAAGTTTTAAAGTAATTGTGTGTTAATGTACGATCTTTCTTGAATAAATTAACCGATTGCCCTCGTAACATGATAATTGGGGAATGCAATAAGTTAATCCCTCGATATGTGTGTATATTGTACATAACTGCCAAAAACCATGAATAGTGCAGTTTTTACTTATATTGTGTTTTCTGGCCAAAATCGTTATGATAATAGAGTAGTCCACAAAAATATGGCCAAATAATAAATTTTAGGAGTGTTTTAGAATTTTTTGCGCATAGGATGGAATTTTTTAATCAATTAAGTTAATTTTCCTTTAGTTTTGCTAATAAGAGCTAATAAAAACCAAGAAAATAAAAACTAATGAGAAGGAATATCAGAATTGGATTTCAACTTCAACGACAAATCTTGAAGCTCAATGGAAAAACCAAATTTATTTTATAGTCTCAAAAAAATTGACCTAGTATCTTCAGCGTGTCGAAGATAAAGGACCTAGATATGAACCAAATTTCACATATCTATTGGGACTATCGTGTTAGGGTTTTCTGGAGAGTTAGGAGTGCAATGAAGGTCCAATCATTAGAGAACAACAAGATGACCATATCCTTACCGCAAAGCGATATTTTGCACCACACTGCAAAATATTGATCCGTTTAACCTCAAACTCAAAGGGAGCACTCTATACCTTACAATGGAGCTTTACTAACCTTCAGTGGGCAGACAACTAGTGACTAAAGACTCCAAGTCAAGCTCATCTTGAAAGGGAACTGTCAACCTAATCGGGGATACCAACAAGTACAAGAAACACAACCAAGGTCTTCACCCTTCATAATTAACCTAGCAAAAGCAATATGGGGCAAGATTAGGACCTAAATTGCACTAATTTGTAAAAATTATCTTAGGCGTGCCAAAGATAATCTGCTAGGATGGAAGCACATTTTACACACACTTTCACATTGGCATGATTCCCCTACCCCTCACAGAGCCCACATCACACAGGTACACTCATTTCATGCACAACTACTCTCAAATGCATTTTACGGCACCAAATAGACTCAAGTACCCCAAAAATGACTTTTAGCCTATCAATTCAGAACCCAAATTTATGTGACATCAAGAATTTACCCCCCACTACCAATCAGGGTGCCAGATACATAAAACTTGCCCAAATTAGTCAATTTTATCTTAGGTGTGTCTAAGATAGAAATGCTACAGGGAAGGTCTGACTTGCAGTTTGATGACACAGATGTGTCTACAATGGTCAAATAGAACAGCTGACAAGTTTCATCAAGTTTGGCACAATAAACCCCTATCAATCACCAAAATCTCTGAAAGTGGTAAAGTGAACACAAATTTGTGCACAATTCTCACCACAAGTGTCCAAAAGCTAATCCAACTCCATGCATATCACCAACAACCTATACACTTCCTATGCATACACTTTGGCACAAAACTGCATGCACCTACACCTTTCTGTATCTTAGGCAGGCCTAAGATAAATTTTGCCAAGATTGTGCTTTTTAGAGCTCATTTTTGTCTTATTGGTTTCTCTACTTGATTTGACCAATGAACTGGATGCTTCCCTACTAGGTTCACTCTCATCTACTTCGGGAGCTCCAAAGAAGATAATCATGAAGGAAAAATTTGTTGAGCTTCCACCATACTAGTTAGAAGAAGACTCCCTGAAGGAAACAAATGTCACACACCTGGTTGTCAAAAGAACAACAAGAAAGTCATCGTGTTACTATGTACCATGGATCATTCAAAAGCACACATGAATCTAAAGTGGAAGTTCAGATATTGCCAAAGGAAGCTCAAGGTCTTATCAAAGAAGAGGCAGTCATGCAACTTTGGAAAGAATTGGCCTTAAAGACTACCTTGAACTGGAGCCTTGTGGTGTAGACTACAAGAGGGATTATGAGCTGCTACACAGCATCACAGAAGAAGGAAGGGCAACCATCTTATATTTGAATGACTCTCCAATAGAGGTGCACATCACAAAGGACCAGGTTGCTGAAGCCCTAAGGCTACAAAGAGGAGGAAAACTTGTGAGAGACCGAGGGTTGCCCACATCCGTGGAATTTTCACGAGTCGATCAACCTCCTTCTCGGATCTAAAGAAAAGAGGGATAGAGCGGGCACTTCAACTCTATCATCATCACTTTCATTTCAATGCTAAAAGACCTCCTAGATACACAATTGCAAATCATGCCATGGCATCCACATTCACACATGCCTCAAAGAGAGAAGGCATGATAGAAGTAGACCACGTCCGATATATTCACACAACTCTCTCTTGCGTGAAAAATCTACAGAACATCACCTTCTTGGGAGCTCCAAAAGTGTTAACACAGATTGTTTACCATGCTAGCGGCCAAGCAGAGCATTTATCGCTTGCCCCACAACAAAATCTATGGCTACTAAACAAGAATGAAGAATAATAAGTACACAAAAGAGCCCCACTAGTGAGGACAAGGCTAAGGACAAAACTAGTCGATGTCCCTAGCCATGAAACAACTACTGTAGCAAGAGCCATGGAAAGCGACAAGGAAGAAGAAGAGATGGCGGACGAAGACACTGCTCTCGAAACAAAGAAAAGAGAAAAAGGGAAAGCAAAGGTAGAGGACACAAAAGCCACAAAACGGCCACGCCCTACCGCAACAGCAGAAGGACCAATCCAAAAAGTAGTAAGAGTAGAAAGAGAGAAGGGGGCTTTTGAGCTAGAAAGGGGACTCAAAGGGGATTTTGAGGAAAAATGGAAACCATCTCCAAGCAAAATCAAAATCCAAAGCAAACACCCAATGTTCAAGGAGAAGGACGATCCTCAAGCTGGCTTATAACATCTCTATTAT
Organism: Adiantum capillus-veneris; assembly: GCF_014529385.1. Lineage (NCBI taxonomy): Eukaryota > Viridiplantae > Streptophyta > Polypodiopsida > Polypodiales > Pteridaceae > Adiantum > Adiantum capillus-veneris. The sequence continues at coordinate 122,313,227 of NC_140953.1, forward strand.
AAAGAAGAACGGCAATGAGAGCAAGCCAAGGCACAAGAAGAAGGTGATACACTGCCTATGGAGGATTCACCCAAGAACAAGTCAACTCTAATGCAGAAGTTCCACATTTCTCTCCTCCAAGTGCACCACCACAGCTGGAGGACACAACACAACCACAACCACAACCAGAGGAGACCACTCCCATTGCTAGCAATATGGAACCAGAAACAAAACCTCCCAAAGAAACTGTCAAAGAGCAAGTGGATGAACCAACTAGCCCAACGAAGACACCAAGTACTCAAGCCAATTAGTCAGATGAGCCAATGACCGAGGCTCATGACATAGAAACGGATGAACCTGAAGCAAGTAACATGAGAAGAATGGAGAGTCTGGAGGACATAGATGAATATCCAATATGCACATGATGTGGTGGAAAAAATGAAAGATGAGATCTATGCTCACCACCAACAACTCCATAGCTTGTATAAGTAATTGCGGCTCTCAGATGAAAGGCTCAACATGGCCAATGTTTTTGTTGAATTGTACAAAGTAGCCATGTAATTCAAAGAAAAGGAATTGGCTAACTGCAAAGTTAGCAATAGATTTGGAAGCTCTCCAGATAAGGAATCAGATGTAGGAGCAACAGGTCACAACGGCCACCGTAGCTCTACAAGAGTCTGCTTCAACAATCAACAGGCTACAAATTCAACTCAACATTGCAAATAATTAGTTGGCACAATCAGAATCCAGGTGCCAAGAGCAAAATACATTGCTAAACAAGCTCAAGGACAACCCTACAATAGCCACACTACAAGGCACATATCAGGCATACAAAGGAGTGGAACAGAAAGTTAAAGACCTTGAGATGGAGCTGAAGCTAGAACAAATGTAGAGAAGCGAGATCTCTATCAGTTTCATGTAGCAAGAGTAGAGATATCAACAGGCAATAGACATGCTAAAAGTAGAATTGAGCAAAGCTCAAGCACGACATAGGTTACCACACCAGAGGAAGGACAAGTAGATTCCGCAATGCAAGATAAAGACACCCTACAATTTATGGACTTTGAAGCAGCTGCAATCGGAGAGACCAGTCTTTCCTAATCTAGATATTTCTCATGATGAAGCTAGACCCTCCGCTCAACTAAAAAGCTTAACTGTTGAGGAAGAAGCGGCATTAAAAAGGCAGGTGGAAGAGGAGACATAGACCATATGGAAGGAAGCCATGCAGTGGGAAGAGCGGATACTGCATTCCATCAATGTCAACCTCCTCACACCACCTAATATCAATGAGGTATGGCATCAGCAAGCTCTACCCTTTCCTCTCATCAAATTTGAAGTACTCCAAATCAAAGAGAGATTACTCAAAGATTTCCAAGCCGACCCAACACTCGTGCACCCCAAATGGCAGAAAATCTGGCTAAACTAACACCCCATGTATCTTGTCTTGTATACAAATACACCAGCTCATATCAAACAAGATCCTGTGCAGTGCCCGATACCAAGAGTCCAAAGTTGACAGCAACACTTTCTCCTCTAGCAAAAGCAGCCTACTTGGCTCAACTACCCAAGGTTTCCACCCCCTTCAAATAACCAACCCATAGAAGCATACATGGTGGACACATAGTCCTCGGCCATTCAGCTGTTTCACGGAATTCTGGATTTAGCAAGCATCATGATGGTAAAGATTGCAAAAATGCTCCTAACCTGTTTGCAGACTTTTCACCATGAAAAGCAAACAGATGCAGCATGGATGTCCTTTCTCAAAGGCACCAAGGGCTTATGCTATGATTTATAAGGTCACCCCTCTGAAGAAGTGCTTCATGGATTCTATGCTAGGGTGATGTTTCTCCCATCCTACTACATGGAGACATTTGAAGAAGCATTCAACACAGGATTCTTCCCTTATAGGTCCAAGATCTTTGGCCCCGTCATCACCAATCTGTAGGCAAGATTTGTCAGTTACTCCGCAGTTGAGCAAAGAAAAAAAGCGACCATGCAGTTTATGTCCACTGAAGATAAAGAACTCCGCCTCAGATGCCAACAAGGTCTCGAGAAGCACGCACAAAGGATAGCAACAAGGAAGCCCGCCGACCACTACTTAGCACCCTAAGTAGCTGTGTCACAGACACACATGCAAGGAGGGGAGGAATGTTAGCTACTTAGCTAACAAGAGCCGGATAAGGAGCATCAAAATGGATGCCACTCATCTTTTAAAATGCCAATTGAATGTATTAAATCCCTTTGTATCACTTAAAAATCCCACAAAGTCCAAAGCCATTGTAATATTATTGATTCCAATGAGTCTAAAGGGGTTGAGGGCCTCCAAGTTTGTAATCATATGCAGTTTCTAAGCTTTGTATTGAGCCCAAATAGCTAGAAATCCATTCTTTGAACTTTGGCTAAGGTATAAAAGCCAACTTTTGTAATTAAAAACCTAAGCTTTTGGATAATAGAGGTAAGCGTTTGCTACAGAAGCTCAACATGAGTCTACTGTTTCTTTGATTCTTCGTGTCTCTCTCGTACAATGTTGCATTTCTATTTCAATCACACCAATGCATTCGCAGGTGAAAGCTCTTCCATTCAACGTAATTTTCTTGCGATGAAAGTATGATTTTAGTTGTGTTGTGTACAAGCTGATTTTGCTCCCTATGCACCATACACGCACCAAAACTGGTTTTTGACCTTAGGAATAGGTAGAGCACGTCTAGAGGAAGCTATAGAGTGCTTCAAAGTCCGAAATTGACTGACCTAAAATAGGTTGTTTATCTTAGGTGTGATTTTGTTGTAGTGTCAAAAATGACATTTGACTACACAAAAGTGTTAAGGATACTCTGCTCATGGTAGGCATAAAGTTTCATTGCATTCGGAGACTCGTAGCTATACCAAATCATCAAATCAAGTTTAAGATAAGGTAAATAGCTTTTGAAGTTTGACACACATTTGAGACTGGGATAGGTAGGAACAACTTAGACTTGGGTTTTCCAAAAGATTAGCTATCTCTTGTAGCCTCCATGCACTAGTCGGGTCAACGACATCCCACGGATTGACATTTTATTTCTATGTTTCTCACTTTGCGAGCATCGATATGGTGAAGCTTGGCAGTCGATCGACAAAAAATCCTCTTATATTATACAAATTATTAAGAGGATATTTTTAAGTATTTCTAAGAAAAGAAAAACAATAAGTTTTCTTTTAAGCATTCAAGATAATACAAGGAAAATAAAAAACGAAGAAGAATTGGTCATAGAAGAATGAGTAAGAGGTTTGAAAAATTAGGGGGAAGTTGAAATGCAAGGTAAAGGTTTTAAAAACTAGGAGGAGGTTGAAATGCAAGGAAAAGGTTTGAAAATTAGGAGGAGGTTGAAATGCAAGGATGAGGAAGAAGAATAAGTGGGTAGAGGAAGAATCATTCCTTGGATGTCTTTCCTATATAAAGAGTTCCTTTATGTTACTTACTTAGACATACTTAGACAAATTGCTCATTTTATTCTCACTCTCCACTTAGCCTTATGCAAACTCATGAAGCTCTTTAGTCACCTTATGTTGGAAAAATTCTCTAATCCATTGCCATCCTTCTAACCTCCTTTCCCCCAAACCTTCACCTTGCCAACTTTTCGCCACTAGAATCTTCAATTGCTCTTCAATTGACGTGAAGGAGAAGATCAACCCTTCCAAGAAACCACCATCAATCCGACAAAGGAAGTGAAGAGAAGAGAAGAAGAAGTTCAACCTCTTTCAAGCACCCACCATCAATTCGAACAAGAAAGTAAGGAGGATTAAGACGCTAAGCATCTTGTCTCTTTTCCAAGTTTCTTTTACAAGGTAAGTTTAATCTCCATCTTCATATATTAGGAAGAGTTACACTCACACATGAAGCATTGTATTCACACACACTCATTAGGAAGAGTTTCGCTCACACATGAAGTTAGGATAATGTTGTACTCACACACACTAAACCACAAAGCAAAGCATAAATTAATCCAAAGGCATCTTACACATTCAACCATCATTTATACCCTCTATCTTTGGAAAACTAAGATGAGATTGCACTTACTTTATGCTTAGGAATTGCAATATTGCATAAAATATCATGTTACTACATAGCCCTGCACCATTAGTCAATTCATGTTTGATTCTCAAATATTTTATCGTTTTTCACGGGGTTTCTAGGGGGAGCAGGGAATGGCTCCTATGGAGATGTCCCCTAGGCGATCGGAACTGAACTCCACCGCCTCCATGGAGATAGCCCATGGATTGTATTGGATGTGAAAAGGGATGACGAAGTAAAATAGGCAAACACAGGGTTAAACTATATGACGGAGATGAAACAAAACCATAAATCTTCTTGAGATACGTTGTCAAGAAGTTGGCGGTCTTGCCAGGAAGGCACCGGGCCTCTTGCTATGAGAGTTTGTGAGCAAGCTCAAGGGTTATGATCAGAAGGAGCTAAGATGTAGATAACATAGCTTCTAGAGCTAAAGAAGAACTGTAGCCAAAGAAGCCGCTCACTTTCCCTTACAAACACATACGTGATGGAGAGAACTTATGAAAGATAGTCAAAACAAAACAAAAATGAAAACATCGAGATTACGATCATATCGTATCATGGGTAGGATAAAAGGGTTGATGGATGAGTTAATGATATTTAATCTTTGTTGTCCAAATAAGCTACGGATTGCTCTTTGGAACTGTAGATTTGTGCTTACTATAATATATATGTTTTGTCTAGCGATGGGGATTAGTTGTGAGTACAAATCCTCTTGATTCATAATAAAATAACCACACTCACATCAAAAGAGAAGTTATAGTCAATAATAGGTAGTATGATGGGATCTGGTGAGAGAAGTATTTCGTTGAGCCTTTCAGGACCAAATAGAAACACTATGCGTTGCTGAAAGTGAATCTTTCGACTAATCCAAATGTTGACCCTAATAGATTGCACATAATGGAAATGAAAGAAATTGCCTCTATGTGGATTATGGTTATTCATCGATGATATACTTAGTATGTTCAAAGATAAAGGTGTGAAAGAAGTGAAAGGAGAAGAAGAAGAGAGTTTCTCTCCCAACCCCTATTGTTGCCCTTGGGTAATAAGGATATTGCGGGGAGAGAAGTACCTGTAGCAAGGAGATTCTAGAGTTTGTGGAAGAGAATGAGAACCTTAAGAGAGAGAGGTGCTTGTGAAAGATGAAGATATGGTTACTAACCTTGTGCACATAATTGTTTCCCGCAAGAAGGTTGTGCCCGTTACATTGACAAGATTGCTGCTTGAATACCTTCCAATGAAACAATTAGGACACAACAAGAGAGATGAAAGGAGGAGTAAAGATAGAATTAGAGATAGATCTAAGTGTGGTGGTGGTATTAAAGATAAATAATGAGAGATAGAGAAGGAGTTAAAGACAAGTATTGGACTAGATATGCAAATGAAAGAAAAACTAGCAACATATATCTTACATGAGAGCAATCGCCACCACCTTAATGGAGAGAGAAGATGAAGCAAGACTTCAGCCTTTCTTCAAGAGAAAGTGTGGCACTAAGATGAGTGTGACACTATGGATTTGAGCTATTCTCACTCACTCATAACTTGCCTCAATGAAGAGAAGGTTGCCCTTTTTATAGGTGAGGGAGCCATGTTTTACATAATCACTTGATTAGGCTAAAGAGTTAGCCCAAATCAAATGTTCTTTGGATATTTCTTAAAATGGGCAATATTAGGACTCAAAATATCATGAAATTCAGTATTTTCGGTCGTTGAGGCTCCATGTGGGTGCATGATGTATGTGGGCCCCACCTAGGCATCTTCTGTGTGGCTCCTGCAGGGGGTCCCAACTTGTGTGTCTTGTCCTTCAAGGCATCTTTGAGGTGTCACATTCACATGCTTATGTCTTTTATCCTCCAAATATCTTATTCTATGGAAAAAGACCAAGATTACCTCTTTTCACTTGATTCACCTGTTTACCATCTCTTCTTGCAGTGTAGTTGTGAGAGGGTTTTTCACTGGTTTCTCTGTAACTTTTGACCTGTAGCTCGGATTGACATGCTTCAAAAGGAAAAATTGGCCTACTAAAAGAGATTGACTTGGTTTTGGCATTTTCTCCACACCCTTAGGTCAGGATTTTCAAATTGGGATGGTCCAAGAAGCTTTGGATCTTTCTTTTCATAAAGTCTTCTAGTAGGCCCTTCCCTCTTGTATGTATCCAAGAAGGTATGCATTATTGAAGGGTTATATTATTAAATAAATGTGAAAAGAAGAAAATAATTTATATATGGTAGGGTATAGCTGAGATTTTAGAAGAAATATACAAATGCTTTTCCCCCAGACAAAAAGAGGCACAATCATTGATACTTCTCTTGCAGTACTTTCTAATAGTAATGTACATTTATATTACTTCAAAGGTAATACTAAGGTATGGTAGAAAGCTTTTCTTTATGCATATGAGTATTATATGCATAAAGAAATAAAGTATACTTATGCGTCAAAAAGTCACAAGATAAATTGTTTAATGCCCGTTCCCACTATATACGTGCCATAACACGACAACGTTGTTTTCTTATGGGACACTATTGTATAGATTGAAGAATTTAGGAACAAGTAACTTGCTAATTCAAGGAAGGTTATCAAAGTCTTGTACTAGGATTAAAAATAACTTGAGAGGTTGGATAATAGTTCATGCAATACATAGGAACAATTAGTATTATTCTACTACCTTTGATTGGTTGAAATAAGTCCAGACCAAGAATACTGGGGGGGCCTGGACCATAGCACCACCTCTCAGTGAAGTTTAAAAGGAAGTTAAAGTTAGAGTTAAAGCATTTTCCATACATAAATCAACTGGAAATTATCTGTTCTTTATGCCCTATTCTCGCCATGTCGAATGCGAATGTGGTGGCTTCTTCCTTTGTATAGCCTGCAGCTAGCAGGTCCAAAAATGCGTAGTAGGCCTCATCTAATCTTTTTTGCTCAGACTCAGGCTTGGCCTCTTCCTTTGGCTCAGGTTCCTGCCTTTGCTCTTGCTTCTCTTCTTGCCTTTCGTATTGTTTGTCCTCAACTGCATTATCTTCTTGTGGAGGGCTGCTTGGAGGTGGTGAGGGTGGTGGAGATGGCTGTGGGCTGGGTTTAGGGCTCTCTGGTAAAGCTGCCGGTTTGCCCTTTAAGTCCCTGTCTGCTTTTGTTTTTCTTTCTCTTTCTTGGCTTTCCTGTTCATCTAGCAGTTTCTGCCTTATCTGCTCTACTTCCTCCTCTGTGAAAGGGACATGGGGAATGTTTTCCGCTGCAGCATCAAGAATCTCGAAATTCTTGATATAATCTTCAAAGCGGTCTCTTTGCACTCTTCGGGAAGATCCGGACATAGACTCGGGAGATGGCTTCCAGAGTTCGTTTAAATCACCCTTGAGGGCTCTTTCTGCTCAGAAACTCTCCATCAGCCTCTCGAGCCTTGCTGCTTTCTGAGACCTGGTTTCTTTGGCCGGCACTTGAGCAAACTCTTTCTTTCCTTTCTTCTGCTCGGGTTGCTCCTCTTCAATTGGCTCCAACCGTCTCTTCAATCTCGTAGCCACCCTTGGTGCCCTTTGCGGCTCATCTTCCTTGTCTTCTTTTACTCTCAGCCAATCATTCTGAGTTGGGGGGTGAGGCCACCTTCCTTTAGCGTGTAGTGCCCCATATACCACCTTGGTGAGCTCTATGTAGGTTGGCTTTTTGTTGCCCATCTTTACTAAGCTGTCATGTATGTATGCCGCATAGTTGATTATCTTTGGGGTGCCTTTTGTCATTGCCCAAGTAAACGTTGTGGCAATTGCACCTGGCGGCATCCTGTACTTCTGTGGCCTCTTAGTGCACATGTGGAAGTACTGGTTGTACAACTGGCTCATTATTGCCACCTTTGGGTTGGCAATGTCTTCAAAGGTGTAATTTGCCTTTTTCTCCTTATACACCTTGACTTCATCCCTTCTTTTTGTTACACCGTCCCCCTCATTGGAGAGGTCGAGTGCATGGGCTACAACCCGCTCCGTGATTATGATCTCTGTATCTGGTCTGCCTTGTAAATCTGTCACCTTGGCCACTCCATCCTCTTTGATGCTTGTTACAAACTCCCATACTCTTTTGATGTCCACCCTTGCTGGTATTGCTTCGAAGTAGTTATGGAGGTCAATTTTCTCCAAGTAGCCGGCCATTTTGCTTCGTACAAATTCATTGAGCTCTCTTGGCAGCATTGGCAGCTCTATTACATTGCCTTCATTGTCTTTGAACACTCCCTGGTAGATCTTTAGGTCGTTTGACTCTAACAGATCTTCTTGTATCCAGGTGCTGGTGGGCTTTAGTGTTCCCTCTGGAATGACAAAAGGTTCCACCTCGTCCAGATAATCTTTGATTGTCATTCTTTTCTTTTTTGCCGGTGACTTCGAGGCTGCCATAGATCCTGTTGCACTCAGTAATTCAAAGTTAGCGTTTTTTCCATATTAGCTGCGAGACTGAGTTTTACTTATCCAAATGACTTGAAAATTGAAATTACAGCCTAAAAGGAACTTGTGAAGCTGTGCATGTGCTCACAGTGCAAATTTGGCCAAAAATTTCCATCTAGACATCCTACGCGTAGGATGTCTTTTTCATCAGAATTGGTTCATATTTGACATGCAGGTAGTGCAAGGCTCATGGAACATGGCTATAGGCTTGGATTTGAATTTGGATATCAAAAAGTGGATTTTTGGGCTGATTCAGGCTTTAGGTCACAATTTGGGTAGAATGTCCATCATAGGTGGCAATTGATGTCCAAATGGGTTGAAAATTGGTATATGGGCTCATTGCACCATGGTATTGGCTCCCATGATGTCATTCTTTGCACAGAAGGTTAAATTTATGCTGGAGACATCCTACGCGTAGGATGTCTTTTTCATCAAAATGACATCAAACTTGTTATGTGGGTTGTCCTTGGCCTATGGAACATGGCCATGTTCTTGGATTTGAATTTGGACAAGATTTGATGCTTGTAGGGCTCTGTGAGGTGTTTTAGGGCTCAAAAAGTGTATCTTGAAGGTGTTGGGGGTCAAAAGTGTTTAGAATTGCTTCAGACTTGACATATGGGCTCTTGATGATGAGGTAATTGGATCTGGAATGATGAAACATCCTTTGCAAGCCAAAAAATTTCATTAGACATCCTACGCGTAGGATGTCTATTTCATCATTTTTTCTCCCTGACCACACAGATTGTTTGCTGATGTGTTAGTGAATGCGTTGTGCAAGTTTCATGGGATTTGGACAAGATTTGGTAGGTCTTTGGCCCATTATTGCCTCTATGCCATAACTTTGCGTTTTTCAATGCATATGAGGTCAAACTTGGTCCAAATGTGATGAAACTTGGTGTATGGCTTGTAAATGTCATTCAGAACATGTGCATGACAAAGAATGTTGGAGTGTGTGCCAAAAAGTGCCCTTGAGACATCCTACGCGTAGGATGTCTCCTGGTGATGTTTTCAGTGCTGGTGCTCCCGGTGCTTGCCCTTTGCCCCCCTAAGTCCCTTTTGAGCCTAATTTCAACAAAAAAAGTCAAATGGATAGAGTATAACTCCCTGTGTGGACTTCAGAGCCTCCGAGCCATTTTCTGACTTTTGGAGTGCTTTTTGGCGATGAAATTTCTCGATGTTGGTCTCCATAGCTTCCCGATCCCTTGGGGATCCTTGCCGTATGGTTTTCGTCGACTTTGGCTTCACCGGAGCTCTATTTGGCAATTTGTCACTCTAGAAGCACCCGTGGTTGCGTTTACATACCTTTGATGATTTGTGGTGGTCTACTACCATAGGACTTGGTTCTTGATGGTCTAGGAAAGCCGCTCGTGAAGTTTGGTGGCAAACGGACTTGCCGTTTGGCCGCAAGTGCATTTTGATGCTTTGTGTGTCTGATGCCGTTTCTGAGGTTTACTGCTGCTTCGGGTCACTTTTTGGTCATGCGGGTCATATAGAATTGTCGAGCATGTCGAGATGCTCCTACCCATGAATTTTGGTAGCATTTGGTCGCCGTTTTGCCGATTTCCCATTTGGTGGCCTCTTGCGGGTTTCTATGAATTAGGGTTTTTCCCGATGGTTTCCCATCGCCTTTGGTTATCGAGGATTGGTCTCCTAGACTAGGGTAAGCTACCGATGAAGTCTTGTTGATTTCGGGTTAGCCGTTAGGCCGCCGTCTCTACTTGTAGGCTCTATCGCTCGCTTTGTGTGTGACCCCTACGCTAGTTTTCGCGACATAATGACAAACATACGCGAAAAGCTCAAGGTGGTGAGCCTACCTCTCATGTCTGGAGTTGGTCGGGTAGACGTGCGCGTCGTAGAAGCTGCTGGAAGGTCGATCCGCTCTAGGTGGCAGAAGCTCTCTCCACAAAGTCAATAGTGAGAATGAGCTAAAAATGGGGTGAAAATTTCTTATAATGAGGGTCCCCGAACCACTTTTCATGAAATTTGACATGTGCTCCTATCTTCTTGCGAGATGTGGTTTAGGCTCAAAAATTTCTTGATTTGGACTCCATTTGCTCTGTTTACCAAAAATTTGGCATTTCGGTCAAAACCTGGCCAATACACGCTTTCCGCTCCAGTCTCATAATTACACCCCCATTGTACCATAGGTTTTCCTATAGTCACTGATCATCCCCATATTTTTTGTTTTTCATTACGACTGTTTTTCACCTGCTTTTTGTATTTTTGAAGTTTTTCTGCCGAAAATTAGCAAAATTAAAAGGAAAATAGCAAATCAAACCCAGAAAATCCCCAAAAATCATAATAAATCACAAACATCACCGCAACACATTATATACACTCACATGCAATTTTTATGGCCGGATTTCTCCGTTTTACCAATATTTTACCTGAAAAATGGCTATTTCTACTTATACACACACACACACACACACACCTAGGGGCTTGATTTGGCGTTTGGCCCCATATACCTGTAGCTTTATGCTGTATAAGGGCATATGTACTTGGGTTACTCCAGAAAATTTCGCAATCAAACAACACTTTTCCGGGTTAAGACAGATTTGATATGTCCTGCACTTTTCAAAGACCTTTTGCAAATGGTCCATATGTTCCTCTCGCAGAAGAGAGTGTACACACAGGTCATCCATGTAAATTTCTAAGAATATTCTTAGGTATTCCTTGAAAGCGTGAGTCATTAACCTCTGGAAAGTTGCTGGTGCATTAGTTAAGCCAAATGGCATAACTCGATACGCATAAATCCCCCATTCTGTGGCAAACGCTGTTTTGTGTTGATCCTCCCTTGCTATTGCCAGTTGGTTGTATCATGAAAACCCATCCAGAAAGGAATAAGCCCGTTTCCCGGCCACTCGCTCAAGTACATGTTCTGTAATTGGCAAGGGATAATTATCCCTTATGGTTGCTGCATTCACCTTCTTGAGGTTGACACACACTCGCAGTTTTCCATTGTTTTTGGGAACTACCACAATGGGTGACAGCCAATCTGTATGTTCAATCTCATAGATGAATTCCACTTCCATCAGTTTATCAATCTCTTCTTTGATTCGTTTAGCAAATGTGTCATTATATGTATAAGGACGTTGTTTGTTAGGTTTTGCATCCGATTTCAAAGGAATTATATGTTGGTATATTAATGGATCAACTCCTTTGAGGTCTATATAGGACCAAGCGAACACATCTTTATACTTCTTGAGAAGTTGTGCTAGCTGTTCTTCCTCCTCAGGCTCTAAATCGTTAGCTATATAGACCGGCTGAGGCTTTTCACCTAGTTCTGCGAGATCTATCTTTTTTGCATTTTCAGGCCCATCGTAAGATTCTTTATGGGTTCTCTCCCTGATTGGTGGTGTCATGATGATTTTTCTGTCTTGGATAGTAAATTTCCGATAGTGTGATGGTACGTTCATGTTGCCCTTTTCAGACTCCCCTTTACCATCACTATCTTCTTCAGTAGTCCATATCTCTCTCAGAGACCGTTTCAGTTCTTGATATTTCTGTTTACGCTCCAGTTTGGTCCACTCTTGGTCTTTTGTTGTTTCTTTTTTTGATTTTTCAGATTTTTGTGATTTTAATTCGGTTTTAGATTTTCGTACTTGTTTTATTTCCTCTCGCGTTCGTTCTATTCGATTTTTTGAGAATTTTCCTGATATTTGATCTTTTACACAATCCTCTGCTTTTACAAGCATCAAATAGTGAGTTTTACCTTTTATCCTAGGCATCAGGTTCTTTCTCGCTTTGTTTCCTGCTCCTTTCCTCCTATAGCGTTCTTGGCGTCTAGGGTGCTGATTAGCAAAATCATAAAACTTGATATTGTCGGCTTCATTTCCACGCTCACTTGAGGTGTCTGAACACTCATTATCTACATCATCATTTACTTCCAATTGTTCAGAGGTGTTGTAAAACTCTTCTTGTTCTGGAGGTCCTACCGTCTCTTTTTCTGGTACAACGCTTACCATGTAATAGGGTAACACATCATAGCCATCCTTATCGCAAAATTTTGTTATTGGATTGTCGGTAATGGTACAGACATCCAATGTTGCCAGTATGTGTTCCCATTCTAGAGGTTCCAAGGCATCTTTAGGGAAAGGTTCCAGAATATACTCCTTGTCCTCAATTGCTCTTTCTAAGATGCATTCCTCTTTTCTTAAGCTTCCACAATGTGAAGCTCTGCACATCCATAGCTCTTTTGGTTGCCCTAACCATGCTGGTAGTTCCGATCCTGCTACTGTAGCCGAATCAAACTCTGCCACTGGTGTTTGGTTTAGATCTTTGTAACTATGGTCTTTCAGGTGTATTTTAGTTGTCGTTTCGCCATGTCTGAGGTATATGTGGTCATAACCCCAATCTTGGACCATCTTCAATTGTCGCATGAATGGTCGTCCCAAGATAATCTCATAATTGTTCTTTTTTTCTAAATCGACTATTGCAAATGTATGCTCATACTCGATTCCGCACGAAGTGACAATTACTTTTTCTAAGAGTCCTAGAGGCTTCTCCATGAACCCATTTGGCTGCCAATTGCAGTTTCATTCTGGTAGCCCTCAAATCTGGTTTTCCCCATTTTTTCTAGATTTCTTTGGTGGCGATAGCAACTCCCGCTCCACTGTCAAGAATAGCTTTGGAAACTACTCCTTGGAATTCTACTGGTAGCGTAGTGTTTCCGTCTTCTCCCTCACAATATTCTCCAACCTTATTCAATGGGACTGGCCTAGTGTTTAGTTGAGGCTTGTCCAGCTCTCTGATCCCTTCTTGTAGCGTCAAGGTGGGGTCTTTCACTCCAAATTTTTCTAGGCATTTTCCTACTGTGGTCCACATGTTTGGCCTTAACCTTAGGAGTTTTGCTAACGTGATTGTGCATGCCACCGGGGTGGATAACAACTCAATCAATCCTTGCGAATCCATCACCTTGTTAGAAGAAAGTCTTTGAGATGGGATTGCTCTCACTTCTGACTTAGCTTCGTACTCTCCCAGGTAAGAGGGTAAAGTTCTCAAAGAGTCTGGTTGGCTGTGCCCCGAACTAATAGATCCTTGGTCTCCCCCTTGTGAATGTATCTCAAAGTTCATCTGCGATCTTGCCTCAAATTCTTCAATAGGAGGTAAGATCACATTCTTTTCTTTTCTCGTGCTATTCAGGTGGTTACTCATCCTATTAGCCTCATTGGCATCACGGATTTGCTTCCACAGATCGTTTAGACCGTTACAGTCCTTACCTATTTTTGCCAATATTTTAGGCTGGAACCCGTCACTTGCCCCATCGGTGGTATTTGGCACTATGATAGGCTCTCCTCTGGACTCATAGGCATTAGTGAGTCTTTCCTTTGTTTCCACATGTTTCTCTAAAGTTGGTTTGATAGGGGTTGGAGCTGGTGCTTCATGACAATTTGTCGGTTTACCCAACGGGTCTTCCATCAATGATTGAGCCATCTCGATCATCTTTTTACACATATCCAACCTCTGTTTTTCTATTTCTGCATATGGATAAGTCATCCACCTTTGCTCCTGGGTTTGGTTCTTTTTAAGTCGAGCTTCATAAGCTTTTAGCAGTGCATCCAACTGCTCGTTTACCTTGTCTGCCAGTACAGATCCTCCTGATCCTGCCCTTTTGGGCTCTGCTATTTCCTTGGGTGCTATGGTTGCTGTGGTGTGTGAGCTTAAACTAGCTAGATCCTCTAACCGCTCCAATCTGTTCTTTGTATGTTTCAACTCCTCGGATAGGGCTGTTTGCTCTCGTTCCTTCCTGGCCTTCCTACGCGCCTTTCTAGCTTTCCAAGTGCTTCTCTGATTTTTCGTTTCTGAACTTTGAGCATCGGTTTTTGGTTCCTTAACTATGGGTTCATTCGTCCTTCTTTGGGCTTGGGCTCGTGTTACCACCTGAATAGGTATGATTGTTTCGTTTTCCGATCCTCCACTGGAAGGTACTGTGTCTAACATGTTCAAGGTGGTTTTTGCTCCTTTGCTAGGGTTTTTAGGGCAATCGGGAATCAAATGAGTAATTCCACATTCTGGGCAATACGCATTGACTCTAATGATTTCATCATGAAGACAGTCTCTCAGCCAATGGTCTCCACCACACTTGTAACAGGGTCCTTTGGGTTGTTGAGGTGCTCCTTGACCTCCTCTTTCTTGGTAAGCATGTCTCTGTCCGCCCATGCCTCCATTGGCTATGAATATCAATGTTCGTTCATCTAATCTATATCTTCCTTCTCCTTCGGCCTCTGTAGCAGTTGGTGGTCCTTGATTCCCCATCATGCTCCATGGTTCTGGTGTCGAGGGTTATTCCGATGGATAATAGACAGGGTTTGTCGCATATCCATTGGGATCTTCATAATATGCATGCATAGGCACCAAAGCCTTTTCTTCTGATTCAGTTACCGTTGGTGTGTATCTTATACCAACTGGTCGTAATCCTGGTAGGGGTGGTTGTTGCCCCAACACCGGTTGTGGTCTTTCTACACCTACAGGTCCTGGTAAGTTGCCTGCTTGATATCTAGGCATTGGTGGAACTTGAGGGGAAGCTACTGGAGCTTGGGGAGCGTAAGGTCTCTCTCTCACATATCCCTTCTTATAATAACATTCCTCGGTCCCATGGTTTGTCCATTTTTGTTCAATAGCACACCACTTGGGTTGTTTAGCCTGGGGTTTGGCGTACAAGTTGATCTTTTTTAGCACTTCATCTATGAGCTGCTCCTGGTTTACGGCTATTTCTCCTTTCGGTGCTGTCTTGGAAGACTTGCTTCCACTTTGCTGTGAAGATGAATCGTCATCAAGGTCCTTAAACTCCCCTTCTTTGTAGACCGCACAATTGTCCACAAGGTACAGAGCCTCCTTGGTCAACTCATTCAACGTCGTACTCCTCTTCATATGTAAGTCTTTCTGGAGATCTGCATTCCTTAGTCCTTGGATGAATATCAGCATAAGTTTGGATTGAGTTGGCAGTTCTTCAACAGGACAAAACTTAACATATCTTTTTAGTCTTAGGGTTGCCTTCCGTACAGATTCTCCATCTTTTTGTTTGAATTTATGGATTTGTGAGACGGTATTATGAGCTATTCCTCTTTGAGATAATTCCTCAATAAACTCGTCAAACACTTCCTCCATCGACTCAAAGTCTCTACGCTCTACAGAGTCAAACCAAGTGGCAGCATCATCCTCTAGGGTTAGTCCAAACCCTGCAAATTGGGTAGGAAAATCTAACACCTCTTCGGCTCTAATTACACACACAAAGGCTGCTACATGATCTCTTGGGTCTCTGTTTCCTGTGTATTTCTTGTTTACCCATTTTTGCACTTGAGAAGATCTAATCCTTCGATGGTCTACAAATCTCATCATTGGTCCCCCCGTCCTAGTCGATACACCTCCTCAGGCCTTTTGTAATAGGCTGGTTCCTCTCCCAATGGTGCTCCTAAGCCATAATTTCTAACGGTTCTCGCTAGAAGTGGTTCTTCTCTTCGAACTCATTCCATGGGTGGTCCTCCAGGCTCTGTTGACCCTTGTGTTTTTGGCTTACTCTCTGCCTGATACCTTGAATAGAGTGGTGGTTCTTGCAAATCCCTGAGCCCTCGTGTGGCTTGATAACCATCTCGGTTTCGGTCTGGTTCCATTGTTGCACTTTGTCGAAGCCATGCCTGCAATGATGGCTGATTTGCTGGCTGGTCTTGGTTGTTGAATGCTTGCGGTCAGGTGGAATGTGAGGTAGTGTCATACTCATCTGAAAATGGATTCGTTGACTTGCTTGGGGTGTGGGCGGCTCTCGGCACTTCCTCAGGGGCATATGCTGATGCTCCTGAACCTGTTGCTCTTTCTACTTCCTCTGGGAGAATACGTTGATATTCTCGCCCGTATCTATCAACAAAAACTATGCCCTTCCCCGTAGCAGTTTCATAAGAGAATAAGTAAAGAACCTTGTCTTTGCTTAGTTCGTTTACGTATGGTTCTTTGCTGTGAAATTAAAAGACAATACCCTCGCTCTCATGTTTGTAGATTCCCACATTCTCGTTATAAGTTGGAACCCTGGTTGTTTTCTTTCATACATAAAAATAGCTCCGGGCCGATCAATGTTTGGTGGCGGCTCTTGGGTTTCTGAAACCATTTTCCCTTTCGCCACGTTATCTCCATATCTGTTGTAATCTTTAGGGTTACTAACTATTAAATAGTGGTTCCCCTTTTCGTCTCGGAATCTATCTCCATCATCATACACTCGGATTATCTCCAATCTTTGAGCTAGCCTCTCTTCGATACAAATGCACTTGCGGCCTCAATAGTCAAAATAGACTTGGGCTCCTCTCGAGTTTGTTCCCTCTAAGAAGATCACCGTGAGCCTGGAATCATTCAAAGGATTTTGGGAGGTGCTTCCTCCTCGCATAGGTCCATCATAGGTGAAACCTCATGGCTGTTGACTACCCATCATGAAGAAAGATCTTTCTGACGAAGTGTCAGTATCACTACCTTCCTCAATAATCGGTGCTAGCAAATCTAGCCTTGCCTGAGTTACACTCTCTTCGGTGGACACTAAGCTACCTTGGTCACCTGCCACCTTCTGGTCTCTAACAATGTATCTTCCTGAATGTATCTTAAATTCATCAAACTTATCAATGCAATTTATCACAAATTCAACCACTCACCTGGGAATGGGTCAGTTTCTGCACAACTTCTTGCTTTGTTGCTGAATATACATGTACACAAGCGTTTTAATTTCGGCAATTGAATCAAAGCATTTATCTGCTAGAGGTTATCTTAGTAATGATTGGTATAACTTGGAGAGTTAATCTCAACCACTACTGTATTTTATACACTATTGATGTTCTGGATTAGGTTTGCGAATCTGAAACAGTACTTCCCTCTGATGTTGGTGAATTTACACGAAAAAGTCTGAATTCAGTCTTTGTTTCGTCAAATGGGCAAACAAGGTCCAGATTCACTTCTGAAAGAAGTTCTGGAACCCTTAAGCCAAATGTAACCTCACTCTCTATGCCAGGTCAAATTTTCTTTGCAGTATGCCCCAATAGACATCCTACGCGTAGGATGTCTCCTGCTGTGTTGTGCCTGGATTTTTGCACTGTTGTTTCCTCTTGTTGTGCTGAGCTTACAACTGTTTTTACTTTTTGATTTGGACACCTATTAGCTGGTCAAAGAGTCAGAAATCTGTTTCGACGGCCTGTTGATGGTATTGATTAGTCTAATCAACTCCAAATTGGACCAAAATTGACTAGGATGTCTTTTTCATCAGAATGGCTTCAAACTCAAAGGCCAAGCTCCCCTTGAGTTGCTGATCACTTTGGTCTACTTAGAATTCAGTTTGGAGTCCCAAATCACTCAGAAGACATCCTACGCGTAGGATATCTTTTTGGCCTGTTTGACCCCAGATTTGTCCCACAGCTTCCCCTTGATGTCAATAACCCACTGGTATGATTAGATTTTGGTTTGGATGTCAAAAGTCGCAAATTTCAGCTGTTTTTGCTTTTTCAGTCAAAAGTGCTAAAGTCCGCTTTGAACCCAATTTTCTTACCCAAATGAGGTGAAACCCCTTTCAGTCACTCAATATATCATGCAAGACATGCTCATGCAGCCATCTTATGGTTTTGGTCTCAAAATAATGTTTTGGCACTATTTGGGTAGGATGTCTAGAAATTTCAGTCTATTTGGCCTTATCCTGTCAAGATATGGCCAAATTTTCACTTTCCAGTTGAAATAAGGGTAAACCCTACCTTCTGAACACATTGGTTGACTCAAAATCCCAAAATTCCTCCCAGATTGGCATGTAGACATTCTACACGTAGGATGTCTCCTGGCTTAAAATTAAAGTTTTTTCTGACAGGAATGCTCTTGATGCTCTGTAGATCCACCAAAAAAAACTCACAGTAACTTTTGGACTTCAATTAGGCTTTCAAACACACTTTTGTGTCTTTTTGCGTCTTTTTGCTTCTTTTACAAACTTGTAATGATTCTACCAAGCAAGTGTACATGCATGAAATTCTCTAGATCCTGAATCATGATGTCCTACTTACTCTACTCCTACCTATCATGAAGAAATGGTGATAATGGTGTTTTTGGTTTCTTTTTGGTCTCTCCGGACTCTCAAGCTCTCTTCTCACCGCTTCCACCACTCCAACTACTACTCTAGAACTCGACTACTACCTAAAACTATCTAAGTCAACCTCATCTACCTAAGTCGAAGGATCTAGGCCAGACATACACTTCCTAGACTCCCTCTAAGACCTAGAGAGTCCTCCACCCTCTGATCCTATCTAAATGTAAAGCCGAGACTCTTGGAAAGCCAAAAATCCCAATCCTCAAGGATTAGTCTCGGTCACCTACCTAAGGTTTTCGTCCCTGGCAGCGGCGCCAATGTTGGACGGATACGCCGCGACGGACGTCAGCACAACGAGAACTCACCTAACATGTAATGTCAGCTAAGGACGAAGCTCGACCCGCAAGCGCGTGGAAGGAAGCATAAGGTGTTAACCCACACTCGACCGACTCCTAACTAATTCCTACAGAGGTCTCTACCAATTGTCCAAGTCACAGCCTTCAAGAGTGCAAGAGAGGAAAATTCCTACAACGCTTTCTAGAGCCGAACACCCATCAAACAATCTCGAAACACCCTACTAATACCAATAGGCCGCTCTCCCTAAAGTCTATGAACCAAAATCACGACCCAAAACACCCGGTGCAGAAACACGTAGCATATCTGGCCGAAATCTACAGGTCTTCGTTTTCGAAATCTAAAGTGCCTAATGTGTAGTTCTACTCAATGTGAACGCGTGGATATGATGCAATGCAAAATTGGATAACGTATGCTCACCCAAAAAACTGATGAAGCTCGTAGAAGGAGCTCCCAAAGCCAGACCGTACGCGCGCAATGTTGGTATTGGCGCGTAGCTCTAGTCGGGGGCAACACGCTGCACTTCTCAGCACTCGATTCCAACCACCGGAGCACACGTAGCGTCAAGATGAAGCTCACACACTCTCTCTCTCTCTCTCGTACACAGTACGCTCACTCACAGACTTCAAACTTGTTTTAAAATGACAAAAGGTTTTTTCATTAAGGTCAAAAAGTGGTATATATACCTTACAACTTCTCAAACCCTAAAGTTCCAAAATCAACCATCTACTCAATCTAACTATCAAAACTGGGATACAATCTGGAAACTTCTGTAAGTCCCAATATTTACAAGGTAAAAAATTTGATTTTCCTCATTGAATGAATAATTACAAAAATAATAGTCCTCCGAGTAGTTAGATGCCGTGGGGTGTGTCCAGCTTCTAACAATCACACTGGAGCTTAAAGGAACATGAGTACTATGGAGGTAACAGACATATATGGGTGCCAAAACCACAGGTTAGGGCATATGAAGTAACTTCAAGTCCCTCCCAAGAAAAAAGGCCCACAAGGTATTAACCTTGACAATATCCTAGGATACCTAAGAAGTAGGTATACAACATAACATCATCGAAAGAGGTTAAAGTCTACCACAACTTTCAAGAGGATATAGAAAAAAGACGGATCTCAAAGAGTCTTTCCCTTGGATAAGGATTCTACACAAGGTATACAAAGATTTGGCTATCAGTCAACCATAAGCCAACTGCAACTACACTAGACCTGCATGAAGATCTCAAGAGCTCAACAAGACCTAGAGCTCAACAAAGTCAACAAAGGAAATACAAAGGTCATCAAGAGATTCGGATTCCTAAGTCTTCCAATGCTCCTAGTCAAAAGCCAGATGCCGATAGCCAATAGAGGCCTACAACAACATCAAAGACTCCTATCAACTGGCCTACTTGGAGAATCAAACGGATAATATCTTCATAGTCAAAGAAGGACAACCCAACCAATGTGAATGCAGATTCAAAGATGATAAAACATGTATGGCAAAATAAAACTTCAATGCCAACTTGGTCCTTCACTAATCCATTCAAGCTTACTTTTACCTGAAGAAATGTTTGTAGTAAGCACAAGAATGTGAAAAATCAAGTCAGGGTGCAAAAAACACTCTTTGGCATAGTCAAAGTTGGGTTGTTGAGCCATGAAATGAGCAAAGCATTAGTCCCAAAGCTTCAAGTCATATTAAACTCTGTGCTAAGAGTCATAGTTATTAGGCTTACGCTCAAGCTGGAAGAGTTGAGCATATCTAAAGTCATGTTGCTCATGCTGGATGAGATGAGCATAAGAATCGAAGTCTATTAACTTACAATTGGTGGAGTGTCGTAGAGTCCAACACTCACGCACAGTGCACAATAAGATGAGAGCACATATCCTCGTCAACAAAAACCATTCTTAAAGGGGTGCCAGCTTGCAAAGCTATGTCATATGCTTTTATATCTATACTATCTTTCTGAAGACCCCTCAAAATCTTTCTGGCACAGCATATTGTTTTCCATGCATTTTTATGTATGCATAAAATATGATGTTCCACCATTGGACATATACATTAGACACTCTTTTTTGCTTCCACCTATGCACCTTGAGTGGACTACAATAGACAACAAATTTTCCATCATGCTACCCTTTCATATTTGCTGTTTCTTTATTTCCATATCTATTAGCAAATAATCCTTTGAGTACTTAATTAATATTTCCTATGCTAATAAGTACTCAATAATGCACGTATCCCAAAGACACTTTTTTTCCATTGGGTTTTTTTCCTTTGGTCATGTAGGTATTAGACCCTAATTTAAAACCTCATCATTCTATTTCCCTTGTACATACTTTTTATAAATAAATAGAAGCCTCCTCATTATGCTATTACAACGGAAAAATGCAACATCATCTCTCACATCAGACATATTTGGACCAATGAAGATGTTGCAGTAAATTGAACCTCATCAACTAATTCAAAGACAAATGCAGAAGATCAGCCCATCAACAACCAATCAAACCTTCCATAGCCTCCACGGGCACTTTTCAACAGTGCCCGAGGATGGGCACTAAAATCGAAAGGGGGGAATGTTAACTGAGCCGACGTCAGTTAATAGGAGCTGCTAAAGACCAAAGACGTACGGATGCACATCAAAGATGAATATGAAGAAGCAGTGAAGACTGGAGTTACACACTTTTCACAATTTTCCAAAATGTCCATGTATTATAATTTCCCAATTTATATAGCCATTGTTATAATTGTAACATGTTACGGGCTCAATAAGAGTTCCAAGATGTAGAGCATAGGTCCTAAGTGTACTTGGGTTGCAGTTACAATAAGTGTGGAGCCTCAAAGGTCTTGGGTGTCAGACATTACACATTTTAGACCTTGGTTAAAGTATAAAAACCAACTTTGTAAAGTTTTAATCAAGTTTTGGATAATGAAATACACAGTGTGAGCTAACGGCTCTCACTTCTCTCCTTCTCGCGCTTCCTACTTCCTCCCCGGTTGTCACATTGCAGTCGCGTTTGTTGCATTGCAACCACAGGTAAGAGCTCTACGCATTGACGTAAACACATCATGATATTTCATAGTTTTTGGCGTTGCCAACCTGTGGCCTAATTTCATCATAACTAGGAGATTACACTTTCAAATAAAAAATAAGCATAGGCGGGGTATTGGGGAATCATTGCTAAGCATTTAGATGCATTCTGGGTCGAAAATGACTAGGTCAAAAATCCACTGCTTTTAATAACCACGATTTTGGAACTTGACCTAAAGTGGGGTTTGAGACCTGAACTGACGTGCAAGTTCTAACCTAGTGAAAGCCACGTTCAGCTGTTAGAGAAGAGCGGTTCACCAATGTCGTACAACAAGACGTTCACAAAAGAGAATACAAGGAGAGTTAAAGAGACATAGAAAGAGCGAGACAGAGAAAGAAGAGAGAACGTGGAGAAGAACCTCCGTGTTTGGCAGGGTGTGATGTCGATAGAATTTGCGTTCCTCTTAGTTCGTGGAAGCGGACATAAATCCAAATACTTTCATAGCACTTTATATACAGACCGAATAAACTTGATGCTCGGGTGGTAGAAATAGACTTCCATCTATTAACGGCATTACCAAAAAAGAGAAAAGAAAAGTCTATCACTGCAAATCATCTACATAAAGAGCCACAATGAGAAGTACATCACCCTCACGCTTTACATACAATGTGCTTTCTGTTGGACTGTTACGAAAGCCTTGTTTGACCAAATGAGTGTCAGCTTTCTCATACCAAGCACGAGGAGATTGCTTCAACCCATACAAAGCCTTGTTACATTTTCACACTTTGTCCTCTTGTCCTTTCTTAACAAAGCCGCAAGGCTGCTTTACATAAACCTCCTCAAATATGTCACCATTCAAGAAAGCAGTAACAATGTCTGATTGATGTACATCCCAACCAAAATGAGCTACCAATGCACAGAGAAAACACACAGTAGTCATACGACAAGTGGGAGCAAATTTCTCTTTATAATCTATGCCTTTTTGCTGTGCATAACCCTTTGTAACAAGTTGAGCCTTATGGCGATCGATCTCACCATTCGGCTTGCGTTTCAACTTGTAAACCCACTTCGTACCAATGACCTTTTTGCCAGGAGGCAAATTACATAAAGTCCATGTGTTATTTTCTATAAGTGCATCATATTCTGATTGCATGGCAACCATCCAATTTTTTGAATTTTGTGCTTCATCAAAAGATAGAGGCTCCTCAACATCATGTAAGCTAGACATAGCCAAAGCATAACAATCTCATGCATAAGATGCATGGCAAGAGCCTGAATGAGTACGACTAGACAAAGGTGCATCCAATTTACTGTCACGCAATGTATGCACTAGCCATTTTGGCATACCTCTAGCCTTCTCATTTTCAGCCCTTTCCTCATCAAGTACATCATGCACATCTGCATTAGTAATAGCGTGATCTGTAACATTTTCAGAAACCCCCATAGGCTATACATTTGCCTCATTGGAATTTACATTCAAACTTCCACCACTGAAAAGAGGCAACAAAGTGTCATACATGTCCTGTGAGCTTACATTACTGTCTCTAATACATGACAGCGAGGGCTGAACAGAATCTTCCACAAACACTACATCTCGTGAAACCAAAATACGCTTTGTTTGCGGATGATACAACCTGTAACCTTTTCTTTCAGCACTATAACCAACAAAAGTACATTTGACAGCCTTATCATGCAATTTTCTGCACTGTGTTTGGCATATGCCAAACAACCAAAAACATGCATCTCCTCAATAGAAAACTTTCTATCATGCCATGCTTCATATGGAGTAATAGACTGCAAAGCTTTTGTAGGACACCTGTTTAGTACATAAGTGGATCACATGATTGCCTCAAGCCAAAAAGAATGCGGCAAAGCTTGACTTTTGACCATACATCATGCCACTTCTGTAATTGACCGGTTTTTCCTCTCAGCAACACCATTTTGCTGAGGTTTATAAGGCACTGTACATTGATGTTTTATCCCACGACTAGCCAAAAATGCATTGAATTCATGAGACATATACTCCCCCCTCGATCGGAACGGAGGGTGCCTATAGTACATTTCGAGACATTTTCAGCCATAGCCAAAAATTGTTTGAAGCACATAAAAACTTTGGACTTCACTTTAAGCGGAAATACCCATGCATGCCTGGAGTAATCATCAATGAAAGTCACGAAGTAAAGGTAATTGCCCAAGGATGGAGTTTGCATGGGCCCACAAACATCACTATGCACAAGCTGCAACCTGCATGTGGCCCGAATTGAACCATCCTTTTGAAAACTTCGAACGCTGCATCTTACCCAAAATACAGCCTTCACAAACATGTTTGACAGGTGCTTCAAGAGGCGGCAAAGAAGTAACCATATCAGATTTCTGCAAATGCAGCAAACTGGCAAAATTCACATGACCAAAACGTGCATGCCAAAGTTTTGCATCTGAAAAAACCCTTGAATCTGCAACTACATTTGCAAAATTTTGTCCACACTTGTCATACAAAGTGAGCTTATACAGCCCACGGCACAAAAGCCCAAATGCAATGACTTCATTACCAAAACTGAGATCATGAACTATACATCTGTCATCCACAAATTTGACTACAAGTCCAAGTCTAGCAAGTGCAGATACAGATAAAAGATTCTTCTTGATCCCATGTACATAAAGTGCATCAATAAGTGTGAAAGAACTGCCATTAGCACCAGTAAGCACAATCTTCCAACTCCCTGGACTGGATAAGAGGCATTGTTGGCACAAGTGACAGAATTCCCATGACGGACAGACTCAAGAGAGGTGAACAATTCACGATGTGAGGTAATGTGCTTTCTAGCACCACTGTCGAAATACCACACATGTGAATCTGCAACACCTGACAAACATGCATCATGGATAGCAGGATTGTAATGCACTCTGCGCTAAAAGCTCATTCTGCATCAACATCAGCAACACAGTCTCCTTTCACAGAAGACTCAACAATGGGTGCATTTGTAGTGGAACCAGCATTTGCAGTTGAACCACCCTCTTTCTTCTTAACCTCTTTGGCCTTCAACTTAGGACACTGCTTGATCAAGTGATCATTAGCTTTAGAATAATGGCAACACATCTTCTTTTTGCCCTTATCACCAGAATTTACAGACGAATTGCTACCATTTGAAGCATTAGGAACAGAAGTTTTGCCACTCGCAGCAGAAGCATAAGAAATGGCTGCATTGCTATTACCACCCTTTCTTTGAGAAGCAATGAAAGCCTGATCAATTGCACGCTGCCTAGTCTTGTTTTTTTTTGGAAAGTGACTCTTGAAACAACAATGTGCATAATGCATCAAACTTGACAACTTCAGTATTTCCTTGGCTCATCAGTCTCCAAGTACTAGCAAAAGTCTGGTATGAATCTGGTAAGGCATCAAGAAAAGTCTGCACAAGGAAACTGTCTGAAATGACTTCACCTGTAGAAATAAGATGCTCATTGATATCCTTGACACCAGCAAGGAAAGTGTCCATATCATCTTCCTCATGTATAATCTTCGACTCTAACTCTTTACGCAGCAAAGTAGTTTTAGCCTCATTGTGACTTGCATAAAGACCAGCCAAAATATCCCAAGTGTGTTTTGCAGATTTTGGTGAGCAGATGTGAGGAACAATGGTGCACTTCACAAAAAATGTAATCAATGCATGAGCCTGCGCATCCTTTACATCCCAACGAGCTTGTTTTGCCGTAGGCAAAACAACTGTAATAGCAGCAATCCTTGCAACAAGACTTGCAACATCCTCATCGCTCGCATCCTTAGAACTAGGACGTACATCAATGCCCTGCAAAATATTCTAGACACCCTTTGACACAAGAACATGCTACATCATGTAAGCCCACATAGGGTAATTGTCCCCATCCAACCTGTCCTCAGCAGCAAACATCTTGAACACATCTGTGTTGTTGTTGACCATGGTAAATGTTGCACTTGATGTGAAAACTACCCAAAAAGATGAGAAACAAAGCGGAAACAACACGTGATATATAGCACAAACCGTAGAAGACTATAAGGCACCTGTTATGCAGAAAATGGCACTGACAGAAACTCTGCACAAAATGATAAAATAGCTTGTGCAGCACTGCCTGTAGTGGAAACGGAGGCCAAAATGAGCCCGAATGAGAAATTTGAGCAGACTTAGCTCTACGAGCTGTCTCGAAATATTTGTCGACCTCTGCGAATGCTCGCCAAAGCTCACTGAAATTAGAGAAAGTGAGCAGGCGTGTGCTGAAGCAGCTGGCGACTAAGCCCGAGAGGACACAACCTGCTATGATACCAATTGTTGGAATTAGGGTTGCAGAGAAACACACAGAGCTTGGAGAAGATGAAGGAAGCTCAAGGCACACAATAGAGAGTGTATTACTTAGTGTGCAATGGAAAGATATATAGCCCTAGAGTGATGGGCGTATATACAATGCACGAGGGAGAAAACCTCCTAAAGAGGGAAAAAAAAGCCCCGACGGTCCTAATGTGTTCACACATATCACTACCACATGTATATGGTAACAATAGCTAGAATTGCAGAACCAACTGACCCAATATCTAGAACAAGGATTCATGAAACCTAGTGTTTCTCCTTGGGGTGCTCCCATGCTATTTCAAGAAAAAAAGGATGGGACTTACAGGCTATGCATATATTTTAGAGGTTTGAACCAGTGCACCGTTAATAAAAGATACCCAATGCCTCATATCGGTGAGCTACTTGACCAGCTTGGTGGCTCCAAAATATTACTCCAAGATAGATCTCACGTAGGATAGTACCAGGTTAGAATCAGGGAGGAAGATATTCCCAAGACCTCATTCAACACCACATTCAGACATTATGAGTTTATAGTTATGCCTTTTGGTTTAACTAATGCCCGTGCCACCTTCAATTGCCTCATGAGAGATCTCTTTAGAAATGAGCTAGATAATTTTTTTTTTGGTCTCCTTTGACGACATTTGGTTTATTCAAAAACCAAAGAAGATCATGAGAGACAATCTACTACATGTCTTAGAAATCCTAAAAAATGCCAAGCTATATGCCAAACATAGAAAATGCTCCTTCTTTGTAGAGAAAGTTGTGTATCTAGGATTCATTGTTTCTAAAGATGGCCTTTCTCCTGGTCCCACCTGTTACCATATACATGTGGTAGTGATGTGTGTGAACACACTAGGACCGCCGGGGCATTTTTTCCCTCTTTAGGAGGTTTTTTCCCCCGAGCATTGTATATAAGCCCATCACTCTAGGGCTATCTATCTTTCCATTGCACACCAAGTAATACTCTCTATTGTGTGCCTTGAGCTTCCTTCGTCTTCTCCAAGCTGTGTGTGTTTCTCTGCAACCCTAATTCCAACAATTGGTATCAGAGTAGGTCACGTCCTCCCGGGCTTAGTCGCCAGCTGCTCCAGTACACGCCTGCTCACTTTCTCCGATTTCAGTGAGCTTTGGCGAGCGATGGCAGGTCGACAAAAATTTTGGGACCACTCAAAGAGCTTGGTTTGCTCAGAATTTTGATTTGGGCTCATTTCGGCCTCCGTTTCCACTACAAGCAGTACTGCACAGGCTATTTCGTCATTTTGTCCAGAATTTTTGTCAGTGTCATTTTCTGCATAACAGGTGCCTTATAGTCTTCTACGGTTTGTGCTATATAGGACAGGTTGTTCCCGCTCCGTTTCTCCTATTTTCGGGCAGTTTTCACATCAGGTGCAGCATTTACCATGGCTGACGACAACAACACAGATGTGTTCAAGATGTTTGCTGCTGAGGACAGGTTGGATGGGGACAACTACCCTATGTGGGCTTATATGATGAAACATGTTCTTGTGTCAAAGGGTGTCTAGAACATTGTGCAGGGCATTGATGTACGTCCTGGTTCTGAGGATGTAGGCGATGTTGAGGATGTTGCAGGTCTTGCTGCAAGGATTGCAGCTGTAAGAGTTGTTTTGCCTACGATAGAACAAGCTCGTTGGGATGTTAAGGATGCGCAGGCTCATGCATTGATTGCGTTGTCTGTGAAGCGCACCATTGTTCCTCACATCCGTTCAACAAAATCTGCAAAACAGGCTTGGGATATTCTAGTAGGTCTTTATGCAAGCCGCAATGAGGCTAAAATTGCTTTGCTGCGTAAAGAGCTGGAGTCGAAGATTATGCATGAGGAAGATGATATGGACACTTTCCTTGCTAGTGTCAAGGATATCAATGAGCAACTTATCTCTGGAGGTGAAGTTATTTCAGATAGTTCCCTTGTGCAGACAGTTCTTGATGCCATTATTGTAAAGCCAATAATCACTTGATCAAGTCGTGTCCTAAGTTGAAGGCCAAAGAGGCTAAGAAGAAAGAGGGGGGTTCCACTGCAAATGCTGGTTCCACTACAAATGCAGCCATTGTTGAGTCTACAATGAAAGGAGTCTGTAATGCTGCTGTTGATGCAGAATGGGCTTTTAGTGCAGAGTGCACTTACAATCCTGCTGTCCATGATGCATGCTTGTCAGTTGCTGCAGATTCACATGTGTGGTATTTCGACAGTGGTGCTACAAAGCACATTACCTCACATCGTGAATTGTTTACCTCTCTCGAGTCGGTCCCTCATGGGAATTCAGTCACTTGTGCCAACAACGCCTCTTATCCAGTTCAAGGAGTTGGAAAGATTGTGCTCACTGCTGCTAATGGCAGTTCCTTCACACTTGTTGATGCACTTTATGTACCTGGGATCAAGAAAAATCTCTTGTCTGTATCCGCACTTGCTAGACTTGGACTTGTAGTCAAATTTGTGGATGACAAATGTACAGTTCATGATCTCAGTTTCGGTGATGAAATTGTTGCATCTGGGCTTTTGTGCCGTGGGCTGTATAAGCTCACTTTGTATGACAAGTGTGGACAAAATTTTGCAAATGCTATTGCAAATTTAAGGGCTATTTCAGATGCAAAACTTTGGCATGCACGTTTTGGTCATCTGAATTTTGCCAGTTTGCTGCGTTTGTAGAAATATGATATGGTTGCTTCTTTGCCGCCTCTTGAAGTACCTGTCAAAGATGTTTGTGAAGGCTGTATTTTGGGTAAGATGCAGCGTTCTAAATTTCCAAAGGATGGTTCAGTTCGGGCCACATGTAGGTTGCAGCTTGTGCATAGTGATGTTTGTGGGCCCATGCAAACTCCGTCCTTGGGCAATTACCTGTACTTCGTGACTTTCATTGATGATTACTCCAGGCATGCATGGGTATTTCCGCTTAAAGCGAAGTCCGAAGTTTTTATGTGCCTCAAACAATTTCTGGCTATGGCTCAAAATGGCTCGAAATGTACTATGGGCACCCTCCGTTCCGATCGAAGGGGGGAGTATATGTCTCATGAATTTAATGCATTTCTGGCTAGTCGTGGGATAAAACACCAATGTACAGTGCCTTATACACCTCAGCAAAATGGTGTTGCTGAGAGGAAAAATAGGTCACTCACGAAAATGGCACGATGTATGGTCAAAAGTCAAGCTTTACCGCATTCTTTTTGGCTTGAGGCCATCATGTGTGCCACTTATGTACTAAACAGGTGTCCTACGAAAGCTTTGCAGTCTATTACTCCATATGAAGCATGGCATGATAGAAAGCCTTCTATTGAGCACATGCGTGTTTTTGGCTGTTTGGCATATGCTTTGGTGCCACAAGTGCAGCGCAGAAAATTGGATGATAAGGCTGTCAAATGTATTTTTGTTGGTTATAGTGCTGAAAGCAAAGGTTACAGGTTGTATCATCCACAAACAAAACGTATTCTGGTTTCTCGGGATGTAGTGTTTGTGGAAGATTCTGTTTAGCCCTTGCTGCCATGTACTAGAGACAGTAATGTAAACTCACAGGACATTTATGACACTTTGTTGCCTCTTTTGAATGGTGGAAATACGAATGTAACTTCCAATGAGGCAAATGTACAGCCTATGGGGGTCTCTGAAAATGTTTTAGATCAGCCTATTACTGATGCAGATGTACATGATGTACTTGATAAGGAAAGGGCTGAAAATGAGCAGGCTAGAGGTATGCCAAAATGGTTGGTGCACACTTTGCGTGACAGTAAATTGAATGCACCTTTGTCTAGTCGTACTCGTTCAGGCTCTCGCCATGCATCTTATGCATCAGATTGTTATGCTTTGGCTGTGTCTAGCTTACATGACGTTGAGGAGCCTCTGACTTTTGATGAAGCACAGAATTTAGAAAATTGGATGGCTTATGATGCACTTATAGAAAATGACACATGGACTTTATGTGATTTGCCTCCTGGCAAAAAGGCCATTGGTACGAAGTGGGTTTACAAGTTGAAACGCAAGCCGGATGGTGAGATCGATCACATAAGGCTCGACTTGTTGCAAAG
This sequence comes from Adiantum capillus-veneris, assembly GCF_014529385.1. Lineage (NCBI taxonomy): Eukaryota > Viridiplantae > Streptophyta > Polypodiopsida > Polypodiales > Pteridaceae > Adiantum > Adiantum capillus-veneris. The sequence goes on from NC_140953.1 coordinate 122,343,434, forward strand.
GGTTATGCAGAGCAAAAAGGCATAGATTATGAAGAGACTTTTGCTCCCACTTGTCATATGACTACTGTGCGTTTTCTATGTGCATTGGCAACTCATTTTGGTTGGGATGTACATCAATCAGACATTGTTACTGCTTTCTTGAATGGTGACATATTTGAGGAAGTTTATGTAACGTAGCCTCGCGGTTTTGTCATAAAAGGACAAGAGGACAAAGTGTGCAAATGTAACAAGGCTTTGTATGGGTTGAAGCAATCTCCTCGTGCTTGGTATGAGAAAGCTGATACTCATTTGGTCAAACAAGGCTTTCGTAACAGTCCAACAGAAAGCACATTGTATGTAAAGCGTGAGGGTGATGTACTTCTCATTGTGGTTCTTTATGTTGATGATTTGCTGATCACTGGACAAAATGAGAGACACATTGCTGAATTTAAGGCTGACTTGAATGCTACTTTCAAGATGAAATATTTGGGGATGTTGCATCATTACTTGGGTATACAGTTTAAGCAGTGTGATGGTGGTATTGCCTTGTGTCAGAAAAGTTACATAGAGACATTGCTATGTAAGTTTGGACTTGAGGATTGCAAACCTATTGCCACTCCCATGGAAACAGGTTTGAAGTTGAGTCTTCATGATGCTGGTGATCCTGCTGATGTCACTCTTTACCAAACTGCTGTTGGCTGCCTCATTTATGTATGCAACACGAGGCCAGATATTCAGTTTGCAGGCTCATAGGTCAGCAAATTTATGCATAGCCCAAGGTCTAAGCATTGGCAGGCTGTCAAGAGAATTTTCTGCTACCTTAGTGGCACTTTACATCTTGGCTTGTTTTGTCCCAAGGTGGGATCATTGTCGCCAGACTTACATGCTTTTTCGGACTCAGATTGGGCTGGTTGTTTTGACACGCGAGTGTCCACAAGTGGTTTTTGTTTCATGCTTGGCAGTTCATGTATATCATGGTTGAGCAAGAAGCAACCTACTGTGGCCACTTCGAGTTGTGAGGCTGAGTACAGGGAAGTCTTCACAACTACGGTTGAGTGTGTATGGCTCAGACGCCTTATGGATGATTTGGGTGTTGGATAGGACACTTCCAACACTATCTACACTGACAGTCAGAGCGCATTGGCAGTTGCGAGGAACCCAATTTTTCATGCTCGCACAAAGCACATTGAGGTGCATTACCACTATGTCAGGGAGAGGCTCTCAGCAGGAGAGATCAGCTTGGCTTATGTGCCGACATAGGACAACCTTGCAGATCTTTTCACAAAGGCATTGTATCGTGAGAAGCTTGATGCTTTCCGCAAAGCTTTGGGCTTACTCCCCTTTGTGGACTGATCCTGTCCTCAGGGCATGGAACTTCCCTTTACTCATGTGCCAGCTCTCGTTCACCGCATCACTCCAAGGGGGATTTGTTACCATATACATGTGGTAGAGATGTGTGTGAACACACTAAGACCGCCGAGGCATTTTTTCCCTCTTTAGGAGGTTTTTTCCCCCGAGCATTGTATATACGCCCATCACTCTAGGGCTATCTATCTTTCAATTGCACACCAAGTAATACTCTCTATTGTGTGCCTTGAGCTTCCTTCGTCTTCTCCAAGCTGTGTGTGTTTCTCTGCAACCCTAATTCCAACACCACCAAGATTGAAGCTGTAGTCAATTGTCCAATTCCAAAATCAGTATCAGAAGTACGAGGCTTTCTTGGTCTCATCGGATGGTGTCGGATTTTTTATCCAAAACTATGCCCTCATTGCTGGAGCTCTCATCAAATTCACCAAGTAAGATGAAACCTTCACCTGTCAGAAGAGAGAGACCTTGCCTTCAATAAGTTGAAGGAGATTTTGGCCAGTGAACTTGTCTTGAAACTTCCACATTTTGAGAAGTCTTTTGAAGTTATAGTGGATGCTTCTCTGCAAGGAATAGGTGGAATCCTCCAGCAAGAAGGCCACCTTGTAGCCTATGAATCCCGACATCGTAGAGTCCATGAAAATTATTCAAAAGGTTGGGTCTCTCTGTAGTGCAGCAAGTGCTCTTGTGAACACAACCAGATATCTTGGATTCCTGTTCAACCAGCTCTTTCTCCACTTGGGATGGGCATCCTCTGTGCCTTCTACCTGCATATCTTTGTATGATCTTTCTTTTACCTGTAGTAGCTCTACTTTGATCAAAGGGTATGGAAATGATTGTTGATGCCTTGATTTGGTTGGGAGTGAGTTTAGTTACATTGACTGAGTGGAGAACTCTCACCTCCTAATCCATCGCTGCTTTTCATTCGGCATCTGTCTCCTAGGAAACCTGCTCCTTGAGTGCATCTTCCTCAGCTTTAGAAAGCTATACCATGGGCACTTGTGCAACATCAATCAGTGGTACCTGAAAATCTTCTTCTCCTCCTAGCTCTTCTGTCGGCCGTGTTTCCATCTCAACAAAAGAGATTGATGGAATGTCAACAGTTGGTGTTCAGAGGGACCTACTTCTACCTGTGTCTCTTGTTGTCCCTCTCATAGCAGCTGATTGACTCTCTTTAGTTCAGCTATCTCTTTAAGCAATTGTTCTTCTCATTGTACCCACATCAATGCAAGGTCTCTTGTCTATGATTACTCTAGCTTTAGCTCTAGCTCGAGTTCCTTATTTTTCTTTTCCAAAGCCTTATAGAGTTTATCTGTACCTTTTATTGAAGAAACAACATGATTTTCCCTTATCTATCTAAAAAATGTTGCCTGATCATTAATCCTTTGCTCCGAGTATTACAGAGATGCGTTTGCTACATCAAGTTGCACTTGGATCTTCTGTACTGATAGAGTCGTGGTTAGGAGTTTATTTGTTACCTCTGTTAGCTGTTGATCTTTAGTCTTGTAGGCATCGAATAACTTGGTTAGAAGCTCTCTGAGCTCCTCCATTTATTTCTGCTGCTTCTCTTTGGCCAACTAGTGCTCTTCTGCTTCATCTTTCAGCTCTTTGATCTATCTCTGTATATCCAAAATGATATTCATCGTGTCATCTAACTCTCCTTGTAGAGAATCAATAACTAATTCCAGCTCCCTAGCCTTAGCATTGCGGCTAAGTACTACTGTTCGCATTTTTTCTATCATTTCCTACATTTGCTTAGCATATTGATTTACTTGCATGATGACTTCGTCGTTTGTCTCCCATTCTTTAGACTCTATAGGCTGCCCAGATGTTTGAATAGTTTCAGTGTGTGGCCCCTTGCGTGGTGCTGTGGTGGCTGCTAATGGTTGCGATGGGGGTTGTTCTTCACCTTGAGGCGTTGCCGTTGCCTCAGCTGCTTCTGTTGCTTGAGGCTTTGTGGATGCCTCGTCTGTTTCTTGTCAGGTGGTTGTAGAAGGAATTGTCTCTGTTTCTGTTGCTTTAGGCTACTCAAAATTGGCTGCTGCTTGCTGTTTAGGCTCTTTTTCTTTGGCTTCCTCGCCCTCATTGGGTTTAGCTGTTTGGTGAAGGGTGAGGACTTGGCATTGGATGGTCTACCTGCTCCATAACGGGTGAGGTGGGTTTCGGAGATATCTCCTCCTGGTAGTGCTACATCTCGCTTTGTTCTGTAGCCTCCTCTTGTCTTTGTTGCTATGCTGCTTTCCTCTCAGCTTCTTGAGCTTCTTTTAACTTTAGGGCTTCTGCCTCTGTATACATGCGTTCAAGAAATCCTGTGGGGTCCTCTGCTTCTTTCCTTGCAGGTTTTTTGGTTATGGGTCCCCTTATCTCTCTTGGAAACCACCTTTCCGGGTCCTCACCTGCAGCTTGGCGGCTTCTTTCGTAAGTTTGTTTTTCCCTTTCAAACCTCGCCTTTTTTTGCTGAGGTTCTTCTTGATGTGCAGCTACAGCTTTCTTCTTCATCTCTTCAGTTTTGTCTCGCCTTTCCTTGTTGTCCGAGCTCTCACTGCTATGAGCTTCGTGGGAGCTTTCGACAGATTCTTCATCTGACTTAAACTCTCTTCGATGAACGCGTGGTTCTTGGAGAAGGCTGTGCAGACACAATCCCTGTGTTCTAAACTGGGGCTGGCGGCAAATTGTCAGCCATGCCAATAGCATGATATGCTATTCTCGTCAATACTTCAGGTGCACCCATATAAGTGATTTTACCCTCTATCTTGGTGCCCTTTAGTGTTGTGAGCACATACTGCACGTGACCAATTGGCTGCCTGGTTGTCGACTTCAACACTTGGGTGAAGGTAGTTGCACCGCATGGTTTGGGGTGGTGTACCGTGGTGGTCTCTTTGCTAAAAAGTGGAAGTGTTGATGGTATAGACCTTCTAGTTCTTCCACTTGCCTCTGGATGAGGTCGGCAAAGTTGAAGTAGCAGTCTCCTTAGTGAATGTGCCTGCTGTCTTTCTGTCTCAGGGCCGCATTGTCATCCCTTCATTCGGCAACTTCAGTGCCTCGGCCACAATCTCTTTTGTGATAACGACTTCTACTTTCTGCCCTTGTTGGTCGGTGATTTGGCCTGACCCATCCTCTTTGATAGTAGACAATAACTCATAGGCTTTCTGGAAATCTACACCGCACGGTTCCTGGTCGTAGAATTCCCTGAGGCCCAGCCTTCTGTTGGCTTCTTTTGTGTCTGGCTTGGCAGATACATCATAAATCTCTTTTGGTAGCATTTGCAGCTCTACTTGGTGTCCTTATTCGCTCTTGAACTTGCCTATGAAAAATGTGGTGTTGTTTTCTTCAAGCTGTTCTCTTGACAAGTATGTTGCCTTGGCCGTTTTCATTGAACTTGGGTCTAGCTGGTAGGGTGGCAACTCTTACAACTTTTCCTTCTGGGACACCCTTTTCTTGGCCTTCTCAGCAGCTTGAATTGCTCCTATTAAGTGAATATAGTGCTAAAGTTAGAAAATTTTACAAATTTCGCTTTGAAATGCGTTGAGTCTGAATTGCTGACAAATTGAGTCCAATTTGCTTCAAATCAATTTTGGAGCATGCATAGATGCATAAAAACATGTAAAGATCAAAATTATACAATTCAAGAATTTTTTTAAACAAAAGTAAATAATTACGATTATTTACAGCAGCTGGGGACTTTTTCAACTTTTTGCATTTTTGATATCATAGGCTTGAAACATATAGCATTTAGGTGATTTGAGTGAAGTGTTGGCTCATTTGAGTGCACTGGTCTCTAAAACAATAGATATAAAGGGATTTTGAGATCAAAACTTGCTCAAATTTGGTCAGTGGACTTGGGACATCATATACTTTGGTCCCATAAGGTCAAAATTGCAATATTCCCCCATTTTGGCAAGAAGGTAAATAATCGTGATTATTAACTTTTTCATCAAAATGTATATTTCTTGGTGCAACTGGGTTCTAGGCATGATGTAGACTCTGTGTATGAGATATGGGGTGATTTGGATCAAAAAATTTGTTAGATAACTCAAAACTTGGAGTGGAAAGACTTTGGTGCGTTTTTTGACAATTTCCAAGTTTTCCTTGATCATTTTGGCTCATACTTGAAATGTGGCATGTAATAGGTGTGTACAAGAGATAGGTGAAGTGAAGGGATCATTTTCAAACCAAAAAATCCCCAAAGTAAATAATCGCGACAGTCATATTTTTTTGCTAAACTTGACAATTTGATGACCTAGACATATTCAATACATCTAAAACAAGTCCTAAATTAAATTTGGTAAAGTTTTGTCGTGTCGGCATCACTTCGTGCTTTGTTGACTTTGAAATCACCGATTTTTGTGACTAGATGGCCCGTGGAGTTGGTTAGTCACTTTTGAAGCTATGGACTTGTCCGCTACATAGTCTTGATGCTACCCATCCAGTTTTGGCCCATTTGGAATCAGTTTGACTTCATATGTCAAATTTGACGCTTTGTAGCCTTCGACATATTTTCTGTTGTTCAAGAGCTTGCCTTGATTGTTTTCATGACACCATCCATGTACATTGTGTATAGACCTAGTCTATAAGCTGTCTGTGGAAAAAACCTAGCTTTTCTACTTGGGACCCCCCTCGACCCCTTCTGAATGGTCATTTAGTGATATAGAAGTGTTCTATTGTATAGGGGCATGCTACAGTTCAAGTCTTGTCCAATTTGGTTGAGCTGATAGGCCGATATGGTCAATTTTAGGTCGTAGGACTTCGTGCACTGCTGGGTTTCTAGGGTTTTTTCCTTGACTTAGAATTGCTACCGGCCATATAGAATTGATCATTGATAAGCATAGAACTTACCCCTCATGTCTCGTGTGAGACGGCATTGTAAACGGACGACTGTGGACTCCGAAAATTGCGCACGAAGAAGGTCAAGAGCTCTTTCTCCAAGGGCGACTAGTGGAAATGAGGTGATTTTAGACTACCTTGGATATCTATACTCGGACTTCCCAAACTATTTTTTTCCAAATTCCCTACTAGGCCGTGAAATCTATGTTAGACTCAAAAATTTCCTCAATTGGATTCCGATAGCTCATTTTGCAAGAATTTGCAAAAGTAGGCCTTGACAGCCTAATTTAGGCTTCTCGCTTCCATGTGTCGATTCGATTAAAACTTTTTGTGCCGGTCCGCCTCGTCCTTCTGATCAACAATGTATCTTCAATTTCCCCATCTAAGCTCATTTGCTATTTATTATTAATTTTTGACATGTTTATTGAAAAAATCAAAGAAAATAACAAAACACGCTAAAAAACAAAGTGAAAATCCAATAATTAAGAAATCCATTGAAGTCCCAATATCAAGAAGAATGATGAAAATAACAAAAAAGGACCATTTTTTAATGATTTTTTGATAGTATATACACTATTTACACTCATCGGGGCCATGTTATCAGTTAAATTTCCCGTGTTGATGACTTGTTAAGGGCATTATTTAAAGGTAAATTTGCAAAAAATCACACGTTAACATCAAAATTTTTTCTCCGTCTTCAAACATTGCCCTTAATTACTTAGTTCCTTTCCACCCCTCCTAGATGGCCTACTCCGGGGCGACTGTGTGCATGGGTTGCACACTCGTGTCTATGCATAGCCTTGGTTGTCTCTATCATGCTTTGAAGATCAATACAATTCAAACCATTATGCTGTGCAAGAGTTGGGTCTTGAGCAATTAACTCAAGGGTTTTTGATGTCGAGGTTTTCTTTGATCGTCTCCCAAAGAGCAAATCTTGTAGCTTGTGTGCTCTTTGCTTGATTGTACCATCTGGATGCTTTGGCACGCTGATTTCTTGAGTTGTTGGTATCACTAATGGTTGTTGCTGAGCTTTTACCCACCATTGGTATCTTGGTTTGTCTTGGTCAGAATGTTGTGGTTGAGTCTTTTGAGACTTAACTCTCCATTGCTTTATCGGATTTACGGTTTTTGCAGAGAAGATAAGTGCTGCTTTTTCTTCCAAATCCATTTTGTTTTAGGTTCCCTGCTTGAAGATGCTCCTCTTTGTGTTTTGAACCTTGGAACCATCTTTGGTACAGTAGAGGATGTTTTGGGCAGCCAAATTTGAATCGGTTTGTCCTTAAGCTGTGCTTTTGGTACCCAAATTTGCCTGACTTCTTGCATGCTATTGGTAGCATTTGCTTGTCTATAGGATGGAGAAGATTGATTGCTTCATGGTTTGCTCTCCTGATAACCTCCTTTCCATTCCTCTTTGCTTGGTTCAATTGGAACAACAAGTTGTCTGTCTTTAGGTGATAGCTTGAGCTGATTGGTATCCCAATCTGGTATGGCCTTGTATGTCCGCATCCATGGGATTCCAAGAATCACTCTTTCATTCATGTGTTCATCTGGCAAGCATACAAACTCATGAGGACATGAACATCCATGTACTATCACATTTAAGTTGACTACTCCCAATGTCGGTGTTGTGTTCTTGTTGCATCCTTTAATAGTCGATATTCCTGCTGTCAAAGACTGACTTGTTTGCTTTCTTGTATGTGGAATAACTGACTGCATTTACTCAAGCTCTTGTATCAACCAATGCATTTGTGCTATGATTGTTCAGCTATACTTTGATGCAAAGGTCTATTCCATCTAACCATTCATCATCTGTTGATACTGCATCTATCTCTAATTTCCATAGTGAGTCATCTAGTTCCAGAGCGTTGATGGGAATAGGTGTTTGTTGATTTTTGAGAGTAGCTTTCCTTTTGAGTACTTGAAGCCGAGCTTCCTCTTGGGATTCATCAATAACATGCTATCGTTTTATCTTTCTTTGCTCTGCTACATGCATCTTTTCTAGCAATTCATTGGTTAGTGGCACATTGTACTTCTTTAAATGGCATCTACTAATCCAATTAGCCATTGGTTCACCATCTAGGGTGGACAACTTAACTGCTCCACTTGGAGATACATCTTCAATGATAAACGATCCATTTTCCTTTTCCTTAAACTTGGGAATGTGTTGCTTAAGGGAATAGACTAAAACTAAGTCCACTTTTTTAAAGATCTTTGTAATTAGATGGGAACTAGAAAACTATTTTGTTTCTGCTTTTGTGCATAGATGTGAGCTACAATAGTTAGCCTTTGCTCATCAAGCTTTTCTAAATATTCAAGTCTCTCTGAAAATTCATGTCCAGTCCACTCAAGATCCTTAGCTACCCTTAGTGTCGGCAATAGAAATTCTATCGGCAGTATATCATCAAGACTATAATAAAGGTTAAAAGGTGTAGCATTTAAAGTTTTTTTGAATGAAACTTGATAAGCCCATAGAGCAACATGGAGATTCATTTCCCAATTTGTCCGTCCTGAATTAACCACTTTAGTCAGTACCAAGCTAAGAATTTTATTCATATGCTCAGCTTGTCCATTTGCTTGTGGGTGATAGGGAGCCGATTTGTTATGGACGATCATAAATTCATTAAGCAGATACTCAATTACCTCATTGAGGAAATGAGTTCCCGTATCACTGTCAATTTCTATTGGTAGTCCATATCTTGTGAACACATTCTCATATAAGAATGCGGCTGTAGTTCTGGCATCATTCTTTTGAGTTGCTTTAGCTTCGGCCCACTTGGTCAAATAGTCCGTAGCTACAATGATATACTTGGGTTCTATAAGTAGGTGGCTGTATTGGCCCAACAAAGTCTATACCCCATTTTGAAAAAGCTCTAGCCCCCATCATTGGTCTTAAGGGCATGCTATCTACACGGGTTGGTATTTTAGCTCGTTGACATGCATCACACCTTTGAACATATTCCTTGGCATCTGCAAAAAGTGTTGGCTACCATATGCCTGCCATTAAGATCGCTCTTGCAATGGTTTCACTAGAAAAGTGACCTCCATCTAATCCAACATGTGATTGTTCTATATATTCGTCCTCATTTGTACAAAGACGTAAAAGTTGATCCTTTCCTCTTCGATACAATTGGTTTTCAATAAGAGCGTAGTCCCTTGCTTTAGTTTCAATTGCTCTTTGGCGGCGTTTGCTCATATCCTCAGGAAATGTTCGACTTGATAAGTAAGTAACTAGATAGTTACTCCACTTAGGAATGAGTGATATTTGGAACAATGTCATATGAGGTATAGGTGCTTGTTTCTGGTATTGATGACATTTTTTTACAAATGAATGAACATCCCTCCTCATAGTTGGCCAGAAAGTTGGGTCTTCTGCAAAGTGAGGTCCTACTATGGTCATATGTGCTTGACTTAGGTATTTGGTTTTCTCCTCAAGATTAATGCATAAAAGCAATATTCTATCTCGATTTCTTTTGTACAACCTTCCAGCTAGTAATTGAACATAGCCAATTTGCTGAATTAATCCGGTTGTAATAGGAAGTGTTCTTTGCAAATCTACTTGAGCTATGGTCATTAAGGATACCATATTTTCCGACCAACGAGGTATCATCTCAACGGAGAAGAGATATGCATCTGGTAGATCATCATCTACTCCCTTAGGTGGTTCTCTTGATATAATCCTTGACAAATGATCTGCTCTTTGATGAGTGGTGCCCTGTTTCACAACTACAGTAAAATCAAATTCCAATAGAATGATGAACCATCTCACTATTCTTCCTGTGTTGGACGGCTTGTTGACCAAGTACAACAAGGCTTGGTGATCTACAAAGAACACAAATTTGTTAGCTAATAGGTAATCTATATACTTTTTGATGGCATAAATCATCCCTAATCCTTCTCTTTTTGTGGTTGTGTAGTTTTTCTCTGCCATATTCAAATGTCGGCTAGCATAAGAAATATAAAAATTAATTTTCCCGTCTCTTGGTTAAGCTAGGATACACCCAATGGCAAAATTGGAAGCGTCTATATTATGTGAAATATCTTATTCCAATATGGTGATTTTAATATTGGAGCTGAAGTGAGAGCTTGCTTAAGCTTCATGAGGGATTCTTCACACTGATCATTCCATTCAAAGTGTGTAATCAAGCTATACATGGGTTTTGCAATTATAGCGTACATGTAAATGAATCGTACGTAATATCCACAATGTCCCATGAAATCTTGAACCCCTTCGACTGTTGTCAGTCTAGACAAATCAACAATAACATGAATTTTATCCATATCAATAGCTATGCCATTTTTAGACAATATATGTCCAAGAATTTTTCTTGTCTACCCATAAATGTACACTTTTCAAGATTTAAGCAAATCCTATAAAGTCTACATTTTTCGAATACCTTTTTTGAGGTGTTCAAAATGATCAGCCCGGATTGATGAATGTACACATAAATCATCCATATATACTTATAAGGAATTCTAAAGGTATTCTTTAAAATCATGGCTCATCAATCTTTGAAAGGTGGTAGGAGCATTAGTTAAACCAAAAGGCATAACCCGATAGGCAAAAATACCCCATTCAGTTGCAAAGGTAGTTTTATGTTGATCTTTAGGGTCAACCAAGAGTTGATTGTATCCCAAAAAGCCATCTAAAACGTCGTAAGCTTCTTTTTCTGCAACTCGTTCTAAAACATGCTCAGTGATTGGAAGAGGAAAGTTGTCTTTAATGGTAGCTGCATTCACTTTCTTGAGATTGACACACATCCTTAATTTTCCATTTTTCTTGGGTACTATCACAATGGGAGACACCCAATCTGTGTGTTCAATTTCATAAATGAATTCGTCTTCCTTTAGCTTTTCAATCTCTTCTTTGATCTTCCTGGCAAATGTCTCATTATAAGTGTATGGCCTTTGTCTGCTTGGTTTTGTATCATCTCTCATAGGTATGGGGTGTGTTGACTGATTTCTAGGTCAACACCCTTGAGATCCTTATAAGACCAAGAAAAGATATCTCGGTATTCTTTTAGTAATCTCAACAAAATCTCTTCTTCTTCTTCTGTCAGGTCGCTTGTAATGTAGGCAGGTCTAGGCTCTTCTCTTGGTTCGGCCAGATCTATCTTTTTTGCATTTTCAGGTCCTTCGTAGGACTTGCCCTGTTCTGTAGTTCCCTGATAGGTTGTTCGACTATGATTTTTTGGTCTTGGAGAGTATATTTGTTGTAATGGGATGGAACACTCAATACATCTTTACCTTCTTCCTCGGCGGTTTTCATTTCCGTTGTATATATCTCCTTTAGACCTTTCTTCAACTCTTGATACTTCTTTCTCCGTTCAACTCGATCCTTGTCCTGGTATTGAGGATTTTCTTGAGTTTCCTTTCTCATTTTTCTCAATGTTTTTGATCTTTACTGCTTTTCATTTAATGGATATCTACCAGTGATTTTGTCCTTAACACAATCATGTGCATCTATTTGCATCAGAAACTGTGTTCTACTGGAGACTGATGGCATAGGTCTAGATTTCAAGTTTCTTGTGTCTCTTTTTCTTCTATACCATTTCTGTCTTCTTGGTTTCTGGTTTGGAAAGTCAAAAAACTTTTCTTCCGCTCCTTTTATGAGTAGTTTAGCTCTCACATGTTCTTTTTCTAACCACGAATCATCTAAGGTAGCTGAATATTCTTCTAGCTCATCTATTGCATTTTAATAGAGGTCGGAAAAGACTTGTCGGGCTTTCATTAAGTCCTTGGATTCTCTAATTTCTTCTTCCATGTAAAGGATTGAGATCATTTATAGGGGAATTATGTCATAGCCATCCTCATTGCAAAATTGAGTAGGCATAGACGTATTTACACATACATCCATTGTTGCTAAAATTTGAGTCCACTCAAATGGCTCAAAAAAATGCTCTGGAAAGGGTTTAGGTACATAGGATTCATCTGTGCAATCCCTTTCTAAGATACATTCTTCTCGTTTCAAGCTCGCGTTTTCTGAAGCTCCGCACATCCAAATAGGTGTGTCTTTGTTCAACCATGATGAAAGCTTGGTTCCAACCGAAGAGACTAAGTCAAATTCTTGTCTGGGCATTTTCATGACATCCCTATAAGTGTGATATTTTAGATTAACCCTTGTTATTGATCCGGCTTGCTTCAAGTACAGAAAATTGTTTTCCAAATCCTGGATAAGTTGTACTTGTCGTATGAAAGGTCTTCCCAAGATGATTTCATAATTGAGTTTCTTTCCAAAGTCCACTATGGCAAATGTGTGTTGAATCAATCCCACATGAGTAAACTATCACTTTTTCAAGCTGTCCTAAGGGTCTTTCGATGTGTCCATCAACGAATTGCAATTTGATTTGAGTTTGTCTAATGACTGGTTTTCCTCATGATTCCCATAATGCTTTCATGGCTATGGCTATGCCTACCCCGCTATGCAGTATTTCCATGTTTCTATATCATTATATCTCACTGGAAGAGTTGTGTTTCCTTCTTCCCCTTCGTAGTATTCTCCGACTTTGTTCATTGCAGCGGATAGAATCTCTTTGTTATCCATTTTGTGTTTCAACTTTTTCAAAATTTTCACGATTAGCCTTGTTATACCGACCTTCTCTAGAGTTTTCTGTAGATTATTCCATAAATATGGTCTAACTTTTAACAGTCCTCCTAGAGTAAGAGTGCATTGAATGGGTGTAGAAATGATTGAATAGACGTTGTCTACTTCTAGGGGCTATTTTGCTCTCTTTATCTGAGTGGTTTTATACACTATGGATTCATCTTCGTTATCTCCCAAGTAAGAGGGTAGTGTTTTCAAAGTCATTGGTTTAGACATTCCTGAAGCTTCAGAACCGCAATCCCCATACAAGGATTTCACATCCATGTCCATATCAGGAGGTAGATTGTCTAACCAAACTTCCTCTATAGGAGCTAACTTCAAAGTTAGGCTCCCATCATTTATCTCTCTAACTTTTTTCCATTAGTGTCCTGGCCAGTCTTCTTCCATGAACAGAATTCCATCAACGTCATCTTCACTGTCAGGCACTATGAGTTCTGGCTCTTTTGTTTCAAGGTGGGGTTCTACCACCACTTTTGATTTCTCTTTACTAGTTTCTACCACAAATTGCTCAGGTTTTGCCGCCGTACTCTCGAGCTTGGGTTTTTGTTTTTCCAGCATCTCTTGAGTAATTCTTACCAAAATTTGATAAGCTTCACGCTTAGCTAATTCCATTTGTCCTTGTGGGCTCATAAGAACATATTGAACATTCCTATCATACTTTGGTCGATAGTAGCACTCATTGGTCTCATGGTTGGTCCATTTACCCTCGATTGCACACCACTTTTGCGGCCTAATTGGTTGTCCCTATTGAGGTATCCCTTGCCCTGGTCCCCTCATAGGTGCTTTTTGCATGTTATTCATCATTTCATTCATCCTTTTGAGCATGTCTTCTATGGCTATAAGTGGTGCTGCAGAAGCCGTTCCCACTTGTGCTGGTTTAGAGGATGTTGTTTTCTCACTTTGGTTATCCTTAGGGACATCTTCTTCATTGAAAATATCACAATTGTCTCCTAAGTCAATAACATCTAACACACACTCTTCTAGGGTCATATGCTTCTTGCTATACAATATAGCATGAAGTCCTTTGTTTAGAAATCCCTCTAGAAACAATGATACTAGTCTTTCTTCTGCAGGTGTCTCTAGCTCTAGGCATCTTGCAATGTATTGCTTCATTCTAGATGCACAATCCCGAACAGACTCACCTTGTTTCTTTTTGAAGCTATAGATTTGAACTATCGTATTATGTTTGATCCCCGTTTTGGAACATGCAGCTACAAATCCTTAAGCTAATGTATTTAAGTCCATGATTGACCTTGGTGGAATGTTTTGGAACCATGTCAGTGCTTTCCCTTCTAATGTCATTCCAAATCCCTCGAATTGAGTATGGAAATCAAATATGCACTCTGCTCTTAGCACTTGCTTAAAGCTTGCTAAGTGGTCATATAGATCCACAGATCCACTGTATTTTCTGAACCATTTTGGAAATCAGTTGGTCTAACACGTTTATTTGGTTCAACTCCCGGTCTCCTTGCAATTGGTCCTGTTCCGAGTCCTTCAAACTAGTCTGTTGGAAATAGTGACTCATGTAGCCCTGGACTGGCTTTAGTATCACACAGTTTTCTTTGTGATGAGGTAGTTTCTGGTTTCTTAACAATACTCTCAAAAGATCTCTCGCAGAGTTCATCTCTTCGAATAGTTTCTGGTCCTTGGCCCAATATCCAATATCTTATGGAGTATCCTTGGTATTTGGTTTGTTCCACCTCCTCAGGAGTCATCATAAAAAAGTTATTGTTATAAGAATCCCTAAATAGCTAGGTTGGTAGATCTGCTAATCCCTTGTCTTTGATTTTGAAGATATAGATGATCTTCATGGGTGTTAGCTATCTTGATTTGGCATGAGAAGTCCATAGAAGATCTTGGACGTTTCTATCCTCCCAACAAGAGACTCCAATCCTAGGATTATCCATACTAAGCCGTTTCAAGGGCTTCAAATCGACTTGATCGTATCCCTCAAATTCTAAAGTCGGTAATCCTTCTTTTGTCGCCATATCTGGAATTATGGTATTTACTTTTAACCCCCATTTGTCTATCACATCATGGTTTTCAACTTGTAAATACTGATTTTTGTTTTTATCCATGTACATTTTTCCTTGTTTGTTTGCCCTGATGCAAATGGCATACTGTTGTTCCGGTTTTTGAATGAGTCGAATATGAAGACATTTAGATGTTGATTTTGAAAAAGTGTCTGAGACTTCTTCAAAAATAGTGTGCAAGTGATCGCCTTTATTAACACTCTCTTCGATGGATACTCTACTAGCTATCTTCCAAATATGCCTTGATTTGCTAATATACGACCAGATCTAAGGTTCATATAGACTTGTGAAGCTCTGGATAAAGTACTTATCGTCAGATTGACTTGTTATCAGTTTTGTCAAGCTTTCAATTCCTTATCTGCAACTTGAACCCTATATTAGTTTTAATCAAGTTAGCTATTCTTTCACAAAGACTGTACAATTTTTGCTAACTATTGTGATTGGTCTATGTGTATCTCTTCAAATTGAGCTCGGTGAGTTAGCAATTGAGACTTTCAGATTCTACTTTTGCAAAAAGCCAAAGGACTACTCTGCAACCTGCAAACTGAGTGAACATGTGCTAATTTGGATCTAATTGAAGCCAAATTGCCCTGTGGCCTTGTATTATGTTGGTCTAACATTGTAGAAGCTCAAAAGTCCAAAAAGGCATCTCTGTGTATTAGTAGTAGTAAATAATCGTGATTATTTACTTTTCTCAAATTTTACACTTTTTAGCTTGATTTGCCAAGTATGCAACTTGTTAAGGTCTATAGACAGGTTTCACTAAGTTTGAACAAATTTTATTCAAGTTATCAACTGTTTCGTGTCCGTAGACTCAATTTTCAAGAATCTGGCTTAAGTCTCACTTTTGTGATTCAATTTTTAACAAAATTGATTTGTGTGGTCTAATTGATATGTTTGACCTTGTGGTATACTCAAATGTGAAAAAATGTCCAATTTTGTAGTAGATATAGATAATTGCGATTATTTACTCCTCCTATTTTTATGCAAGTTTTCGTCACAATCTTGACACAGATTTTTTCATTAGCTTAACTTAAGCTCCCCAGCCAAGTTTCCTCAAGTTTGGGTAATTCCTATTCAAATGGTCAACAATTTTATGTGTGCAGATCGACTTTGCAAATTTGGCCACAATTTTGACTTCAATGAGCCAAATCTTACCAAATTTGATTTGTGGGCTCAATATAACATGGTCAAACTAGTGGTATGTTGGTTTGATAAAAAAAATTGAAAAGTGGACAAAAGTAAATAATCGCGATTATTTACTTCTGATAAATTTTTGTATCTTTTTGGTCAACTGAGCATGTACACATGTTTAACACATCAATATAAGCCTATAAGTCAAGTTTCACTGAGTTTGAACAAAATTTTCTCAATTTACACTCAAGTTCTCGACAGTCAGTACATAATTTAGTTTTTACCAAGTTTTTGGTCAGTTTGCTGATCCAAATTCTATGGGCCTTTACAAAAGATGTTTGTACACATGCATAGAGTCACTGGTATCACCCTTGGTCACTTTTGAACTGAAAGTAAATAATCACGATTATTTACTTTAGGCCTAAAATGAGTACTTTTTTGAACTTTTTCACTAGACAGTCTTTTCATGAGCTATTTTAAGCCTTTGAGTTGAGTCAAAACCTAATTTGGCCTAAAATGTCAAGAAAAAGTAAATAATCTGAGTTTTTGCAAACTCTTGAAATTTTTACCTCAATGTGTCCTTAAGCTTACCCACTGGTTCATACAACTATTTAAGCATAATCCCCAGCCGAATTCAGTGGTTGAAAGCCTTTTGGTGCTATTTCTAGCTGTAGACCTGAAATTCTACAGCTTCACATAAGCAACTCACAATTGAGTCTTTTGGATAGAGAAATGTTCTGAAATCCCACCTCGGATTCTACTTACCCTACTCCTAGGTTCTACTGCAATGGGGTTGTGAAAAGTGTCCACAAACACTCATTTTCTTGTTTTTAATGGTTTTTTGAGCCTTGATCTTAAGACTTATCTCATCCATCAATCATTCTCAAAATCCTAAAGTAATCTACAATCCTAAAAGGTACTTAGCAAGTACAACCTACTTCCAAGCTACCTCTACACAGCAAAAGACGACAATCTTAAGCTATGCGGTTTTAAAAAGAAAGTTTTGACTCTAGGTGATCCTAGAGGAAGTTAAAGGATAACTTCACAAGATGCTCGTGTGTTTCCCTAGTTTAGGTCTCTTCGATCCCCGGCAGCGGCGTCAAATGTGGGATGGGTGTCTAACCTCACTCTTATCTTATTGCAGACATAGCGAGAACCACGAATATAATTGTCAATCCATGGGACAAAGCTAACTCAACTAGTGTATAGAGGCTACAATAGGTTGTCAATCTCTTGGAAAACAACAAACAACTCGCATCTAACTCAAGCTACACTCAAAGGACTGAAATCAACAAAAGCTAATCGTTCATTGGCAAACAAATCACATCCGTCACAATTACACAAAACAAACTTTAGATAACATGATTTTGTAAAAATGAATATCATCAGGTTGATACAAGTCACCATCCATAATGTAGAATTTCTTTTACAAACTGCAGACTAGTAGCTAATCCTCCAAACCAGAAAGCAACCAAAAAGCTGAACCAAGGAGAGTAGCGCTCACCTGCACCCATAGAACAACATAACATTCTGTTAGCATTGGCTCTGTATGCAGGTGATGTATGGGCATCCTAGTTGTTATCCATGTCACAAAAATTCAACTTTTTCTTTGCAAATAAACTACCCAAGGTCGGGCCTCTATACCTTGGTCGAGACTTTCTACCGCCTAAGGGAATGTCCATAAAAGTGTAAGGTTAGAAGTTCTAAAGTTTTGAAAGCATATCACTGCCAGCCTAAGACAAATGACTAGCATCCGACACATAAAACCAAGCCAGTTTCTCATGGTACCCAAAATTCAATACACTACTTAGTAGGACCTGCATAATGACCAGGTTTTCCTAAAAAGCTTATTCAATATGCAGAATATAATTTTACTTATCATGCTGTCACCATTTTAGTCTTACTGATTAATGTCAACCAGCTATAGTCTCTAGCAGTTAAAGCAGTCTTTCTTATTACCATACCTGTTTATACGGATACCGCAGTCAGACCCATGTCCTTATGCATATTACCATACATAGAAACTTGAAATGATTTCACAATACCAAGTATCATTCCCACTTATTACTTATCAAGCAAAGGAACTCGACCTGAGAAGAAGAAGAAGCCAAGGGTGGACTTCCAAGACCTGCTTCCCTTTCACCATAGTTTAATACACTCCAAGTTCAATCACACAGGCACTAACCCTCAGTTACACACAGAGAATACAAAAGCATATACGACCCAGCTAAGTGAGGGAGACCCTCACCTTTATAGTGTTGCTGCGGATCAGGCCAAGATTTCACAGCCCAAACTTAGAGTCCTGCCACCCACCCACAACCATGTAGTCTGTAGTTGTGGCTTGCCATAAATGGCCCATGTGCACCACTAGCAGACTTCGTCTATAGATGTGAGTTAGCGCGCTGCACAGCTTTACCTAATCCCCTTCCACTCGATCCGAGTTATCCCAGCTTTAGTAATGCCTACCAAGTGAAAATTACTTTTAAAGATTTTTAAGCTTAGTTACACACGAAGTAGGCAATATTTCTAGCCAAGGCAAATTCCATTTTCCCTTTTAAGTCAATATTCCTTGGCATTTGTGTGTGTGTGTGTGTGTGTGCACGCGCGTGTGCCCACGCATACTAAGGTACATACCTAATAAGGTCGTAGACCCATTAGGTATGGGCCTACTTCTTCAGGAGATTGAAAAGAAACCTAGTATCTATTCAGGCACCCAACCAACTATTCAAGCAGATTGCTTTTATAATACTAGCAACCAATTCATTCCGCAAAAATCCATTATTACAAAATTTACCTATCAACTTGTTTATCTTCAAAGTCATTTTTTTTTCTGACGAAGAGTATATTATAAGTGACAGAATACCCAAGCAGGTGTTATGCGCATTCTTAATTGGTCTGCTACTTTTCTTTTTAACGAATTCAATAGGATTAAGTGACAGATTATCTCGCTTCCAAAAGAAGCATCTAGTGTAAAGTCCAATGTAAGGAGAGTGAAACAATATCTCCATGTTTAAAAAACAAGTTCTCTTAGCTATAGTTTTATCATCTTTCATCAATTCTTCCAACGAGGTAGGCTCAGTCATGAGGCAAGTGGGGTAAATTTCCGCTAGTTTGTTTTTGAAGGTCTGATTGTTTATACTCAATAAATCATCCATGAATCTAAACATGTTATGAAGGGCTAAAAGTTGTTTCGCCTCCTCATAATGTTTCATTTTTTAACATACCCACTTGTATTCAAAATATAATAAGTACAAATTACACATTATCGGCAAGCAAGCAAACCCCATAGGTATTCCCATTTTTTGTCTATAACAATTTTGGATAAAGCAATTCTGCAATATCCATTTGGTTATCATAATAAGAGAACTTTTGTCAACGCACAGTGGTGGTTTTTTGACTAATTTTTTAACCCAACAAGGTTTTCTTAGCGACGAGATCTTTTCAAACCCTTGTGAATTTTTGTTGGAAAAAGCTAGGTTTATAATATCTTTGAGCACTCCAAGATGGCCATAATTTCCTGAGAGAGGAATGTTTTCATAGCATTGTGTAATATCTGCTATGAAGATGCAATAGATATCCGTAGGTAAATTGATAAACACCTCCGATGTGAATTCTTAGCAAGCCAGAAGGTACATCATTCTATACCACTGAATCTTCTAAGATTTGCTCTTCTTTTAGCACAAAGATTGCAAACCTCTGTCATAATAAGGTTTAGACAGGAAGTAACATCTTTTGTAATACTGGAGAAAATACAGTTTGAAGCATCAAAAATCCATATGAACTTCTGCTTGTGTTTTTTAAAAGTTGGGAACAAAACATGAAGCTTACTAGAAATTTCATCGTAACCCATATTGTCCAAATCTCTCACCAAAGCTAAAGCTACATCCTTTAGAGTTTCATTAGTCATTTCAAATTTAGTTCCACCCAACCTTACTAGGGCAACTTGATAAACCAGCTTGTTACAGATCACAGATACAATGTTAGCAGCTTTATCAAGCCCGACAATAAACCACTCACGAGTCAACTGATGACATTCTTGCATAATTTTTGGGGTGACCCAAGTAGTGTTTAAATTGAGCCATTTTTCTAGCAAAAGATTAATCGTTTGATAAAAGACTGTTTCTACTTTCTCAGCAAGATCTTGTTGGATCTGTTGCTCCAGTTGGAGATTTAAGGCTAAGTTAGCCAGACATTCTAGTAGTGTAGAAAATGCCATTCTAGGGTTTACCGGTTCCACAGGTATATGATTCAAACCCATTTCAAGTAGTTTTTGAAGAGAAGAAACATTAATGATAGCTAGGTTTGTCATACAGACGTGTGTACCAAGTTATTCAAAATCTTTACAGAAGGCAGTAAGATTTTTACAGTTACATCTTAAAAATAGGTTTATACCTCAAAAATTCATTTGAGTATACAAAGCACTTAATAGTTTCAGAGTATTTCCAGCCAAACATCATATTATCAATCATAGAATGATCACCATATACAAAATCCAAACTTTTATAAATGTTGATTTAGGTGAAAAGAACTCAAAAATTATATTGGTGAAATGACAATGAATAAAATTAGTACTGCAATCCTCAACTTTGCTTGGTAGATAGCGCCTCTCAATCTCATTGACTGCTACCTGCACAGTCACATTTTCAAAAGATGTTTAACAGGAAGTACTCAACCTCTTCCTCTCGTAAAGCTTCTTTCCTCTTCCAAAACTGGAGTCGGCAGACGAAGAGGGGGTAAGAAAGGAAGTAAACGTGGAATTTGGAGTTAGCAGTGTGTTGGGTCTTTTTTGAGAGGGGGATTCATCATCTTCAAAGTTAGGTTTCAACAGAACTAGAATAGTTTTATCCCTTTGTAAGAACCTTAAGTAGTCACAAACATTCTTGGTTCATTTGCCCCTAGCTCTTTGAGCATGTCAACCATCAAAGTACAAAATTATATGAAGGGAATTTTCACCAGAACTAACTCCTTGGCTTGTCCACCTAACCATGAACATATGAGAGTAAGATGAAATGATGTAGGCTTTTCCGGGAATATAGATTTCAGATTGTTGATGGCAAACCAAGCTACATGGTCGAACCATATGATGCTAGACTCACAAGACGCTTTAGGGTCAAGAAATCTGCAAGCACACTTGAGATAAGGTCTGTAAATATTCCAAACTAATTTTGCATAATAATCAGCATTGCTTTTACTGAATTCCATGAGTCCTTTCGTTCTCACATAATGTAATGGAATTTGCCTATTCAATTTGAGAGTAGCGGAATTTAATGAGAGTACTTTCAAGAAATGATTTTGTGAGCATAGCGGGTAGACATAATTGAAGATAGCAACATAATTATAGCAATTATTTAACTTGGCATGGACAATACTTTTGCAAGAGAGAGAATTTAGAGAACATGACAACAGTTGAGGACCAGATTTATGTGGAGCCGGTCCCCCCTCCAATAGGCATTTGTATTATGATTTCTCCCATAAAGAGAGACTTGTTACAATACATTCTTTGTGTTCCTTGTGACCTAGGTGAAGCAATGAAGATGGAAAGCTTCATGCATCACCATCATAGCAGAACCTAAACTTGAAGAAAGCTTTAACTATACCAAGCCTCAGTCCCAAGACCTCAAACACCTTCGAAGGTGGAGAGAGCTAGCAGGGAATGAGGGTAGGGAAGAGGAAGAAGAAACATTTCATACGAGAAAGAGCTAGTTCCTCACTTATCATAACTCTTGTGCTAGCATACATAATAGCATAGTAATGAAGAAGAAATAGATGGCAAGCTCAAGCATTGAAGCATGGCTCTTGGATGGATTTGCACTCCATAGCCAAGAGTGTTGGTGTAGGCTCTCAACCTCTACTTGCTTGGAGAAGGAGAGGGAGCTCTTGCACTTTGCATAGTACACAATGAGAGTGTTTGTGAGTGTGTGTGGGTGAGTATACCCCCTAAGCACCCCCCTAGCTTGCTTGGGTCAACCCCCCCTTGTAGCTCATGCTTGAAGCTCATTGGACCCCTCCAGGCCTAGCCAATCACAAGCAGGAGCCATTACAAGCAACATGGGTAGCCTTGGGACAAGTGTCCCCCTTTCCCCTTTGAGAGAGAGGACTTGATAAATGCAAAATCAATTAATTAAATATCCTAAATTATCATTGGACCCCTTGGGTGGCCAACTAATAGGCTTCAGGCACACCATGAGGGCAACATGGGGAGGAACTTGACAAGTGTCCTAGCTGCCTCTTCAAGCTGGGGCTTCCCTTGTGTGTGTGTGTGTGTGTGTGTGTGTTCTCTCTCATCCCCCCCCCCCTTGTAGGCTTGCCCCCCTCCTTGTAGGGATATTTTTGACTTTGGATGAGCAAGCCCCTTAGTCATCAAGCGTGACTAAGCACTTGAAGTAGGGGGTGTTCCCACAAGCACCTCAGGCAAGCTTCTCAAGGCACCTCAAGCACCTTAATCATGCACCAAGTCAAGCACCTCAAGCATGGAGCCAGTCAAGCACCTCAAGCATCTTAATCAAGCACCTCAAGCATGACAAGCACCTCAAGCAGGACAAGCACCTCAAGCATGACAAGCACCTCGAGCTTGGGCCGGGTTCCCACACCTCAAGCTCAGCCCTAGCTTACCTAAGGTCAAAGGACTTTTACACATATTATTGGAGGTCTTAAATGAAGCTAACCCTAAGGTCTTATGCTACATTGGTTAGCCTTGCTCTTGATAGACCATCTCCCATTTGGGCCCCTTTACTATTGGCCCCGTGTTGAGATAGATCTATAAGCACATATCTATATCTTAACACTTGTTCCCATTTATTCTCCCACATTAAGTGATCAATTTAATATGAGAAAATCATTTGGGTTGGTTAGATATTAGATTTTATGACACATAAAGACCTGCAGTAATAACTACACCTCTTGGAATCCAAGAAATTTATGTTGAATGGAGCTTTAATCAACTCTCCTTTGTTTAAACATTGCACTCCTTTGAGTATCTTGAGTCGAGAGTCCTCCATTGTGGAGGCATCTTGGGGGGTTCACTATGTGTAAAACTACCATATCACGTGCGTTCAAGACATGTTCGTAAAACCTCTGATCTGTGAATTTTGTTCAGAATATAATGTACCCTTTTCTTTTAAAATCTGTAAGTTTTTTTCAAATCTGAAAAAAATATGCCCTTCTGTATATAAATACCCTTCTGTTGAACTCACGTGATAGGTTACATTTTTATTAGGTGACCTCCCCGGGGGAGGCATGTAGATTTGCCAAAAAAACCAAGGTATCTATTGAGATAGGAGCCAAAAATCCTTTATTAGGGAGTAACCAAAGTTTGTGCTCAACCCCTAAGGATTCAACCTCCACTTGTCGTATCGATAAAAAAGGAAGTATTCTGGATACCTTAGGAACTAATTCCAAAAGCGAAGTTTCACTTAGAGAACATAAATCTTTCTAAAATTCTTTAACAACTTTCACAGCTGCTGCATCTCTACAGAAAAAACTATTGGTAGGTGGGAGAATCGGAATAGTCGGGGCCGTGACAAAACTGGGGCTGAGTCCACATAGCTTTCTAAGAGGGTTAGCAAGTTCAACACCATGAGATGAGAACTTAGCCAAGTCATCGTTATGCACTTTAGAGATAGTTGGGACATTTGCAATAATTTTGGAAATAGCAAAAACACCTTCTTACTGTTTTTGACTAAAACTGCCAAAGTTTTGACCCATTTGTCAAATGAGAGTGTGTGAATAAGGGAGGTAGTAGGATTACTAGACGAGGCCACAATGAGAGCAGATGCTTCCGCATCTTGAATGCATCTTAGAACCAACAGTGAAGCTCTTGAGAGTGGCTCTATTGGAAATTCCAATCCCTGATACAAGGAAATAGCCTGAAGGAGGCGTAGTTAGAAATGTCCCAAAAATTTCAAAGGAAATAATGTAAAAGGAAGAATCTTAGAATAGGCCTAACGCTAATGGTTTAATATAGTAATCTGGTAGCCACCTCAATCTTCAACCATTCAGAAAATATTCATAATGACATGTGAGGCTAACCCCTCTAGAGCAGATTGAATGTATTATCAGACCAATCTGTCCAAGCATAATTCTGGGAGCTTGGTCCTGAGCTAGTGGTAAGACTGGATCTAAGTGCAAATTGTGTGTGTTTTAGTTATCTACATATATTACCCATAGACGAACATACATATGTTGAAAGACCAAGGTACCCAGATAAATACAAGGTATTATACAAAACAAACTTTAAATAGCATGATTTTGTATAAATAAATATCATTAGGTTCGTACAAGTCACCATCCAAAATGTAGAAATTCTTTTACAAACTGCGAACTAGTAGCTAATCCTCCAAACCATAAAGCAACCAAAAGCTGAATCAAAGAGAGTAGCCCTCACCTGCACCCATAGAACAACATAACATTCTGTTAGCATTGGTTCTGTATGCAGGTGATGTATGGGCATCCTAGTTGTTATCCATGTCACAAAAGTTCAACTTTTTCTTTGCAAATAAAATTATCATTAAACGATGATTTAAAAAAAAAAAGAAACATTGTTTGTCAGTTATAATTTCATACAAAGCTTCAACAGCCTACCAATTGCCAATGATTTTAAGCATCTTTATAATTCATCCCCTTATTCTTGCAGGTTCGATTAAGGTATGCCCTCTGCCGCGACCATGCCTCGTTCTTTGCCGCAAATGAGGCTATATATTTTTCCCTAGCTGCCTTAAGCATTTTTGAGATCTATGCTCTCTTGATCAAATCAACTATAGTATTCATCCGAGTTGTCATCCTATTCCTTGGTATACCCTGATAATAATAGACAAGTCATTTATTAGAAGTAAACTCTCTTATACAATTATCATATATATGCAACCTTGACTAGTTATGCATAATATCGAGCAACCTCCATCTTCATATAGCTGGACTCCATCAAATTTTTCAGAAATCCGAGAGTCCCACTACATGATTTTTACTTGAAGTAATCCGCACTAGCTATAGTAACATGCATAGTCAAAAAGTTTAAAAGAACCCCTAGTTTATGACATTCTATTTTCCATTAGCAGGTCAATCCTTTGTTTATGTCCTTAGACATAATCTTATGTTGAGAATCTCTTCAAATTGAAAGCATCGGGAGTTATAGCACTCGGAAACAAGAAATTGACAAGATTCCAACCAAGTGACCATACCATTGCAGCAAAGAGTCAGTTAACCATAACCAGTTTTGGCTCGGTATAGTAAGATTTCAGATCTAGACTAAGGAGTCTACTGAAACCAACATTAGTATGAAGCAAACAAGAATATATACATTATTCATGCTATATCTATGAACATCCCAGGAGTTTTATATCCAAAGTTGAGCTTATATAAAACCCTAAAGTTCGACAATAAGCCTGCACAAACCATAACCATCAAGTAAATCACACCTCATTCCCAATATCTATACCTGGTTACACTTCTTTAAGCCGGGCAAGGTTAGTATTATGTCAAGACATTAGTAGCTAATGAGTTTAGAGTAAACCAATGTCAGCAATTGGAAGGGAATAGCTTCCAAAGTAAACCAGTAATTGAAGAAGATAACAACCCAGCAAACCATACCCAAGGTCGAGACCTTATCTTAGGTTGAGACCTTATACTGTCTTAGGCCGGGTCCACAAAGGCATTTAAGTCTTTGACATCACTCTCATGCCAGGCTAAAAGCATGATTATCTTTGTACACCTGCATTCGATACTTATCCTTGAGTTAGTTTACATAGCCTCCTAAGTAACCCAATTTAGTACACAAGTGGTAGGACCGGTTTTCCTGAAATTTATTTCATTACCAAGAATCGAGCAACAGGTCAGTAAAACACATAGCAAGTATACCATATCAGCCCGGATTGTTTATCAAACAACAACATATATACTGCCACTTTCAAGATTGCATAATTTTTGAGCTCTATCTGTTACTTTCAGACAAAAATCTTCCCAAAACATATCTCAATATCTGTACCTACATGGTTACCCTGCGTGAATCAAGGAAAGGTTAGTACTAGGTTGAGAATTTAGTATTCAATGAGTTTACTGCAAACCAATGTTCGTAGTAGAAAAGGCATAACTTCATTAGCATACCTTCATTAGACGGAAATAACCCAGCCAATCTACACAAGGTCGAGCCTCTATACCTTGGTCGAGACTTTCTACCGCCTCAGGCAATGTCCATAAAAGTGTAAGGTCAAAAGTATTAAAGTTTTGAAAGCATATCACTGCCAGCCTAAGACGAATGACTAGCATCCGACACATAAAACCAAACCAGTTTCTCATGGTATCCAAAATTCAGTACACTAATTAGTAGGACCTGCATAATGACCAAGTTTTCTTGAAAGGCTTATTCAATATGAATCTTAGAATATTTACTTATCATGCTGTCACCGTTTTAATCTTACTGATTAATGTCAACCAGCTATAGTCTCTAGCAGTTAAAGCAGTCTTTCCTATTACCATACCTGTTTATATGGATATCGCAGGCAGATCCATGTCCTTATGCATATTACCATACATAGAAACTTGAAATGATTTCACAATACCAAGTATCATTCCCACTTATTACTTATCAAGCAAAGGAACTCAACCTGAGAAGAAGAAGAAGCCAAAGGGTGGACTTCCAAGACCTGATTCCCTTTCACCATAGTTTAATACACTCCAAGTTCAGTCACATAGGCACTAACCCTCAGTTACACACAGAGAATACAAAAGCATATACGAGCCAGCTAAGTGAGGGAGACCCTCACCTTTATAGTGTTGTTGCGGATCAGACCAAGATCTCACAGCCCAAACTTAGAGTCTTGCCACCCACCCACAGCCATGCATTCGGTGGAGGTGACTTGCCATAAATGGCCCATGTGCACCGCTAGCAAACTTCATCCACAGATGTGATGATTCATGACTTGCTACCAGGGTTAGCTCGCTGCAGAGCTTTAACTAATCCCCTTCCACTTGATATGAGTTATCCCAACTTTAGTAATTCCTACCAAGTGAAAAATACTTTTAAAGATTTTTAAGCTTAGTTACACACAAAGCAAGTAGTATTTCTGGCCAAGGGAAATTTCATTTCCCCTTTGTGTGTGTGTGTGTACCCACCCATACCCAGGCACATACCTAATAAGGTCGTAGACCCATTAGGTATGGGCCTACCTACTTAGTAGATTGCAAAGAACCCAGTATCTATTCTGGCACCCGCCAACTATTCAAGCAGATTGCTTTTCTAATACTAGCAACCAATTCATTCCGCAAAAATCCATTATAACAAATTTTACCTATCAGCTCGTTTATTTCTTCAAAGGCAAAAAAGTTGTCTGACGAAGAGTATTTTATAAGTGACAGAATACCTAAGCAAGTGTACGTGCATTCTTAATTGGTCTGCTACTTTTCCTTTTAACGAATTCAGGAGGATTAAGTGACATATTATCTCCCTTCCAAAAGAAGTGTGTAGTGTAAAGTCCAATGTAAGGAGAGTGAATCAGTATCTCCATGTTAAAAAAAAAAGTTCTCTTATCTATAGTTTTATCATCTATCTTCAATTCTTCCAAAACGAGGTAGGCTCTATCATGAGGCAAGGTGGGTAAATTTCCGCTAGGTGGTATTTAAAGGTCTGATTGTTTATACTCAATAAATTATCCATGAATCTTAACGTGTTATTAAGGGCTAAAAGTTGTTTTGCCTCCTCATAATGTTTCATTTTTGAGCATACCCATTTGTATTCAAAATATAATAAGTACATATTACACATTATTGGCAAGCAAGAGAACCCCATAGGCATTCCCATTTTTTGTCTATAATAGTTTGGCCCTAATTGGATAAAGCAATTCTATAATATTCATTTGATTATCATAATAAGAGAACTTTTGTCAAAGCACAGCGGTGGTTTTCTGACTGATTTTTTAACCCAACAAGGTGTTCTTACCGACGAGATCTTTTCAAATCCTTGTGAATTTTTGTTTGAAAAATCTAGGTTTATAATATCTTTGAGCACTCCAAGAAGGCCATAATTTCGTGAGAGAGGAATGTTTTCATAACATTGTGTAATATCCGCTGTGAAGATACAATAGATATCCGTAGGTAAGTTGATAACCACCTCCAATGAGTTCTTAGCAAGCCAGAAGGTACAACATTCTATACCACTAAATCTTTTAAGATCTACTCTTCTTTTAGCACAAGATTGCAAACGTCTATCATGATAAGGTTTAGACAGTAAGTAACATCTTTTGTAATACTGTAGAAAATGCAGTTTGAAGCATCAAAAATCCATCTGAAATTCTACTTGTGTTATTTAAAAGGATAACACCTCTTTGTATACTGTGTATGCTAATAAGCATATCATGTATGCTAATTAGCATACTGTATGCTGGTTTCAAGAAGGGATGGCAGCTTTCTATATAGTGTGTATGCTAATTAGCTTATTATGCTATGAGTGGAAGTTAGCAAAAACAAAAAAATTCATAGTATGATAATTGAAGGAATGCTAATTAGCATACCATGTACCCTAATTAGCATACTGTTTATGCCAGTTGGCATAGACAGTATGCTGATTAGCATACCATTGCTAATTTCAAGGAGAAAACATGACAGCTTCCTGTATACTATATATGCTAATTAGCATACTATGGTATGCTATGAGTGGAAGTTAGCACAAACAAAAATGTGCAGTATGCTAATAAGAATGTATTCTAACTAGCTACTGTGGGTATGCTAATTAGCATACTGTTTTGACTACTTAGCATAATAGTATGCTAACTAGCATAAACATTATGCTAATTAGCATACCTTTGTTGATTTGCAATGATAATGTATACAAATTCAATGTTTACAAGACAAAAAGGAATGCCAACAATACACATAGTATTGTCTTCAAAAAAACCATCAATCGAACAACAAGTCTTACATCCGACTCATTTGCAATAAATCCAATTTTAAGGGTTTACAATCCAAAATACTGCAATCCAACTTGTCATGATAAGTCTCTCTCTATTTTGTCCCACTTGTGTACACTCATATACATGCACACTTGTATACAAACATGAAATATATACACCCAGATCAGAGCACACACACTCTTTTCATGCATCATGATATACACCGTGTAATAACATTCGCCATCAATCAGACAATGGTACATGCGCACAAATCATTTGAAACAAGCCAATTTCAACGGCTTACAATCTATAATAATCCAATTTTACTTTAAACAACATTAAAAGATTGCAATAAAAAACCCATATAGACTAATATTAAAAGGGTTGAAAGTACACATCTTAAAACATGTCATAAAATCTAATATCTAACAAACCCAAATGATTTTCTCATATTAAATTGATCACTTAATGTGGGAGAATAAACGGGAACAAGTGTTAAGATATAGATATGTGCTTATAGATCTATCTCAACACGGGGCCAATTGTAAAGGGGCCCAAATGGGAGATGGTCTATCAAGAGCAAGGCTAACCAATGGAGCATAAGACCTTAGGGTTAGCTTCATTGAAGACCTCCAATAATGTGTGTAAAAGTCCTTTGACCTTAGGTAAGCTAGGGCTGAGCTTGAGTTGGGAACCCGGCCCAAGCTCAAGGTGCTTGTCGTGCTTGAGGTGCTTGTCTTGCTTGAGGTGCTTGATTAAGATGCTTGAGGTGCTTGACTGGCTCCATGCTTGAGGTGCTTGACTTGGTGCATGATTAAGGTGCTTGAGGTGCCTTGAGAAGCTTGCCTGAGATGCTTGTGGGAACACTCCCTACTTCAAGTGCTTTGTCATGCTTGATGACTAAGGTGCTTGAGCTCCTAAAGTCAAAAGCATCCCTACAAGAGGGGGGGCGAGCCCTTTTCCTAGGGATTAGAGAGAGAGAACACACACTCACACTCACAAGGGAAGCCCCAGCTTGAAGAGGCAGCAAGGACACATGTCAAGTCCCTACCCATGTTACCTTCATGTGTTGCTTGAAGCCTATTGGCTAGGCTTCAAAGGGGTCCAATGATAAATTACTTGAATTATCTAATTGATTTTGCATTTATCAAGTCCTCTCTCTCAAAGGGGAAAGGGGGACACTTGTCCCAAGGCTACCCATGTTGCTTGTAATGGCTCCTGCTTGTGATTGGCTAGGCCTGGAGGGGTCCAATGAGCTTCAAGCATGAGCTACAAGGGGGGGCCGACCCAAGCAAGCTAGGGGGGTTCTTAGGGGGTATACTCACCCACACACACACTCACAAACACTCTCATTGTGTACTATGCAAAGTGCAAGAGCTCCCTCTCCTTCTCCAAGCAAGTAGAGGTTGAGAGCCTACACCAACACTCTTGGCTATGGAGTGCAAATCCATCCAAGAGCCATGCTTCAATGCTTGAGCTTGCCATCTATTTCTTCTTCATTACTATGCTATTATGTATGCTAGCACAAGAGTTATGATAAGTGAGGAACTAGCTCTTTCTTGTATGAAATGTTTCTTCTTCCTCTTCCCTACCCTCATTCCCTGCTAGCTCTCTCCACCTTCGAAGGTGTTTGAGGTCTTGGGACTGAGGCTTGGTATAGTTAAAGCTTTCTTCAAGTTTAGGTTATGCTATGATGGTGATGCATGAAGCTTTCCATCTTCATTGCTTCACCTAGGTCACAAGGAACACAAAGAATGTATTGTAACAAGTCTCTCTTTATGGGAGAAATCATAATACAAATGCCTATTGGAGGGGGGACCGGCTCCACATAAATCCGGTCCTCAACTGTTGTCATGTTCTCTAAACTCTCTCTCTTGCAAAAGTATTGTCTATGCCAAGTTAACTAATTGCTATGATTATGTTGCTATCTTCAATTATGTCAACCCGCTATGCTCACAAAATCATTTCTTGAAAGTACTCTCATTTAATTCCGCTACTCTCACATATTAAGGAAAATTCCATTACATTGGTATCAGAGCATTTGGTTTCTCTTTTCTTGCTTAAGAAGAGAGGTCCTTAAGTAGCCTATAAATGGTTGATGTTGTTAATTATAATAGAGTAAGTGGAACTGGGATCTAATATCGGTTTTGTTAACCCCACTATGTGGGGGATGGTGCACACCTCGGGAGCTTTGGACTTAATAATGGAGTCTTTTTAGACTTGCCTACGGCTTTACCATTATTGAGCCATAAGAAGTCCGAAAGGAGCTAGCCCTTGGCAATTCCGCTATGTTAGACCTACTCCTCTACTCTCTATAATTAACCACTTTGAGCCGTGGGTGTAGATACTTAAGAGCCGATTTTCAAAGGCTAAGAGGAGTGGCAACTAAGGTTTTGTATTGCCAAAGCATACACTAAGTATAAACATAAATTTTGTTAACATGGCTGACAATAATCAAGAGAGTAGAATGAACATTGATAGCTTTGATTTTGCACATGAAGGTGCTAATGATGATGCTCCCATGTTTGTGAATTATCTCGTCACTAGGTTGCAACAAGCTATGGGCAACCCTGTTTTGCAAGCCGAAGTTACTCAACAACTTCGTGCTTATGGAATTTCCCTTCCTCTCCTAGAGGTGAGAGAGCTTAGGAGGCCTCTTGAAGAGGACCCCAAAAGAAGACTCTCTCCCATTCGAGAGGAGGAATCCAAAGAGAAAGAAAGCAATGACAGTCTAAGTTCTTCTGAAGATGTGGCTCCACGAAGACGGCGGTCTAGACGATCGCCTACTCCTCCCAAGAGGAAAAGAGCAACCTATAGTCCTTCTCCTCATCACTCTGAAAGGCAAGAGAGGAAACAAAGGAAGAAAAGGGCTAGGAAGAGGTCACCCTCTTCTCCTTCTTCTTCACCTTCCTCCTCTTCCGATGAAAGTTATGGCTATTCTCCTAGAGAATACAAGAGGGGAGGACATCGCAAATCATTTCCTGCATGGCGAAGGTCACAAAAGCTAAAGAAGTTCAAGGAGGGAGGAAAGAGTATCTCTTTTCTCACCTACGATGGCACCTTTGGTGCTACTGACAAAGTGTTGGCCTTCATCCAGCAATTTGATGCGGCCTTTGGGGACGAGGGCTTCACAGAGTCCTCCAAGCTACGCCATGTAGCTATGCACTTCAGAAAATCAGCTCGTCAATGGTGGGCTAGCCTTCGTGGCAATGGAGAAGCCCCAAAGACATGGAAAATTCTACGAGTTTCCATCATGAAGCAATTTCTTCCAAGTGATACTAAAGATAAAGTTCTTACCAAATGGCGCGGCTTGAAGCTTCTCTCTCATGAGTCTATCAACAAGTATGTAGACAAGTTTTGGGATTTACATCTCAAAGCTACTGTCTTTCAAAAGATAGACTTTGCCGAGCAAAGACAGCAATTCTGTGCGGGATTACCTGAAGAGATGGCCGAATACATCAACTCTCAACGGCCCGGTACTATTACCGAAGTAATCCACCACACCATGGTTGCTTCACGCATCAATTTCCATCAAGGGGCTAGACGTAATGTTAAGCCCATGGAAAACAAAGATAAAAATGATGCAAAGGGGAAATCCAATGCTCAAAATAATTCCCAAGGCACTTCCAACAACAACAACAACAACAAAAACAACAATCGGTCCAAGGAGAAGGGAGTTTACAAAGGTAAAAACAAACTCTCTCCTGAAGAGCTTGAAGCTTTTCGCAAGGACCATAAATGTTTCAAGTGTGGGGAGCAAGGACATGGATATCGTTCTTGCCCCAATAAGAATACTCGCAATGAGACTCCTAGGGCTTCCACCATCGAAGCTCCAAAAGAGGACGCTCATTGCAAAGGATCATCACTCTCCTATGCTTGGGGAAAGGTAAGAGAGCATGATGCCTTCATCTTGTTTGACCCTGGCTCTACTCTCAACTTCATATCAATAGAGTTGGCCACCAAGTTGGGCATTCAAGATTTTGAGATGGGAGATATAGTAACAGCTGATGCAGCTTTCAAGGGACAACAAGCCTCCGTTACTCCCTTGATTGGGAAGTTGAGGCTTCATGTCCAAAGCTATGTTGACAAAGAAGATTTCTTCATCTCTCCTCTCCAACATCAGGATGTTATCCTAGGGGCACCATGGTTTGATCGAATGGCTGCCAACATGAAGTTCCCTGAAAGGAGAATTTACTTCACCTATAGGGGAAAGAACATGTATATAGATGCTAGTGAGCGTGGTCGCACTATTCCACTTGTAAATCCTCTTTCTTTTGATAAATCAATGAAGAGCTCAGTTTTTGCGTACATGATTTATGTCAAAGAGTCTCTAAAAGCTAATAATGTTTCATCAAATGAAAATGATAGGAATCAAGAAGAGTTAGACTTGTCTACTTTTCTAAAAGGATTCCAAGATGTGTTCATCGATGATATCCCTATGGACCTACCTCCAAAACGAGTAGATGATGACCATCGTATTGAGCTCCTTCCAGGAAGCTCACCGCCTAACAAACCTCCTTATCGAGTCTCACAAGCTCAACAAGAGGAGATTATGAGGCAAGTACAGGAATTGGTAGACAAAGGGATGGTGAGGCCTAGTTCCTCTCCCTTTTGTTCTCCAGTCCTTTTAGTGCAAAAGAAAGATGGTACATACCGTATGTGTGTGGACTATCGAGCACTAAACCATATCACTATCAAAAACAGATTTCCCGTGCCTCGGGTAGAAGATCTGTTTGATAAGTTACAAGGCTCTACCTACTTCAGTAGGATTGACCTTAAGAGTGGCTATCATCAAATAAGGATAGTGGATGAAGATATCCTAAAGATCGCGTTTCGCACAACATTTGGTCTTTATGAATATCTAGTCATGCCTTTTGGCTTGACTAATGCACCAGCTACTTTCAATCGTCTCATGGAGAAAATTTTTAGACCATATCGTAAATTCACTGGAGTGTTCTTTGATGATATCATCATCTACTCCAAATCTTTGGAGGAACATAAGCAACATCTCCAAGTGATTTTTCAAGCCTTGAGGGAAAACAAACTTTTTCTCAACCAAAAGAAAAGTGAATTCTTCCTTCAAGAGATTCAATATCTAGGTCATATTATCTCTCACGATGGTATTCGTATGGATCCATCAAAGGTAGAGGTAATAAAATCATGGCCTAACCCAAGGAATCTACATGAGCTAAGAAGCTTTATTGGTATGTGTGCATACTATAGACGCTTCATAGCAAAATTCTCTCAAGTAGCAGGACCACTTCACGACTTAACAAAGAAGAACGTTAAGTTTGAATGGACTGCTAAGGAGCAAAATGCTTTTGAAAAAACTCAAAGAGAAGCTTACTTCCCAACCAGTCCTCGTGCTTCCGGATCTCTCAAAGCCATTTGAGGTCCACTGTGATGCGTGTGGTGATTTCCTTGGAGCGGTTTTGCTTCAAGAAGGGCATGCCATAGCATATGAGAGCCGAAGGCTCAATAGTGATGAACGAGTCTTGGGCATTTATGAGAAAGAGCTTTTAGCTGTTCTACATGCCCTAGATACATGGAAGCACTACCTATTGGGGACTCCATTTATCCTACGAACTGACCACCAAAGTCTCAAGAATTTCATGACGCAAACCAAACTTTCCGACAAACAAATGAGGTGGGCAAATTTTCTTTCGCAATTTAATTTCCATATTGCTCACATAGCTGGTAAGCACAATCAAGTTGCTGATGCACTTTCACGATGACCAAAAGTTAATGCGGTGTCTATAGCTACTCACAATGATCTATCCTCTATGATAGATGAGTATGCTACTGACCCTGACTTTAGAGACATAATGTCAGCCCTTGCTTTGGGGAAGAAAGAGGAACCATTCACCTTGCAGGATGGTTATCTTCTCCACGGCAATAGGCTATGTGTTACCCATTCCCTTCGTGAGAAGGTTATGTATGAATCCCATGCTCCTCCATATGCAGGGCATAGAGGTATTCAACCTACTCTCCGAGGAGTAGAGACGTATTTCTATTGGCCTACCATGAAAGTGGACATACAAGAGTATGTTTCAAAATGTGTAGTATGCCAAAAGACCAAGTATGATAGAGGGAAGCAACCTGGATTACTCCAGCCATTGCCTATTCCAAATTCACCATGGGAGAGTATATCCATGGATTTCATCTTTGGATTACCCAAGTCTATCCATGGGAATACAGGAATATGGACAATAGTCGACAGGTTTAGCAAGCAAGCACATTTTATTCCTGTCAAAAAGACTATTAAGGCACATCAAATGGCAACTCTCTTCATATCTCAGATTTTCAAACACCATGGATTACCCACATCCATCGTGTCAGATAGAGATCCTAGAATGACCAGTAATTTCTGGAAAGGTCTCTTTGAAAATCTAGGAACAAGATTGAATTTCTCTTCGGCCTATCACCCACAAATGGATGGCCAAAGTGAGATAGCCAATCTTACGATACTCGATCTACTCAAGACTTATGTTACCGAAGTAGATCAACGCTCACAATGGGAAAAATATTTACCTCTAGTAGAGTATGCCTACAATAATACTGTACATACTTCTACGGGGAAAGCACCTTTCGAGATCATAGAGGGAAGACCTAAAAGTCCCTTGCTACTCAAAGTACATGGGAAGATCTTCGCCGCCGATGTGTATAGCCGTGACCTACAAGAATCTTTTCAAAAGATTAGGGAGGCTATAGCCATCTCTCAACAAAGGCAAAAAGCTGCTGCTGATAAGCACAGAAGAGCCTTAATGTTCAAAGAAAATGATTGGGTCTTACTCAAGTTTCCTAAGGCTCGATTAAGGCAAACGACGGGCAAAAATCCTACGGGCCATCAAAAGTATTATGCTAAACTAGCAAAAAGATACTATGGTCCTTTCCAAATCTTGAATCCCATTAATGAGACGGCTTATCAACTCAAGTTGCCCAACCATTGGCTTATACACAATGCCTTTCATGTAAGCCTACTTAAGCCCTACAAAGGAGAGCCACCAACTGAATCAATTATTGAAGACCCTCCCGAAGTTGAAGACCAAGAAGAGGTGCTACAACCCGAAGCTGTCCTTCGGCATGAAGACAAGGTACTACGACATGGTAAGATAATCCGACGGTATCTTATTAAGTTCAAAAATTATCCTTTTGAAGATGCTAGATGGATGCAAGGAGTACAACTTAAGGATAGTATGAACCTTGTCAATGCTTACAATGCTACATTAGAGTAAGAAAATGTAAAAATTTCTTTTAAATGACTCATGTTTTTGTCTTATATGACTAGTCCTCTTTTTAATTGTGCACAAATTTAACTAGTATGCATGCTTAGAATCATGTTTGTGATGACGACGTCTCTCAAACACCAAGTAGAATTTGTCACTCTACTTTGGGAGAATGAAATGGACTAAAGAGTAGACATGCTTGCGGCAGCTATGTCTCCCAAGCACCAAATGGATTAGTCATCCATCTTGGAAAGATGTCGTAGGGTAAAAAAGGGATCCTCTACCCGCTAAGTACGATTGACTAATAACTAAGGCTTTATCTCTTCTACCTCATAGTCGAGGACGACTATGATTTCAAGAGAGAGGTAATGTCATAAAATCTAATATCTAACTAACCCTAATGATTTTCTCATATTAAATTGATCACTTAATGTGGGAGAATAAACGGGAACAAGTGTTAAGATATAGATATGTGCTTATAGATTTATCTCAACACGGGGCCAATTGTAAAGGGGCCCAAATGGGAGATGGTCTATCAAGAGCAAGGCTAACCAATGGAGCATAAGACCTTAGGGTTAGATTCATTGAAGACCTCCAATAATGTGTGTAAAAGTCCTTTGACCTTAGGTAAGACCTTAGGTAAGCTAGGGCTGAGCTTGAGGTGGGAACCCGGCCCAAGCTCAAGGTGCTTGTCGTGCTTGAGGTTCTTGTCCTGCTTGAGGTGCTTGTCATGCTTGAGGTGCTTGATTAAGATGCTTGAGGTGCTTGACTGGCTCCATGCTTGAGGTGCTTGACTTGGTGCATGATTAAGGTGCTTGAGGTGCCTTGAGAAGCTTGCCTGAGATGCTTGTGGGAACACTCCCTACTTCAAGTGCTTTGTCATGCTTGATGACTAAGGTGCTTGAGCTCCTAAAGTCAAAAGCATCCCTACAAGAGGGGGGGCGAGCCCTTTTCCTAGGGATTAGAGAGAGAGAACACACACTCACACTCACAAGGGAAGCCCCAGCTTGAAGAGGCAGCAAGGACACATGTCAAGTCCCTACCCATGTTACCTTCATGTGTTGCTTGAAGCCTATTGGCTAGGCTTCAAAGGGGTCCAATGATAAATTACTTGAATTATCTAATTGATTTTGCATTTATCAAGTCCTCTCTCTCAAAGGGGAAAGGGGGACACTTGTCCCAAGGCTACCCATGTTGCTTGTAATGGCTCCTGCTTGTGATTGGCTAGGCCTGGAGGGGTCCAATGAGCTTCAAGCATGAGCTACAAGGGGGGGCCGACCCAAGCAAGCTAGGGGGGTTCTTAGGGGGTATACTCACCCACACACACACACTCACAAACACTCTCATTGTGTACTATGCAAAGTGCAAGAGCTCCCTCTCCTTCTCCAAGCAAGTAGAGGTTGAGAGCCTACACCAACACTCTTGGCTATGGAGTGCAAATCCATCCAAGATCCATGCTTCAATGCTTAAGCTTGCCATCTCCTTCTTCTTCATTACTATGCTATTATGTATGCTAGCAACAAGAGTATGATAAGTGAGGAACTAATTCTTTCTCCTACGAAATGTTTCTTCTTCCTCTTCCCTACCCTCATTCACTGCTAGCTCTCTCCACCTTCGAAGGTGTTTGAGGTCTTGGGACTGAGGCTTGGGATAGTTAAAGCTTTCTTCAATTTTATGTTATGTTTGTGATGCATGAAGCCTTCCATCTTCATGGCATCACCTAGGTCACAAGTAACACAAAGACTGTATTGTAACAAGTCTCTCTTTATGGGAGAAATCATAATACAAATGCCTATTGGAGGGGGGACCGGCTCCACATAAATCCGGTCCTCAACTATTGTCATGTTCTCTAAACTCTCTCTCTTGCAAAAGTATTGTCTATGCCAAGTTAACTAATTGCTATGATTATGTTGCTATCTTCAATTATGTCAACCTGCTATGCTCACAAAATCATTTCTTGAAAGTACTCTCATTTAATTCCGCTACTCTCACATATTAAGGCAAATTCCATTACAAAACAACAATCACAATAAGATATATATGGAGCAAAACAAAATAGTACAATATATTCATATGGTTTCAAGGGATTATTTCTCTAGCACTAGAGAACAAAGGTGAAATCTAGTTGTCCTCATAGCTAATGTCATTGTTGGCTCCATTAATTGGCTTGTCCTTGCGCAACAATGTATGACATTCACACTTCTACCCAAGCCTCCACATGTTTCTCAAAGGATAAACACTCTTGTGGGGTGCGATAACTATGTTCTCCCCATATAATGATGGAACATTGGAAATAGCGGCAACTTGCTCAATATCCCCTTTGGTTGGATGTGCATTTAAATCAAGGCCATAGATGGCATTGAATAGGGATGTTGTGGCATCATTGACTGCATGAAAAGCCTCAGTGTAGTTGCGTGCAATTTGTGCTGTACATAAATTATTCATTGCATACACATTGTTGAGAATGTAATTAGCATGTACATTGTTGATGGGGTCAACACGCGGCGGGGGGGGGGGGGGGGGGGGGGGGGGCACAATGAGGGCCATGCCCTTGTTTTGCGGGTGGCCCACACCGATCGTGTTGTCCGTGGTTACCACTTGGCATGGTAAATATGTGAGATACAATGATATAGAAACCATGGAAATACTGGATAGTGGGGCAGACATAGCCATAGCCATAGCCATAGCCATGAAAGCAGTATGAGAATCATGGGAAAAACCATCCATTCGACAAACTTTGATAAATTTTCAAGTGGCTGATGGACACATCGGAAAACCCTTAGGACTGCTTGAAAAAGTGATATGTAGTTCTTGTGGAATTGATTATCAACATACTTTTGCAATAGTGGAATTTGGGAAGAAATGCAATTACAAAATAATCTTGGGAAGACCTTTCATGCAGAATTTGGGAAACAATTATCTGTACTTGAAGCAAGTGGGATCAATAACAAGGGTTAATTTAAAAGATCACACTTATAGAGATGTCATAAAAATGCCCATACAAGAATTTGACTCAGTCTCTTCGGCTGAAACTAAGCTTCCGTCTTGTTCGAACAAAGACATATCTATTTGGATGTGCGGGGCTTCAAAAAATGGGAGCTTAAAATGGGAAGAATGTATCTTAGAAAGGGATTGCACAGATGAAGCTTATGTACCTGAGCCCTTTCCAGAGCATTTGTTTGAGCCATTTGAGTGGACTCAAATTTTGACAACAATGGATGTGTGTGTAAATACGTCTAAGTCTACTCAATTTTGCAATGAGGACGGCTATGAAATAATTCCCATACAAATGATCTCAACCCTTCACACTGAAGACAAAATCCAAGAATCCAAGGAATTAATGAAAGATTAACAAGTCTTTTCAAACCTCTACTATGATGCAACAGACGAGTTAGAAGAACATTCAACTACCTTAGATGATTCGGGGTCGGAAAAAGAACATGTGAGAGCTAAACTACTGATAAAAGGACGGGAGAAAAAGTTTTTTGACTTTCCAAACCAGAAACTGAGAAGATGAAAATGGTATAAAAGAAAAAGAGACACTAGAAACTTAAAATCTAAACCTATGCCTTCAGTCTCTACTAGTAGAACACAATTTTTGATGCAGATAGATACACATGATTGTGTCAAAGACATTAAACGAAAAGCAAGAAATATAAAAAACAACGAGAAAAACAAGAAAGGAAACTCAAGAAAAACCTAAATACCAGGACAAGGATTCAACCATAACACAAGTTGAACAAAAAAAGAAGCATCAAGAGTTGAAGAAAGCTCTAAAGGAGATACATACAACTGAAATGGAAACCATTGAGGAGGAAGGTAAAGATGTACTTAGTGTTCCATCCCATTACAAGAAATATACTCTCCAAGACCGAAATATCATAGTCGAACAACCTATCAGGAAACTACAAAAACAGGGTGAGTCCTACGAAGGACCTAAAAATGCAAAAAAGATAGATCTGACCAAACCAAAAAAAGCCCCTAGATGATGCCTACATTGCAAACGACCTGATGGAAGAAGAAGAAGAGATTTTGTTAAGCTTACTGAAAGAATACCGAGATATCTTTTCTTGGTCTTATAAGGATCTCAAGGGTGTTGATCCAGAAATCTGTCAACATACCATACCGATGAGAAATGATGCGAAACCAAGCAGACAAAGGCCATACACTTATAATGAGACATTTGCCAAAAATTTCAAAGAAGGGATAGAAAAGCTAAAGGAAGCCGAATTCATTTATGAAATTGAACACACAAAGTGGGTGTCTCCAATTGTGGTTGTACCTAAGAAAAATGGAAAATTACAAGTATGTGTCAAGAATGCAGCTACCATTAAAGACAACTTTCCTCTTCCAATCACTGAGCATGTTTTAGAACGAGTTGCAGGAAAAGAATCTTACAACTTTTTAGATGGCTGTTTGGGATACAATCAACTTTTGGTTGACCCCAAAGATCATCATAAAACTGCCTTTGCAACTGAATGGGGTATTTTTGCCTATCGGGTTATGCCTTTTGGGTTAACTAATGCTCTTGCCACCTTTCAAAGATTGATGAGCCACGTTTTTAAGGAATACCTTCGAAATTTCTTGGAAGTATATATGGATGATTTATGTGTACATTCATGAATCCGAGCTGATCATTTTGAACACCTCAAAAAGGTCTTTTAAAAATGTAGACTTTATAAAATTTTCTTAAATCCTGAAAAGTGCACATTTATGGATAGACAAGGAAAAATTCGTGGACATATAGTGTCTAAAAATGGCATATCTACTGATATGGATAAAATTCATGTTATTGCTGAATTGCCTAGACCAACAATAGTCAAAGGGGTTCAAGCTTTCATGGGACATTGTGGATATTACCGATGATTCATTTACATGTACGCTATAATTGCAAAACCCATGTAAAACTTGATTACACTCTTTGAATGGAATGATGAGTGTGAAGAATCCTTCATGAAGCTTAAACAAGCTCTCACTTCAACCCCAATTTTGAAAGCACCAGATTGAAATAAGATATCCCACCTACATGTGTGATTCCAATTTTGCCATTGGGTGTATACTAGCTCAACCAGGAGACGAAAAAATTCATTGTCCTATTTCTTATGCTAGCAGACAATTGAATATGGTAGAGAAAAACTATACAACCACCAAAAGAGAAGGATTAGGAATGATCTATGCCGTAAAAAAGTATAGACATTACGTGTTAGCTAACAAATTTGTGTTCTTTGTGGACCACCAAGCCTTATTGTACCTGGTCAACAAGCCATGCAACACAGGAAGAATAGTGAGATGGTTCATTATTCTTCTGAAATTTGATTTCATTGTAGTTGTGAAAAAGGGCACCAATCACCAAAGAGCGGGTCATTTGTCGAGGATTATATGAGGAGAACAACCCAAGGGAGTAGATGATGATCTACCAGATGCATATCTATTCTCCGTGGAAATGATACCTTGATGGTCGAAAAATATGGTATCATTGATGAGACCACAGCTCAAGTGGATTTGCAAATACCAGAACCTATTACAATCGGATTAATTGAGCAATCGGCGATGTATCAATTACTAGCTGGAAGGCTATACAAAAGAAATAAAGATGGAATATTGCTTCTATGTATTAATATTGGGGAGGAAACCCAATACCTAAGTCAAGCACATATTAGCATAGTGGGACTTCACTTTGCAAAAGACAAAACTATGCAACGGATCTTGAGACTTGGAGTATTTTGGCCAACTATGAGGAGTGACATTCACTCATTTGTAAAAAAATGTCCTCAATGCT
Organism: Adiantum capillus-veneris; assembly: GCF_014529385.1. NCBI lineage: Eukaryota > Viridiplantae > Streptophyta > Polypodiopsida > Polypodiales > Pteridaceae > Adiantum > Adiantum capillus-veneris. Next base: position 122,385,253 of record NC_140953.1, read on the forward strand.
AGAAACAAGCACCCATACCTCATGTGACATTTTTCCAAATATCACTCGTTTCTAAGTGGAGTAACTATCTAGTTACTTACTTATCAAGCCGAACATTTCCTGAGGATATGAGTAAACGCCACCAAAGAGCAAATGAAACTGAAGCAAGAGACTATGCTCTTATTGGAAACCAGTCGTATCGGAGAAAAAAGGATCAACATCTGTGTCTTTGTTCAAATGAAGATGAATATATTCCCATTATAGAACAAGCACATACTAGATTAGCTGGAGGTCACTTTTCTAGTGAAACTACCGCGAGAGCAATCTTGATGGCAGGCATATGGTGGCCAACACTTTTTGCAAATGCCAAAGAATATGTTCGAAGGTGTGATGCATGTCAACAAGCTAAAATGCCAACCCATGTAGATAGCATGCCTTTAAACCAATGATGGGGACTAGAGCTTTCGCAAAATGGGGTATAGACTTTGTTGGCCCAATCCAACCACCTGCTTATAGAACCCAAGATCAATATATCATTGTACCTATGGACTATTTGACCAAGTGGACAGAGGCTAAAGCAACCCAAAAGAATGATGCCAGAACCATAGTATGGGATGCATGTCTAACCTCACCATCCTATCTTATTGCAGTATTAGCGAGAACCACGATTACTTTGTCAAACCATGGGACGAAGCTGACTCAACTAGTGCATAGAGGCTACAAGAGGTTGTCAAGCTCTCAAAAAACAACTAACAACTCGCATCTAACTCAAGCTACACTCAAGTGACTGAAATCACCAAAAGCCAATCGCTCATCGACAAGCAAATCACATCCGTTACAACATCAAATGACATCCAAACATAACGAAACTTCTAGGACAAGTTTACAAGACCTAAGCACACATGCCTATGGCCTCAAATCCCACTTTAGGTCAAGTTCCAAAATCGCGATTATTAACAGCAGTGGATTTTTGACCTAGTTGTTTTCGACCCAGAATGCATCTAAATGCTTAGCAATGATGCCCCAATACCCTGCCTATACTTAGTTTTTTGATTTAAACATGCAAATTCCTATTTATGATAAAATTAGGCCGCAGGTCGGCGACGCCAAAAGCTACGAAATACTGTGAATGGCTTACGTCAATGCGTAGAGCTCTTACCTGCGGTTGCAATGCAACAAACGCATTCGCAATGTGAAAACCGAAGAGGGAGTAGGAAGCGTGAGAAGGAGAGAAGTGAGCGTCGTTCGCTCACGCTGTGTATTTCTTATCCAAAAACTTATAAAAAACTTACAAAAATTGGCTTTTATACCTTAGCCAAGGTTTTTGGGTGGTCAAATGTAATAATCTAGAGTTCTACCAAAGCTCGGAATTGAATGGCTGATACAATCTGGAAGCTTGTAGCCTCGGCTCATTAATTACAAGGTTTATCAAGAAAACAGGAGTTACAATATTCTCAATTTATCAAAATAATAATTGTTTTTACGAGGAGAATTCCGAAAAATGGTGTCCACGCTAGCTTGCTGCTAACATTTCCCCCCTCCTCGCCTGTGTCGTCCCTTGATACAGCTCTATGGGCTGAAGTAATCTTTGGGTTGACGGCGGGTGAGGCAGTCCTTCACTGCTTCTAGTGCTTTTTCATATCTGATTTTGCGTTCTTTGTCCGGCACTTGCAAAAACTGCATGGTGACTTTGTTTTTTAGTTCCACTGCCGAGTAGCCTACAAATCTAGCTGTGAGGTTGCTTATCACCGGTGCAAATATCTTCATCGCCAGGTGAAAAAGCCAGTTTAAAATGCCTCCTCAAAAGCTAGCATATTGTGCGAGGGCAGAAACATGCATCGGGCATAAAAGCCATAAAGAACTTCCTCTGAGGGCTGCCCACTTAAATCATAGCAAAGACCTTTGTTTCCTTCCAAAAATGAGAGCCAGGGGGATCCTGTATGCTTAGAATCATTGAAGACTTGTATGCAAGTGAGTACATCCGGTAGATTTTGTATAGCATTGTGCAAGAGAGATCTGGCAGACTTTGAAAGAATGTCATGGCACCCGTTAGGGTTTTCACCATGTATTCTTCTGTTGCTTGGCCTCTCTCTGGAGCTGGCAGCCTAGGAAAATTCAGCCATGTTGACCTCTTCTTCTGTATTGCTTCGTGTGCTTGCCACGTCCTTACTCACGGTACATGACAAAATGTGGGATCTTTCTGTATGGCTGCAGGTGCTTTTGTGAACAAAATCAAATATCTTGGATTCTTGTTCAACCAACTTAGCCTCCACTTCGGGTGGTCTTGATTTGGGCCATCTTCTTGCATATCCTTGTATAATCTTTCCTTTACCTGTAAGAGTTCAACCCTGATGAGAGGGTATGGCACGGATTGTGTGTGCCATTGAGCATTGATTTGATTGGGAGTGAGTTGTGTGACATTGATAGAGTGTAAAACTCTCAACTCCCAATCCATAGCTGCCTTCCACTACTCATCTACCTCCAAGGTGATCTTCTCCTTCAGTGCATCTTCTTCAGCCTTTGACAGCTGGACCATCGGCATTGTGTCTTCCTCTGTGATTTGGATTTGAAAATATTCTCCCCCACTCGGCTCTGCTGTAGACTGCGTCTCCAAATCAGCAAATGAGACCGAGGAGATTTCCACTTGGGATGGCTCTAAAGTGACTACCTCTTCTTGTATATCCGGCCTTCCATCTCTGCGGAGTTGGTTCACTCTTTTCAATTCTGCAATCTCTTTAAGGAGCTCCTCCTCTCTTTGGACCCACATGAGCGCCAGGTCTCTGCATTGTGACTGCTCCACCTTCAACTCCAGCTCTAAATATTTGTTTTTCTTTTCAAGTGCTTTATACACCTCATCTGTTCCCTTGATCGAGACCACGACTAGATTTTCTCTTAATTGCCATAAGAAAGTGGCCTGATCATTAATTCTTTGTTCTGAATACTGCAGAGATGCGTTTGCTACATCTAATTGTACTTGAATCTTCTGAGCGGACAGAGAGGTGGTAAGAAGTTTATTTGTCACCTCTGTCAACTGCTCATCTTTCACTTTGCAGGCATCAGATAACTTAGTCATGAGGTCACCCAACTCTTCCATTTCCTACTGTTGGTTTTCTCGTGCTATTTGATGCTGTTCCGCTTCAGTCTTTAGCTTTTGTACCTGATTTTGGAGATCAGTAATTATAGCCATTATGTCATTGAGCTCTGCTTGAAGAGCATCGATGACCATTTCTAATTCTTTGGCTTTAGTACTGCGGTTAAAGGCTACTGAGCGGAGTTTCTCCGTCATGATTTGCATTTGCCGTGCATACTCGTTCACTTGTAGAATGACTTCATCGTTGGACTGCCACTCCTCCTGTCTTGCAAGTTGAGATGTACTGGCAGCCTCTTGTGTCGCTTCTTGCTGTGTTGTTATTGCTGGTGTTTCTATATAGATGGTTTCTTTTCCTTTGCCATCCTGAGGTTTTGAAAAATTGGCAGTTTCTGGCTGAGTGGAAACAACTTGTGTGGTCTCAGCCCTTACAATTTCTTCAGTTGTAGGCCTTCCTACCTTCTCAGTGTTGGTTTCTTCCTCATGTGTAGTGGTTTGCTATTTTCTATATCTTGCTCTTTATTAGTTTCATCCGTCTCCTTGTGAGTGTCCTCGACTGTCTGCTTTGGTGCTAGTTCAGCTTCCTTTTCTTCATGTTTCTTGGCGTGGTCAGTTTGTTGTGTAGCTTCCCTTTGGGGGGTGAAATCAGACTCTTTTTCCTTGTCAGTTTTGGTTTCTTCAGTGGTCTCTTGGCTTGGCGGTGATGATGGTGGAGTGGGCATGGGCTGGTCCTGTTGTTCCTGCGGCGGTGAGGTGGGTCAAGGAGATGCTGGGCCTTGCTCTTGAGTTGCCACTTCTTCAACTTTATTAGCCGCTCATTCAGCCTCTTTCAGCTTCAAGGCCTCTGCCTCTTGGTACATTCTTTCTAAATGATCCTTGGGATCCTCGGATTTTTTCCTTGAATGATGTTTCGTTCGAAGTCCTTTCAAGCCGGTAGGTACCCACTTTTCTGGGTCTTTTCCTTGGGCTTGCCTAGTTCGATGATACGCCTGTTTTTCTCTTTCAAATCTTGCTTGCTTTTGAGCTGGCTCCTCTTGGTGGGCAGCCACTGCTTTCCTCTTCATCTCTTCCCTCCTAGCTCTTTTTTCTTTGTTGTCAGAGCTTTCACTGCTATGCTGCTCTGATGAACTCTCATAAGATTCATCACTTGATTTAAATGATCTCTTATCAGATCTGTAGATCTTGGAGAGGGTTGAGCTACCAAGATCCATGTGTTCTGATCCGGGGCAGGCGGTAGGTTGTTAGCCATGCCGATGGCATGATAGGCTATTCTGGTCAAAATTTCTGGCACGCCCAAGTATGTTATCTTTCCCTCCTTCTTGGTGGCCTTCAATGTTGTCAACACATACTGTGTATGGTCCACAGGTTGTTTGGTGGTTCACTTCAGAACTTGTGTAAAAGTGGTGGCCACGACATGATTTGGTGTCGTGTACCTTGCTGGCCTTTTTGCCAGGATATGGAAATGTTGGTGGTACAGACGGGCTGGCTCTTCCACCTGCTTGTGGATGAAATCAGCAAATGTAGCCGCAACTGTTTCCTTTGTAAAAGTGCTCGCTGTTTTCCTATCTCTTGCCCGCATGGTCATCCCTTCAGTGGGCAATCTGAGTGTCTCTACCACTATTTCCTTTGTAATTACAACCTCTACCTTATTTCCTTGGTCGTATGAGATTTGGGCAGAGTCCGTCTTCCTTGATGGTGGACAAAAGCTCGTAAGCTTTCTGAAAGTCTACTCCGCAGGGCTCTTGTTCATAGAAGTGTCAGAGTCCCAACCTGCGGTTAGCCTCTTTGGTTTTTGGCTTTGCTGCGACATCATAAAACACTTTAGGCAAGAGCTGCAACTCCACCGGATGCCCTTCTTCACTCTTAAACCTGCCAGTGAAGACTGTGGTGTGGTGTTCTTCTAACTGCTCTTTAGAAAGATAAGACGCCTTTGCAGCTTTTACTGACTCGGGGTCTAGTTGATACGGGGGAATCTATTGCAATTTCTCCTTTTGATTTAACTTTTTCTTGGCTTTCTCCGCGCCTTGCATTGCTCCTCTTCAGTGAATAGAGTGCAAAGTTAGCGGAGTTGTCAGATTTTTCTCCACAATGTCCTTTTAGACCGAAATGTTGATAATCTGGTCCAAATTGCTTCAAATCAATTTTTGAACAAGCAAAGATGCATAAAATCATGCAAGAAACAAATCTGTATGGTCAAAACAAAAATTTGCAACCAAAGTAAATAATCACGATTATTTACAGCTGGAAAAAATTTCAACTTTTTTGAAAACTTGGCTTTATAGGCTTGAAGTGTATGCCAATTACATGCTCTGAGGGAATTATGGGCTCATTTGGATATACAAGGTGAAAATGGTACCAGATTTTGGCTTTAGGTCTCTGAAACAGTAGATATGAAGGAAATATGAGATTTTGAAATCCAAATTGACTCAAAATTGGCTAGTGGGCTTATCACAACATGTATTATGGATGTATGATGACAAATTTTCCAAATTGCTCAATTTTGGCCAAAAAGTAAATAATCGCGATTATTAACTTTTCTTCCAAAATCGATATTTTTTGGCATAGACTGGTTCTAGGCATGGTATAGACCTTGGGTATGAATTATGAGGTGATTTGGATCAAGAAAAGTTGTCCATAACCCAAATTTTGGCTTACACAGACTTCTTTGCGTTTTTTGGCAATTTTGCAAGTAATGGGTGGTCATTTTGGCTCATACTTGATTTTTGGCATGTAATAGGTGTGTACACATGATAGGTGAGGTGAATTGACAATTTCCATGCAAAAATGTTGCAAAAGTAAATAATCGCGTTTATTTACAACAGTGACAAAAACTTTGCATTTCACATAAATTTTGACCTAAACATGTTTCATATACCTAATACAAGTCCTAAATTAAATTTGGTCAAGTTTGGTCATGCCGGCATCACTTTGTGCTCTGTTGACTCTGAAATCACCATTTTTTGTGACTACTCTGTCAGTTGGGTTGGTCGGTCAACTTTGAGGCTTTGGACTTGTCCGTAACATCATCGTGAAGCTACCTGTCCAATTCTGGCTCACTTGGAGTTAGTTTGGCCTCGTATGTCGAATTTGACGCTTTGTAACCTTCGAGCCGTTTTCCGCTTTTCGAGGGCTTTACTTGATGGATTTCTCCAAACCAATCATATACACCAATCATATACATTGTATATGAACCTCATTAGTAGGTCATCTTTGGAGTCATATCGAAATTATGGCCTTTTCCAAAAAACCCTAATTCTCTACTGAGGACCCCCTTGACCCCATCTGAATGATCATCTGATGGTATGGAATGGTTCTATTATGTTAGGGCATGCTATGGTTCAAATCCCATCTGATTTGGTCAAGCTGGCAGGCCGCTATGGTCACTTTTAGGTCGTAGGTCTTTGTGCACTGCTCGGCTTCTAGGGTTTTTTCTAGGGCTTTAGACTAGCTACTGGCCATACAAAATGGATCATTGATTAGTAAGGAACTTACCCCTCATGTCTCGTGTGAGACGACGCTGAAAAAGGTCAACTGTGGGCTCCGGAAATGACGCGCGAAAGAAGCCGAAATGCTCTCTCTGCAAAGCTCCAAGTGGAAATGAGGTGGTTTTAGCCTACTCTGGCTATCTATACCCGGACTTCCCGAACCAAATTTCCCCAGATTTCCCCGTTAGTCCTATTAGGCTGTGAAATCTATGTTAGGCTCAAAAATTTCCCAAATCGGATTCTTGTAGCTCATTCTGCAAAACTTTTGCAGAAGTAGGCCTGGCCGCCTAATTTAACTTCCCGCTTCCATCTTCTGATTTTGTTGAGATTTTTTGTGCTTGTCCGCCTTGTCTTTCTGATCACCATCGTATCTTTCGTTTTTCCATCTGAGATTTCCTGCTAGTTATTATTAATTTTTGATATTTTTATTGGAAAAATCAAAGAAAATAGAAAAATGCTCTGAAAAAGCAAAGTGAAAATCCAATAATTAAGAAAATCCATTGAAAAACATAGATTTATTGTTTTTTGTCGCATTTCTCCATTTTTAAGCCTTCCTATCAGCAAAAATGATGAAAAATATCCAAAAAAGGACTATTTTTGATGATTTTATGATAGTATATACACTATTTACACTCATCGGGAAGATATTATCAGTGACTTTTTCCCATTTGATGAATTATAAGGGCATTATAAGGTAATTTTGCAAAAATCATACGCTAACATAAAACTTTTTCCTCCCTCTTCAAACATTACCCTTAATTACTTAGTACTTAGTACTCTTCCACCCCTCCTAGAGGGCGTTCTCCGGGACGACTGTGTGCATGGGTTGAAAAATTGTGTCTATGCATAGACGTGATTGGATCTACCATGATATGAAGATCAATGCAATTCAACTCAATATGCTGTGCAAGAGCTGGGTCTTGAGTAAATAACTAAAGGGTTTTCGATGTCAAGGTTTGCTGCTGTTGTCTTCTAAAGAGAAAATCCTGTAGCCTTTGTGCTCTCTGCTTGATAGTACCACCAGGGTGTTTAAGCACGCTGATTTCTTGAGCTGTTGGTAGCATTTTAGACTATTGTCGAGCTTTTTCTCTCCATTGGTGGCTCGGTTTTCTTTGTGCATAGTGGTTGAGAGTTTATTGAGACTTAACTTGCCACTGTTTGATTGGTTTCGTGTTGTGTGGAGAAGATATGCGATCCTTTTTCTTCCAAACCTTTTTCATGCTAGGTTCCTTGATCATAGATGCTCGATTCTGTGCTCGAATCCTTGGAACTGTCTTCTGTTTCTTTGGTGAAATTTTAGGCACCCAGATCTGATTTGGTTTATCCACAAGTTGTGCTTTTGGTACCCAAATTTGCCTGACTCCTTGCATGCTACTTGTAGCATTTTTTTGTCGAGGGGACGGAGAAGAGTTGGTTCATGGATTGGTCCTTTGATTGCACCTTTTCCATTCCTCTTTTCTTGGTGCAATGGGAACAATGAGTTGCCCTCCTTTAAGTGATAGCTTTAGCTGATTTGTATCCCAATCTGGTACTGCTTTGTATGTTTGTATCCAAGGAATACCAAGAATCATAGTCTCATTCATGTGTTCATCTGGCATGCATACAAACTGATGCGGACATGAACTTCCATGTACTACCACGTTCAAGTTGACCACTCTCAATGTTGGAGTCGGATTCTTGTTGCATCCTTTGATTGGCGTTATCCGTGCAGAAAATGCTTGACTTGTTACTTTCTTGTATATGGAATAACTGACTGCATTCAATCTAGCTCCTGTGTCTACCAAAGCATTGGTGCTATGATTGTTGAGCTGTACTTTGATGCGGAGATCCATTCCATCTAACTAGTCGTCATCTGTTGAAACTGCATCTTTAGGTAATTACCATTGTCGATAATCTATTTCCAAAGTGTTGATGGGAATCGGTATCTGTTGATTCTTGAGAGCAGCTTTACGCTTGAGTACCCGAAGTCTAGCTTCCTCTTGGGCTTCATCAATAACCTGCTGTCGCTTCATCTTCCTTAGTTTGGTTGCATGCATTCTCTCTAGCAATTCATTGGTTAGTGGCAAATTGTATTTCTTTAAACGACATCCACTAATCCAATTAGCCATTGGTTCACCATCTTAGGTTGACAATTTTACTTCTCCACTTGGAGATACATCTTCAATGATAAATGGTCCATTTCCCTTTTTCTTAAACTTGGGAATGTGTTGCTTAAGGGAATAGATTAGAACTAAGTCCCCTTTCTTGAAAATTTTGGTGATTAAGTGGGAATCAAAAAACTGTTTTTGTTTCCGCTTTTGTGCATAGATATGAGCTACGGCAGTTAGCCTTTGCTTGTCTAGCTTCTCCAACTCTCCAAGTCTTTCTCACAATTCATGCCCAATCCACTCGAGAGTCTGTGCTACCCTTAAGGTCAGCAATAGAAATTCTATTGGCAGTATGGCAACAAGACCATAAACAAGGTTAAAGGGTGTAGCATTTAAAGCCATTTTGAATGAAACTCGATAAGCCCATAGAGCAACATGGAGATTCATTTCCCAGTCCTTCTTGAACTAACCACTTTGGTCAGTACCGAGCTAAGAATTTTATTCGTATGCTCAGCTTGTCCGTTTGCTTGTGGGTGATAGGGAGCTGATTTGTTATGGATAACCATAAACTCATTAAGCAAATACTCTATTACCTCGTTGAGGAATGAGTTCCCTGATCACTAACAATCTCTATTGGCAGTCCATACCTTATGAATACATACTCATATAAGAATGCAGCAGTGGTTCTGGCATCATTCTTTTGAGTCGCCTTAGCCTCTTTCCATTTGGTCAAATAGTCCGTAGCTACAATGATATATTGAGATTGGGTTCTATAAGCAGGTGGCTGTATCGGTCCCACAAAATCTATACCCCATTTTGCGAAGGCTCTAGCCCCCATCATTGGTCTTAAGGGCATGCTGTCTACTCGTATTGGCATCTTTGCTCGTTGACAAGCATCACACCTTTGAACATATTCTTTGGCATCTGCAAAAAGTGTTGGCCACCATATGCCTGCCATCAAGATTGCTCTTGTGGTGGTCTCACTAGAAAAGTGACCTCCAGCTAATCCAGCATGTGCTTATTCTATAATCAGAATATACTCGTTTTCATTTGCACAAAGACGCAAATGTTGATCTTTACCTCGTCGATATAATTGGTTCCCAATGAGAGCATAGTCTCTTGCTTCCGTTTCGATTGCTCTTTGACGGCGTTTACTCATATCCTCAGGAAATGTTTGACTTGATAAGTAAGTAACCTGATAGTTACTCCACTTAGGAATAGGTGACATTTAAAACAATGTTACATGAGGAATGGGTTGTTGTTGCTGACATTGAGACCAATCCCTTACAAAAGATCGAACATCTCTCCTCATAGTCGGCCAAAATACTCCAAGTCTTAAGATTCGTTGCATAGTTTGGTCTTCCGCAAAGTGAAGTCCCACTATGGTAACATGTGCTTGACTTCGGTACTGATCCCTTTCTTCACGGTTAATTCATAAAAAGAAATATCCCATCTCGATTTCTTTTATATAGCCTCCCAGCTAGTAATTGATACGTAGTCGATTTCTTGATTGAATCAACTGTGATAGGGAGTGGTGAATCCACTTGAGCTATCGCCATTAATGACACAAATTTCTCCGACCATCTTGGTATCATTTCCACGGAGAACAAATAGGCATCTGGTAGATCATCATCTACCCCTTTAGGTGATTCCCCTGAAACAATCCTGTACAAATGATCTGCTCGTTGATGTGTAGTGCCTTTTTTAACAACCACAGTGAAATCAAATTTGAGAAGAATAATGAACCATCTCACTATTCTCCCTGTGCTGCATGGTTTGTTGACCAAATATAACAAATCTTGGTGGTCCACAAAGAACACAAACTTTTTGGCCAATAGGTAATGTCTATACTTTTTAACGGCATAGATCATTCCTAATCCTCCTCTTTCAGTGGTGGTGTAATTCTTTTCTGCCATATTCAATTGTCGGCTAGCATAATAGGAAAGTCAATTTTCCCATCTCCCGGTTGGGCTAGTATACAACCAATAGCAAAGTTTGAAGCATCTACGTGTACGTGGAATAGCTTATCTCAATCGGGTGCTTTCAATATTGGAGCTGAGGTGAGAGCTTGCTTAAGCTTCATGAAGGATTCTTCACATGCCTCGGTCCATTCAAAGTGCGTAATCAAGCTATACATGGGTTTTGCAATTATGGCATACATGTAGATGAACCGTCGGTAATATCCACAATGTCCCATGAAGGCTTGTACCCCTTTGACTGTTGTTGGTCTAGGCAAATCAGCAATGACATGAATCTTTTCAATATCGGTAGCTATGCCATTTTTAGACACTATATGTCCAAGAATTTTCTTTTGTCTTCCCATGAATGTGCACTTTTCAGGGTTTAAGCAAATCTTGTAAAGTCTACATTTCTCGAATACCTTTTTGAGGTGTTCAAAATAGTCAGCTTGGATTGAAAAATGTATGCGTAAATCATCCATGTATACTTCCAAGAATTTCCAAAGATACTCTTTGAAAGCATGGCTCATCAATCTCTGAAATGTGGCTGGAGCATTAGTTAACCCAAACGGCAACCCGATAGGCAAATATACCCCATTCTGTTGCAAAAGTAGTTTTGTGTTGATCTTTTGGGTCAACCAAAAGTTGATTATATCCCGAAAAACCATCTAAGAAGCTGTAAGATTCTTTTCCTGCCACTCGTTCTAAAACGTGCTCAGTTATCGGAAGAGGAAAGTTGTCTCTAATGGTAGCTGCATTCACTTTTTTGAGATTAACGCACACTCGTAATTTTCCATTCTTCTTAGGTACTACCACAATTTGGGACACCCAATCACTGTGTTCAATTTCGTAAATGAATTCAGCTTCCTTTAGTTTTTTAATCTCTTCTTTGATCTTCCTTGCAAATGTTTCGTTATAAGTGTATGGTCTTTGTCTACTTGGTTTCGCATCATCTCTAATGGATATAGTACGTTGACAGATTTCTAGATCAACACCCTTGAGATCCTTGTAAGACCAAGCAAAGATATTTCGATATTCCTTTAACAAACTTAACAAAAGCTTTTCTTCTTCTTCTGTTAGGTCATTTGCAATGTAGGCCGGTCTAAACTCTTCTCCTGGTTCAGCCAAGTCTACCCTTTTAGCGTTTTCAGGTCCTTCGTAAGACTCACCTTGTTTTCGTAGTTCCCTAACAGGTTGTTCGATTATGATTTTCCAATCTTGGAGAGTATACTTTTTGTAATGGGATGGAACATGCATTACATCCTTCCCATCCTCTTCCGTGGTTTCCATTTCGGTGGTGTATATCTCCTTTAGAGCTTTTTTCAACTCTTGATATTTCTTTTTCCGCTCGACTCTGGTCATGAGTGGTTTTTTATCTTGATGTTCTTCTTGAGTACCCTTCCTTGTTTTTCTCGATGTTTGAGAAATTTTTGAGTCTCCATTTGAAGGATATCTGCCAGTTATTTTGTCCTTGACACAATCAATAGCATCTATCTGCATTAGGAATTGTGTTTTACTGGAGACTGATGGCATAGGTCGTGCTTTCACAATTTTAGTGTCCCTCTTTCTTCTATACCATTTTTGTCGTCTTGATTTCTGGTTTGGAAAGTCAAAAAACTTTTCCTCCCTTCCCCTTAAGAGGAGTTGAGCTCTCGTATGTTCTTTTCGGATCCCGAATCTTCGGAAGTAGCCGAGTGTTGATCCAACTCATTAGTTGCATCATAATAGAGGTCAGAAAAGACTTGTTGAGCTTTCATCAAGTCCTTTGTTTCCTCATCCTTATTTTCAATGTTAAGGACTGATATCATTTGGATGGGAATTATGTCATAGCCATCCTCATTGCAAAATTGAGTAGGCATATACATATTCATGCATACATCCATTGTCGTTAAGATTTGAGTCCACTCAAATGGTTCAAATAAATGTTCTGGAAAGGGTTCTGGTATGTAGGCTTTGTCTGTACAGTCCCTTTCTAGGATACATTCCTCTCGTCTCAAGCTTCCATTTTTTGAAGCTCCGCATATCCAAATAGGAGTGTCTTTGTTTAGCCAAGATGGAAGTTTAGTTTCAGTCGAAGAGACTAAATCAAACTCCTGGATGGGTGTTTTCAAGATGTCTCTATAGGTGTGGTCCTTTAGATTGACCCTTGTTATAGATCCCACCTGCTTTAAGTACAGATAGTCATTTTCCCAATCTTGGATAAGCTGTACCTGTGGCATGAAAGGTCTTCCCAATATGATTTCATAGTTGAGTTTTTTCCCAAAGTCTACTATGGCAAAAGTGTGTTGATATTCAATTCCACAGGAGTTGACTATCACTTCTTCTAGCAGCCCTAGTGGTCTTTCAATGTGTCCGTCAGCAAACTGTAATTTCATTCGCGTTTGTCTAATGGCTTGCTGTCCCCAGGATTCCCATACTGCTTTAGCGGCTATGGCTATGTCCACTCCACTATCGAGTATTGCCATGGTTTCAATGTCATTATATTTCACTGGGAGGGTAGTGTTTTCTTCTTCCTCTTCAGAATGTTCTCCGACCTTGTCCATAGGAACCGATCGTATCTCTTTGTTTCTCGTTTCATTTTTCAAGTTTCCCATATTCTTAGAGATTAATCCCGTTATCCCCATCTTCTCTAGGGTTTCAACAGTTCTCCCAAAGTAAGAGTGCATTGGATAGGTGTAGACATGATTGAGTGAATGTTGTCCACTTCTAGGGTCTGTTTGGCTCTTTTAACTTGAGTGGTTTGACAAATGATAGATTCATCTCGTTATCTCCCAAGTAAGAAGGTAATGTTTTTAATGTCATTGGTTTAGATATCCCTGAAGCCTCTGATGGGAAATCCCCGTATAAGGACTGTAAATCCTTGTTTATATCAGATGGTAGGTTATCTAACGAGACTTCCTCTATAGGAGCTGACTTTAACGTTAGGCTCCCATCATTGATCTCCCTTAACTTTTCCCATAAGTGTCCTGGCCAGTCTTCCTCCACGAATGGAATTCCGTCTAAGGCATCTTCACTGTCCGGCACTATGAGCTATGGTTCATTTGTTTTAAGGTGGGGTTCTGCCACCACATCGGATTTTGCTTTCGTTTCTTCTACCGCAAGCTCTTCCGGTTTTGCAATACTTTCAAGCTTGGGTTTTTGTTTATCCAGCATTTCCTGCGTGATTCTTACCAAATTTTGATAAGCTTCTAGCTTAGCTGCTTCCATGTCTGGAGATGGATAATTTTTCCATTTGTTCTCCATGTTTTGGCCTACTTTAACTCCTGCTTGGTAGGCTTCCAAGGCGGCATTGATAGGCTCAAAAATTTTATCAACCAGAATGGATCCTCCAAATTTCATGGTTGTTTCCTTGAATTCATTGCCAGTTTCTTTCGACTTGTATTGGGCTAGAATTTTGGCTTTCTCTTCGTTTTCAACCCGTTGTTTTTGTTTTCTCATCTCATATCTTTTGCTTTTGCTCCTTTTGATTCTTTAAGAAGAAACTTTCTGTTCTCCGAATCATTAGAGGAATTGTGTTTCTTTTTCTTTGCCTGGGCTCTATTGATTACCTTGATTGGAACAATCGGTTCGCTCTCTAATGAGCTACTAGGCATCACTTGGACTACGTTGACTACAATCTTTCCCTTGTTCAAAGGGTTCTGAGGACAATCTTTCGGAAAGTGTCCTCCCTTTTTGCAACATTGCATGCAATAGGCTTCAATTGGTTTGAGGTTTTTGTCAGGCTCTGGACATTTGTTCTTCCAATGGTCATCATCACCACAGTTATGACAGTTTTCTGTTCTAGGCTTCATCATGGGTCTTCCCATGGGAGGTTCTTGATTAGCTACATAATACATTGGTGCGAGCTCTGATGGAGCATAAGTCATGGTTTCCTCCATTGGTGGTGGTTGTGGGCTATATCAATCTCCCTCTACCATTACTGTATATGGAATAGACTCTACATAGGTTGTAACAGGCACTAATGCTTGTTCATCTATGACTCCTTCTGAGTGCATGTACTTTACAGGCACCACATTATGTCCTGGATAAAGAGGTTGTTGTCCTAACACAGGTTGAGGTCTCTCCATACCCATTGGTGGTCTTTGAACTTGAGCCATATTAGGCTGATATCTGTACATGGGTTGTCCTTGTGGCCTCATGGACACGTACTGAACATTCCCATTGTACTTTGATATGAAGTAGCACTCGTGGGTATTGTGGTTGGTTCATTTACCTCGATTGCACACCATTTTTGTGGCCTAATTGGTTGTCCTTGTGGGGATATCCCCTGTCCTGGTCCTCTCATAGGTGCTTTTTGCATATTGTTCATCATGTCATTCATCCTTTTTAGCATATCTTCTATGGCTGAGAGTGGTGCCGCAGCAACCGTTCCCACTTGTGCTGGTTTTGTGGATGAAGTCTTCTCACTTTGCTTATCCTTAGGGACATTCTCTTCATTAAAGATCTCACAATTATCTCCTAGGTCGATAGCATCAGACACACACGCCTCTAGGGTTGTATGCTTTGTACGATAGAGTATAGCATGAAGTTCTTTGTTGAGAAGTCCCTCCAGAAACAATGAGACAAGTCGATCCTCTGCAGGTATCTCCATCTCTAGGCATCTGGAAATGTATTGTTTCATTGGAGTTGCACAATCCCTAACAGACTCACCATGTTTCTATTTGAAGCTGTAGATTTGAGCTACCGTATAATGTTTAATCCCCGTTTTAGAACAAGCATCTACAAATCCTTGAGCTAATGTATTCAAATCCATGATCGACCTTGGTGGAATGTTTTGGAACCATGTCAAAGATTTTCCTTCTAATGTTATTCCAAACCCCTCGAATTGAGTATGGAAATTGAATATACGCTCTGCTCTTAGCACTTTCTTGAAGCTTGCTAAGTGGTCATATGGATCCCCTGATCCATTGTATTTTTTGACCCATTTTTGAAAATCAGCTGGTCTGACACGTCTATTTGGTTCAACTCCAGGTCTTCTGGGAGTTGGTCCTGTTCCGAGTCCTTCAAACCAATCTGTCGAAAATAGTGATTCATGTAGCCCTGGACTGGCTTTACTGTCACCCGTTTTTCTACGTGATGAGGTGGTTTTTGGTTTCTTCACATTACTCTCAGATGATCTCTCACGATGTTCATCTCTTGGAGTGGTTTCTGGTCCTTGACCCAACATCCAATCCCGTATGGAATACCCCTGGTATTTGGTTTGTTCTACCTTCTCAGGAGTCATCATAACAAAGTTGTTGTTATAACAATCCCTAAACAAGTAAGTTGGTAGATCCGCAGATCTCTTATCTTTGATTTTGAAGATATAGATGATCTTCACGGCCGTTAGTTGCCCTGGTCCAGCATGAGAAGTCCACAAAAGATCTTTTATGTTTCTATCTTCCCAACAATAGACTCCTATCCTAGGATTATCCATACTAATCCGTTTCAAAGGCTTCAAGTCTACTTGATCGTATCCCTCGAATTCCAAAGTTGGTGGTCTTTTTTTGCTGACATATCTGGGATTATAGTGTTTACTTCTAAGCCCCATTTGTCTATTACATCCGGGTTTTCGACTTGTACATATTGAGTTCCGTTTCGATCCATGTACATTTTTCCTTGTTTGTTTGCCCTAACCTCTTCTTCGAACTCAATACCATGATCATCAATGCGAATAGCATACTCTTTGTTAGGATCCAAGTAAACTTGGGCTCCATGACGATTAGTCTTGTAAAAAGAGAGTATATGCTTATAGCGCATTGTCGTTCCAGTTTTAGAGTGAGTCGAGTAAGAAGACATTTTGGACGTTGAATCTGAAAAAGTGTCTGAGACTTCTTTAGGAATTGTGTGCAAGGAATTACCTTGATTCACGCTTTCTTCAGTGGATACTCTAATGGTGTTTTTCCCGAATAGGCCTTGATTTCCTATTACATGACCGGATCTAAGGTTCATATAAACATATGAAGCCCTAGATAGAGTACTCACCTGGGATTGACTTGTCGTCAATGTCCACTTGATTCAATTGCAACTTTCTGTCAAGCCACTGATTCCTCATCTGCAACTTGATTCCTGTACAAAATTTATTAAATTAGCTATTTTTCTATAAGGACAGTAGAGCTCTTGAGAACTCCAGTGACTGGTCTCTGTATTTCACTTCAATTCGTGCTATGGATGTCAAAATTTTGACTTTCAGATTCAGCTTAGCAAAATCAAAGGTCTAATCTGCAATCTGTAAACTGAGTGTATCTGTACCAATTTTGATCCGATTGAACCCAAAATTTCCCTGTGGCCTTATATTATGCTGGTCTAACACTGTATAAGCCCAAAAGTCAAACTTGAAGTCTCTGGAGAGCAGAAGTAAATAATCACGATTATTTGCTTTTGTCACTTTTTTCCACTTTTTGGATTGGTTTGGCAAGTATACAACTTGTTATAGCCCTTGGGCAAGTTTCAACAAGTTTCCTTGGGCAAGTTTCAACAAGTTTGGACAAAATTTGATCAAGTTTACCCACTTTTCCGTGTCCGTAGACTCTAATTTCAAGAATTTGGCTTAAGTCTCACTTTTGTGGTCCAAATTTCACCAAAATTGATTTGTGGGGTCTAATTGATGTGCTTGACCTTGTGGTATACTCAAATTTGCAAAATCTCCAAGTTTTGAAGCAGATGTAAATAATCGTGATTATTTACTTCTTATAAATTTTTGCATATTTTTATCCCAACTTTGACATAGATCTATTAAGCACCTTATGTTAAGGTCACTAGCCAATTTTCATCAAGTTTGAACAATTTTTGGTCAAGTGGTCATCATTTATCTGTCCGCAGACTAACTTTGCAATTTTTATCACAGTTTTCACTCCAATGATCCAAATCTTACCAAATTTGGTTTGTGGGCATATTACAACATGGTAAAGCTAGTGGTGTGCCAACTTGGTCGAAAAAGTTCAAAAACAGGACAGAAGTAAATAATCGCGATTATTTACTTTTATCAAAATTTTGCAAGTTTTTGGTCGATTGAGCATATACACATGTTTATCACATCAATATAAGCCTATGAATCAATTTTCAACAAGTTTGGATAAATTTTTCCTCAATTCACACTCAAGATTCAAAAAGTCACTACAAACTTTAGTTTTCACCCAGGTTTTTGCCAGTTTAGTGATCCAAATCTCTTGGGCCTTTACAAAAGTTATTTGTATACATGCAATGAGTCAATGATATGACTCTTGGCTAATTTGGAGCAAAAAGTTAATAATGACGATTATTAACTTGAGACTTGAAATGAGCACTTTTTTGAAATTTTCTCAAGGACAGTCCTTTTATGAATCCAGTCAAAACTTAGTTTAGCCTAAAAAGTCAAGAAAAAGTAAATAATCCGAGTTTTGGTCAACTTCTTGAAATTTTTACCTCGAAGTGTCCTTGAGCTTACCCACTGGTTCAGACAACTCTTAGGCTTACTCCCTAGTTGGATCGAGTCAATTCGAATCTTTTTGTGTTATTTGTAGCCATAGACCTGAAATTCTGCAACTTTACATAACAACTCACACTTGATTATTTCAGAGAGAGCAATGCTATGGAATCCACCTCGGATCCTACTTACTCTAGTCCTAGTTTCTCATGCAATGGGGTTGGGGAAAGTGTCCACAAACACTTGTTTTCTTGTGTTTTCTATGTTTTTTAGAGTCTTGATCTTAAATGGAAAATGAGCTCAGATGGAGAAAGCAAAGATACGTTGATGATCAAAAGGACAAGGCGGACAAGCACAAATTTTCTAAATCAAATTGATAGATGGAAGCGGGAAGGCTAAATTAGGCTGCCAAGGCCTACTTTTGCAAATTCTTGCAGAATGAGCTAACGGAATCCGATTGAAGAAATTTTTGCGTCTAATATAGATTTCACGGCCTAGTAGGACTAATAGGGGAATTTGGGGAAAATTAGTTTGGAAAGTCCGAGTATAGATATCCAAGGTAGCCCAAAATCACCTCATTTCCACTAATCACTCTTGGAGGAGAGAGCTCTCTGTCTTCTTCGTGCGCGATTTTTGGAGTCCACAGTTGTCCATTTATAGTGCCATCTCACACGAGACATGAGGGGTAAGTTCTAAGCTTATCAATGAACAATTCTATATGGCCAGGTAGCAAGTCTAGGCTTAGGAGAAAACCCTAGAAACCCAGCAGTGCACGAAGTTCTACGACACAAAATTGACCATAGTGGCCTGTCAGCTCAACCGAATTGGACAAGACTTGAACTATAGCATGTCCCTATATAATAGAACACTTCTATATCACCAGATGACCATTTGGTAGGGGTTGGGGGGGTCCCAAGTAGATAATCTAGGGTTTTGTCATATGCCAGAATTGGATTTTGACTCCACAGGCAGCTCATAGAATGGGTCTTTACACAATGTGCCTGGATGGTTTCATGAAAATTGTCAAGGCAAGCTCTTGAATAGCAGAAAACAAGTTCAAGGCTACAAAGCGGCAAATTTGACATATGAAGTCAAACTAACTCCAAATGGGCCAAAACTGGAAGGGTAGCATCAGGACTATGTAGTGGACAAGCCCATAGCTTCAAAAGTGACTAACCAACTCCACATACCATCTAGTCACAAAAATCGGTGATTTTAGAGTCGACAAGAGCACGAAGTGATGCCGACATGCTCAAACTTTACCAAATTCATTTTAAGACTTCTTTTAGATGTATTGAATATGTCTAGGTCATCAAATTGTCAAGTCTTGCAAAAACATTGATTGCTGTAAATAATCACGATTATTTACTTTTGTGCTTGTTTGGCTTGAAAATGATCTCTTCACTTCGCCTATCACTTGAACACATCTATTATATACCACATTTCAAGTATGAGCCAAAATGATCAAGAAAAACTTGGAGATTGTAAAAAAAAAACGCATCAAAGTCTTTCCAATCCAATTTTTGAGTTATCTGTCACATTTTTTGATCCAAATCACCCCATATCTCATACACAGAGTCTACATCATGTCTAGAAACAAGTTGCAACAAAAAATATACATTTTGATGAAAAAATTAATAATCGCGATTATTTACTTTCTTGCCAAAATGGGTAAAATCTGCAACTTTGACCTTATGGGACCAAAGAACATAATGTCCCAAGTCCACTGATCAAGTTTAAGCAATTTTGAGTCTCAAAAACTCAAAATCTCTTTATATCTACTGTTTCAGAGTCTGAAAGCCTAAATCTAGCACCATTTCCACCCAGTGCACTCAAATGAGCCCACACATCACTCGAAGAACCTAAATGCCATATGTTTCAAGCCTATGATGTCAAAAATGCAAAAAGTTGAAAAAAATCCCTAGTTGTAAATAATCACGATTATTTACTTTTGTTGCAATTTTTGCTTGGATTGTATGATTTTGATCTTTACATGTTTTTATGCATCTGTGCATGCTCCAAAATTGATTTGAAGCAAAATAGATATCATTTGTCAGCAATTTAGAATCATGGTATTTGCAAAAATTTCTAACTTTGACACTATATTCACTTAACAAGAGCAATGCAAGCTGCTGAGAAGGCAAAGAAAAGGGTGTCCCAGAAAGAAAAATTGCAAGAGTTGCCACCTTACCAATTAGATCCAAGTTCAGTGAAGACGGCAAAAGCAACTTACTTGTCAAAAGAACAACTTGAGGAAAACAACACAACTGTTTTCACTGGCATATTCAAGAGCAAAGAAGGACACCAAGTAGAACTACAAAAGCTATCAAAGGAGATATACGATGTAGCTGCAAAGCCAGACACCAAAGATACCAACAAAAGGCTAGGCCTAAAAGACTTCTATGACCAGGAACCATGTGGCGTGGACTTCCAGAAGGCATATGAATTACTGCCCACAATCAAAGAAGATGGGTCTGCTCAAGTCACTGAACAACAAGGGCAAAAAGTAGAAGTGGTAATCACTAAAGAGAGAATGGCCGAGGCATTGAAGCTGCCAACTGAAGGTATGATGATGCGGGCCAGAGATAGAAAGACAGTAGGCACTTTTACCAAAGATACTACTGCTGCCACATTTTCTGATCTCATCCAAAGGCAAGTGGAAGAACCAGCTCACCTCTACCATCAACACTTCCACTTTTTATCAAAGAGACTGCCACGATACACAACTCCAAACCATGTGGTTGCGACAACCTTCACTCAAGTATTAAAGTCGACAATCAGGCAGGCAATTGATCATGCACAATATATGCTTACAACACTAAAAGGCCAAAAGAAAGAAGGAAAAATCATACTCAGCCTTTCGTATATCCCCAATTTATGCTGCATCACCATGAGCTCCACATCCTTCAAGCAAAAGCTTCTGTCATCCCAAAGATGTGAAAGTTTAGAGATTTCTTTGTTGTCACCAGCCATGAAACTTCCCTCCCAAAAGTGGTCCAAGGAGCCCCTTCCAAGTTTGTAGATCCAGGGGGACCAATTGTGGGAAGAATCCTTGAGGAATCTGAGATTCTCTCCCCATTCAAGAGTTGAGGCTGCTTTGTTACACTTCTATGCAAGCTCCCCTATGCATCCACCAAGCTTGAATGATGTCCAACAAGGTGCTAAAATCTTGTCCCGCACATTGGCCATCTTCCAAATTCCTCCTTTTGAGGCAAGCTTTCTGCCGTTTATCATATCCCAAAACATAATAGGCCACTCTCATTTCTGGTTCATGAAAGAGACAACAAGTTTGGCACACAAATCTTCTGCATGCACCATGGGGTTAATAATCCCTATTACACCCTAATTCTTAGGTCTTTCTACCCATTTCCATCTCCCCCATTGGCAAGGGGTTGTGGCTTTCTTGTTGCTTTTCCATAGAAACTGCTTGATAAATTTCAAGAATTCTTTCCAATTAGATTTGCTCATTTTTAGCAATAACAATACAAATGAAAAGTACAGTATCATGAAATCATTAATCACCGTGAGTCTACTATGAAAGGGGAGGAGCACAAACTTTCCATCTTCTCATTTATCCATAACGTACACTCGAAGAGGAGCACTAGGTGCAGGAACACAATGCCCTTGCCTATAGCCTCTCCTGACCATTCCGCAGGATGAAGGTGTCTCTTTTCTCTGAGGGAGATATCAGTCTTGATTTCTCAATACTACACATTGAGCAAGAGGAAGAGGAAAAAAGTTGAACAATCTCAAGGCCTCTTCTTAGTGTTTTTGATTCAACTTTGAGAAAAAGCAAAGAGTCATCTACAAAAAAGAGCTTTGCAAATAGTTTCTTTCCTCTAGGCAGTGAAAGACCTTGGATTTCCCCTTTCATTGCACTGTCCTCAAGTGAGGTTACTAGTGGGTGAGAGCCAATAGCAAAAAGTAGTGGGGCAAGGGGGCAACCTTTCTTGATTGAGCACTTTACCTCAAACCTTCCCGCTATCTTGTTGTTGAAAAGGAGCTCAGAGAAACTTCCTTCCCCCAACGTGTGGACAATCGCATACATTTTGGGTCCAAAGCCCAAAGTCTTCATGATTGCCTGGATGTATGACCATGAGATTCTATTGTAAGCCTTATTTGGATCAAGCTAGAGATGGATACATTCTTGCTTGGTGAAGGAAGCGTATTCAATACCAACCATGGCAACCCTGATGTTGTCATAAATTGACCTACCTTTTATGAATCTGTGCTGGTGGGGGATGATGAATCTATTCAAGGTTGGATCCAATCTTAGAGCAATCATTTTAGAAAATGATATAGTAAGCAACTATCATCATAAGATAGGCCACCAATGCTTTAGAAAAGAGCAACATACCAACTTGGGGATAGGTTTGATCAACCCTCTTTTCATGCTTGCATCCAACCGCCCCTCCAATAGAGTCATGCTGGCAAGTTTCATTATCAGGATTTTAAGATCCTCCCAGAACTCTTTCAAAAAGTCGGCAGTTAGTCCCCCAGGGGACTTTTCCTTCCCCATAGCCTGCACGACAGACCAACATTCATCGAGAGAGATAGGCCTCTCCAATGCTTTTTCTTCAATAGGCAATAGGTCACATTTAACTGTACCAAGCAACAAGGATCTGGCCTCCCCGATCCCTTGAGCTCAACCTTCCGGCTGACCAATAATTTGATTGAGATGGTTAAGCATGAGCTTGGCCATATCATTGTGGTCCCTTACAAGATTCCCCCTCTCATTAGTAATTTTTTTAATTGACTCCCTTCTTCTTTTAACTTTGAGAGATCTAAATAAATGTGCTTAGTTAGCGGGCTCGGGTTTGAGGGCAAGCTCTTTGGCCAGCAGTCGGTCTTATTAATCTCCTTTGATGTAGAGGATTCTCCTTGCGGTGGAAGTTGCTCTGCGCCAATGTTTTCACCCGCTTGAATTTAATCATGGATACTTGTTTCCATCCCTCATCCATCAATAGGGGGGTGTGGGTGAGACAATTTTTTGACGCGGCTTCATGGGAGGTTTGACACTAGGGATTGCAGCAAATTGCAAGCTTGGTGAGGCTTTGTTGTTGGTACCTAGTTTAGTAGTCAAATGCACATGGGTAGTGCCCTTATGGGCGGCCATCTTACGGGACTCGAGCACTTCATTATCCTTGGTTCTCGCATCTTCTCCTTGCTTTGTAGCTACAACATCCATGTTGGATATTGTAGATTCTTTGTGTGTGGTAGCTTGTGCCTGTACAACTTGGTCCTCTTTCCTTTCCCTAGAGACATTCAGATGGTAGTCTCTAGCAAAGTGACTAAACCCATTCCACTTAAAACATGCTCCAAAATGAGTATCAAACCTAAGAGGAATCACTTTCAGGCCTCCCATTTTATTTGTCGCTTCCATTCTTAGGGGTTCTTACTCTTTGGGATCACTTTCCAAGGAGGCAAATTTACTATATTTACATTAAACTTAGATTTTCTTCGAGCACTCAACTTCACAATTCTTTTTTCAAAAATTTGAAAAACCTACCTATGAGAAACTTTAGAGGCAAATTTGTTGTACTTGATGGTTTTTACACTAAATTTGTCTAAACTTTGTAGGAGTTCTTACGTTTAAATCTAGAATTTACAGATAAATCTATTTTTTTTAAAAGATTATATGACAATAAGGCCAAAGGGGACATAGTTTTCCAAGCACTTAAGAAGGCGCTCCCGCAGTGTGTCGAGGTGGAAGATGCCATTACGGTTGTTGTTCCCCCTGCCATAGTGAAAAAACAAATGGTGGAGGTAGCAAAATCCACTCTGGTTTTTGGGTTTATGCGGAGAGTTCCCAATAGAATTGAGCTCTGTAATTGGCTTAGCAGTCCACTGGTGTTGAATCAGCACGGCTCGGTAATATTCACCCAATATATAGCAAAACCCAATATTAATATTTATATTCTCCTCCTCCTCCTGTTCCTCCAGCTCTCTGTTTAATTGGATAGCTCTCTAAGTTTCGTGCAACGTTTTATTCTCTCTCTGTCTCCCCCAATGCCCAAAAAACCTTTAAATACTAAATTCCTTCATATTTTGTAGGTTTTTCTTACCTTCTAATTAAATATTTAGAGGTGACGTTTCAAAATTTGTAGTACATTTTTTCTCAAGCTTTGCTCCCAAGCCATGAAGTCTCCAATGTTTATGGTGTTCCTCATACAATAGAAGTCTTTGCGTGTTAAGCAACACACTTGAGAGAGAGAGAGAGAGAGAGAGAGAGAGAGAGAGAGAGGACACTTTGAAGAGAAGAAAACGCTAAAAGAAAAATAAAGGGGAGAAACACCTCTTTATATGGACAAAAAAGGTCTTTTGACTCTCCACCTTGATATGTCTTTTGATTTTCCACTTTACTCTATCTTTTCATTTCCTATACTCACCCTTCACTTATGCACTTAATATGTTTTGAAAGTATTTATATTTTTCTGAGATTGGGGAGACGTAATCAAGGACTAACTAATTTAAATGCTCAAAAGTATACCAATGTACATTTGATAAGTGTCCAAGTTATATAAAAAATCAAGTTTTATTACAAAAATACTATTTTTGGAAAACTTGAATTTGTTTGTGTTTTTCTGAGTAAAAAAGGATCCACAAGTTGTTGTTTTGATCTACAACTCATGTTAAAGAAGTTCTGGTGTTTGCAAAGGGGTTCGAAAGATCTGGAAGGTTTTCTTCTTGACTGAGGACCTCATTTTGGGAGGGCATAGTTTTCAAAGTCAGGCTATATGGCGTGCACCCAAATCACCAGATTTTGTTACCTCAATCATTGGAAATCTAGCAGCTAAGCACCGAGCTCAATCATGTTGCAGGAGCTAAGAGAGGGACATCAAGTAATGATATAGAGTGGCACCATGCACTGAGTTGCCTAGACCACCCAAAAGGTCTTTTGTAGCTCCCTTGTTTTAATTTCTTTTGTGGATGTGTTCGAGCCCTTCTTGACATTGTTGCCCCCTCAAGGCACATGTTGTCCTTGAGGAAAATTATATTCTTTTCAAGTTAATATAAACTCTCTCCACTCACATTTGTGAGTGTGGCAAAAAAAGGATAGTTTTTATGATTATGATTTGAAGGATGGAGGGTGTGGGCACAATAGATTCATAGATGACAAAAATTGACCTACAAGTTCATGTGGTTTGGATGGTGGATGATTTGTGATGGTGTGAGGCTCTCTGCAAAAGCCCGCTCTGGCATGTTTGGCTCCTTTGGTGTCTTCTCTACGTCTTTCTCATGTGGTGCTAGAGCGGCTCGGCTCCCCCCATATGCGCTGGCTTCTCTTCTTGAATCTCTCAGATCTATGTAGTGTTTTGGAGGGTGGCTCCCTGATTAGCCTATGTATCTTTTTGTTTCATCTTGGGTTGCAGCCCCCCTAGATTCTGTGTTCTATGTACTCCTATGGTTATGTTGGCACCCTGGCTCGGATCTAAGCAAGGTCTACTCTGTTAATTTTTTAGGTTTAATATTATAACCACTCATAGGTTCTGTGAGTTTTGCAAAAAAAAAAAAAGACCTACAAGTTCAAGATAAGTCCTCACGTGCTTGCTTGCTTGGGTGGGCTAGGCTTTTGCTTTAAGGATGTAATTGTGTGATCGCCATGGTTCTCTTTTTTTTTTTTTCAAAACTCACAAGAGTGAGTGATGTTATATTAAGCAGATCAAACAATTACAAGACTGGCTCTACTCACAATCCGAGCCAAGGCATCCATAGGACCAGGAAGATACAAGATTCAAAATGCACACAAATGACCCAAGCTATCCCTAGCTTAACAACATTGCATTGATGGCCCAATTCCATTCACCAAGGTCCTTGCTTTTACCAAATTAAGTGATGGGTTCTTTAATTTCTTGCATGATCTCCAAGAAGCAGGCACAAGAGATATCTTTCTCACAGACCCGACAATTCCTGGCTTTCAGAATTTGCTTAAAATAGGGAAATATGACAATTTGCATACAAATCAGCAGCATTTGGATTTTCATCCTCCTATCACCAAGGAATAGGTTGTTCTTATAGAACCCAATCTTCTAGGTCTTTTGAATCCATTTACACGTCTTCCTTGCCAACCCACATATCACCGGGCATTCCTTGAAAAGGTGCACAAGGTCCTCACTTGCCACGTTGCAGCGAGAACACCTATCGGATCCAATCCCTTTGGCCGAGATCTTCAATCCTATCAGTATAGCCCCCCATAGAACTTTCCAAAGGAAGAACTTCATCGACAGCGGCCATTGTGCGCTCCAAATGTTGTCAGTAGTGTGAGGCCAAGAGACAGTGGTAAACGTCTTTTGTCTTTGATTTCCCTAGAGGCCTATTCTTGGGCCATCGCCAGGCCTTCCATTCAAACACAGACTTGCACACCGGCAAACAATACCTATCCACCAACCCAGTCAAGACTCTAATGACAAGAAATCTTTAGGTCTCGTTTATAATAAATTGTGTGGTTACGAAGTCGGCATCTTTCTAGCTCTTGTTCTCGTTATCCCACATATGGCAAAATGATTGAGCCCTTTCTTGTTGATCTTCCTAGATACCTCTCTCTAAAATGGGTTGAGTTGTATACAACCCACCTTTGATAGCCATGGGGGCCAATAAGAGATGGAGTTGCAAAAGTAACTAGTCACTGGAATTGAAGCTAATCTCTTTAGATAGCTGATTCCAGTGTTATAAGTTTACAACTACGGGTGATGTGTTAGTTCAAGCAGTAGATTGGAAAAGGAAATAGAAACTGAACTGGAATACATCTACTAGAATGAGAAACAGACTGAAGTACTGAGAATGATATTCAAATTCAGATTCAGATTCAGAGAGAGAATGAGTACAAAGTATGTATGATTGAAGTATACTGGGCTGCTGTATTTAGAATTACAGGTGAGAGATTACAGATAAGGATGATGTAGATCAAGAACAGCTTAGGGCTAAGGATTATGAATCAAAAGCTTAAGCAGAAGTACAGTCGACAAATGACTCGATTCATGCCCACGACTAATGCCAACCCGATTACAATGTAATGGGTCCTATTTATATGCCTTGGAAATTATTGTGGTAACTGCCATGGTAATTATTGACTGATCCACTATTCGTTTCACAGGATCCGGTTCCCACCCAGTGAGACTGTCTCAGCCATCTACATTCTTCCCTCCTTGAATTTTGGCAAGATTCCAAAATTTCGGAGAAAAAAAATCCACCGTATGATTCTTCTAGAATTTTGCTCATTGAGTGCTGAACCCCCTTATAATTGTAATTCCAAGGGCCGTCAACCAAATGAAACCAAACCCTAAGTGGAAAAATCCAACACTTGCTGCAAAAACTGGTGGAAAAATCCACCATCTGATTCGAGGACTCAAAGTCTGTGTCAGCTGAGAAGAAGGAAAAATCCTTGACCAAATTCTGAGATGGAACTACCCAGTATCCTTCCATTGAACCCGCTTCCGTTTACCCTTTGGTCTCGATGGCATCTGAGAAGTCCCAGGGCCAGCATTTTCCTTCTGAATGAGCCTGTAAATGGCCTCCTGCTCGAGTTGATCCCACCTTTCTATGGTCGTCTCCATTTCATAAGGCGTGAGAGGATGATAGGTTTTAGTGTCAAGATCATAGAGCGTGCCTCGGCCTTTGGTGATCCAAGTCCTGGCCAGTTTGTGACAATGTGAGGCTATATGGATCCATCCTTCTGGGAGAGGCTGATTGGTTTTGATCCGAGCTTCAAAAAGAATCTTAGCCATCTCTCTGTACTGTGGTCCTAGGCCTGGTTTAGCCGTAATGTCCTTTTCAGGAAGTTTAGAGGACTCAACAGTGAGTTGTAGCAGTTGGTTGGTGATCTTAGTGAGGCCTCTGATCTTAATTTTCCACTAGCCCATACACAATTTGATCCTCTGAACCTCATCTTTCAGCTCCTGGAGATCGTTCAGTTGGAGAGCGTCGTTGAACAGTGTTTGCCAAGTTTTCCATTCCACAGTTGATTGCTCATACCAATCCTAAAGATCATCAGTAATCTTAAAATATGTGAGCCGATCGACTGGTTCTAGATGTTGAGGGTAAAGTGCTGGAAAAAATCTTGGCAACTCTGCCTCTCTTGCTGGTAAAGCATACAAGAGAACTGGGGAATCAGGCACACATTCCAAGAAGTTAAGGACAACCTGGTTCTCTTGTTGCATCATCTTTCTGGCTACTCTAACCAGCTGAAATAGTCGTCGGAGAGCAATTGCCTGTTCTCCCACTGACATTCGGGTTTGAGGTCCCTTGCTGGTGGTAGTCTGGTCTTCAAGAATGGTCCGCACCCTTTGTTTCATAACTCCCCTAGCAATCTGCATTTGCACTATGACCTCTTTCGATTGATTCTTGACATCATTCATGCATTTATATGTTGGCTTGTTCCCCAGCAGAAGCTCTAATTCCATGGCCAGAGAGTGACAATCTATAGTAAACTACCGTTGCCAATGTGGATTGGTTACTCTCTCTTTAGCAGTTAGTATTTTTTCATGCACCCTTTCTAACAACTGTATTGTACTGGGATGTGCAGGTAATTGGCAGGCCTCTTGATCATGGAAAGCAGCTGATTTACAATGCTCAACCATTTCCATGGCTCCGACATCCAGTCTCTGAAAGCGCTCTAGATAAGAGAGAAGATCATCATCCTCCAGATACTGCCTGGTTATAAGAGCCTGTTGATGTCTCAATCTCTTGTTCAGCATGATGAGCTATAATGAATGTTTCTCATCACCTCCTGGTCTGTCAGTCACATATTTTCCTTTCCCTTTAACATCCCTGTTGTGTTGTGACTGGTGTGCCGGTGGATTCCCAGTGTTGCTGGGTTGTTGCTCTTCTAGCTACTGATTGCTTGACTGCTGCCCTTCATGCTGGTCTGGCTGGTCTGCCTGTGACTGATTTCCTCTAGTTGGCCCTGTACCACCAGTACCAGGTCGTGGAGGTGGAGATGGAGGAGAGGCATCATCATCATCATCATTATGCCCTTCGTTTGGTTCATCCTCCTCCTTCTCTGCTTCTTCTTCCTCCTTATCCTCATCTTCTTCAGTGGTAGTCTGATGTTCAATGTAATCAAGGATATCTTGATTTGTCAGAGCACTATTATATTCAGTAACTTTATCCTGCAAATCACTCTGCATCATCTCCATAAGAGACTTCAAGTTATCCATGTCAAAAACAGCATTGCCTGCAGGATTCAAGATCTTAGGCAGATTATTATGGATATATCTTTCTGTTAATGTGGTCTTCAGAGCATTGTGGAGGATTAGTAAAGAGTTGAACTCAACTCGCTTCATTCTCAGCATGGTTTTGAACCTATCAGCAGCTCGTTGTGCTTCAGCCTTTTGAACTCAACTCGCTTCATTCTCAGCATGGTTTCGAACCTATCAGCAGCTCGTTGTGCTTCAGCCGTTTCTTCCCGCATGGTCTGCATCTCAGACTCTACCTTGGCTAGCTTACTTTGTAAGTGCTGAATGGTCCTATCTAAGTGAGACTCAAGGAGAGTGTGGCATAGGTTCTGGGCTGCTCTCCCTTGCTCCAGCTTTTCAATCTGCTCCTTAGCCTCCCTGTATTCTGTTTTTATCTTAATCAGTTCATCTTCTGACCCTATAGCGTCCAACATTTGTCCCATACAATTGACAATAGTATTCCATGATGAATGAATGAGTACTGAACAACCATCATTAACTGTTGCTGGGTCAGAATCAGTTGGCTCATAGACTGTGATAGGAGCCATATAAGGTAATGTAGCATAATCTGATTTCTGCAATAGAAGACCTCCCTTGAGCGGATGAGTCTGCAACTGTTGTAACCTGTCTTTCTTGGTCAAGTGTAGGGATTCGTTATTGTATGGGATGGAGACTTGGCCAAGTGGATTTGGAGAAGTTGTGCCTTTGCCCTGTTCAATCTGGTCTGTTGACTACTCAAGATTGGCCCTTTCTGACTGATCTTTTCCAATACTGGTGGTTACTGAGATCTGATCTGCTAACTGGTTGATTCCACCAGTGGTCTGGTTAGTTTGTTGTTCAGTTTGGCTCACTAGAATCATTTTAGTAGACACTGTTTTGACTTGAATTTCCAGCTGCTTGAGGAGAGTAGTGCTCTTAGTCAGTGTCATCCTTGGCTTCTTTAAACTACCAGCTTCATCTTGTTTAGCCTTCCTTTTCAGTCCAGTGGGGGTTGACTGACTTTCTGGCTCTTCTTCATCCGATGACAAGTCGATATTTTTGGATAGTGGAAATGGATTCTGACTCCAAGCCATTCTCACCTGATCATGGGTGTCTGGAGTAGTTGCCCAGTACAGAAATTGCCAAACATACCAAGCCTTGAATACACTTTGATATTTTAGCATGGCAGTTTGCTGAAGCACATTGTGTGACAATATCTGGCAAAGGTTGATAGAGACTTTGGAATCCAATCTTTTTGCTAAAAGCATGGCAAAAAGTTTCTCTGGCACATATGTCGTGTTATTCTTCAGACGCACAGCTTCAGCCACAAATCGATAGGTAGCAGGAGCTTCCAGTACTATAATCCCTTGCGCACTGGCTTTCCTTTTCCTCTTAGTAGCATCATCCTCCTTCAGAGCTGCACTGATCTGCTCTGCGTTGCCACAGATGTCTTGGGCTCATTTGGAATACAGAATGCAAAAGCGATGCTTTCTGGTGTGACAGACACCTTCTAGCCATAAATCACAGCACTGCCATCTTCAACATTGAAAGAGTCTAGGACTTGCCTTATGATGGCTATGTCAAACTCAATCCTCGTGGCTTGCAAAACCACATGCAAGTCCCATACTTGAAGTAGAGCCTTAGCTTGCTCAGTAAACACATAACACTAAATTTTGTTGTGCGGGATGAGTGGAAGAGTTGCCTTTGTAGCAGTAATAAGAGCTTGGGTTTCGTCGACAGTGTCCTGCATCTTTTCTGACAATTTCCTCCTACCCATGCACCGTGAAGACGATGAAGCAGGTGAAGAAGAAGATGCCTTAATTGATTCTTTGAAACAGTATCCACGTGTGGCTGGCAAAATCAGACGACAATCCATAGTCCCCTCAGAGGATGAGGTTTGCGGCTGTAGTGAAGATACTTTAGAGCTTGGTGATGGTGAGTGGACAACAGGAGGTAATTGTCGCACAGGGGATTTGCGAGGAAAAACGCCTACTCACCTTACTGTTATACGCGTTCGTGCCATAAAAGCTCCACCACTTATCGTTCCTAGACTTTTGTGCATCGCAACTGACGTGGGAGACATGCTTGGATAAGAATTTCACCTGTCATTGAAATGATTATAACTGATATTCCATCTGACTGTTGGTCCCCTAAAAATTGATAACTTTTTCCCCATTGTTCAGGTCTTGGTATAAGCCTGGCTTGGTCGTGCTGGTACTGGTCTGAAACTGGTTCTGGAACTAGCTGCACATGAAAAAGCCCCAAGATAGCTGATTCTGGAGTTTCTTGGTCTTCAGCGCCCAGATCCTCAGTACCCTGTTCCTAGCAAGGCTCTCTAGCTTCTGAATAGTAGAGCTTGATTTTAGCTCCATTATATACCCCTAGCAGCAGTAATCCAAATAGGTCTTTCAATCTTATCGTACCGTTGGATAAAACCCACTCAACTTCGAATGGTCCTGCCCAGGATATCTTTAGATTCGTCTTCTTAGGACCCAATCTGGACTGATATAGGAGTACCAGATCCCCTTTTTGAAACTCCCAAACCTTAATCCTTCGGTCATGCCAGTCATGTTTCCTTCTTTGCTGAACAATCTCCTATTCCAGCATAGCCCGTTGTCTTAGTTCATCTAACTGGGTAAGTTCCTCCAATCGCTTCTTAAGATTGTGATTAAAATCTAACCCATATTCTATAGCCATTTTGAGACTTGGAATAACAACTAAAGAATGAGAATGAAGGGAATATCTAAGTTCCTCTGAAGATGTGGATGAGCCATGAAGACAGCAATCTAGACAGTCGCCAACTCCTCCCAAGCGGAAACAGTCAACCCATAGTCCTTCTCCTCGTTACTCGAAAAGGGAAGAGAGAAAAAAAAGGAACAAAAGGCAATAAATAGATCACCCTCTTCTCCTTCTTCTTTACCTTCCTCCTCTTCTGACAAAAGCAGAAATTATTCTCCTAGAGAACACAAGAGGAGAGGACATTGCAAATCTTACCCTGCATAGCAAAGGTCCAAAAATCTCAAGAAGTTCAAAGGGGGAGAAAAGAGTATCTCTTTTTTCACCTATGATGGCACCTTTGGTGCTACGGACAAAGTATTGGACTTCATCTAGCAATTTGATGCAGCCTTTGGAGGCGAGGGATTCACATAGTCCTCCAAGATATGCCATGTAGCTATGCACTTCCAAAAATCTGCTCGTCAATGGTAGGCTAGACTTCGTGGCAATGGCGAAGCCCCAAAGACATGAAAAACTCTACGAGTTTCCATCATGAAGCAGTTCCTTGCAAGCGATGCAAAAGGACAAAGTGGTTACTGAATGGCATATTTTGAAGATGCTCTCCAATGAGTCTATCCACAAATATGTGGACAAGTTTTGGGCTTTACATTTCAAGTCTACTGTCTTTGAAAAGATAGACTTTGTTGAGCAAAAGCAACAATTCTATGTGGGATTACTTGAAGAAATGGCTGAGTCTGTCAACTCTCAACGGCTTGGTTCTATCACCGAAGTAATCCACCACGCTATGGTTGCTTCGCGCCTAAATTTCCAACAAGGGGCTAGAAGGAATGCCAAGCCCATGGAAAGAAAAGACAAAAGTGATGCAAAGGGGAAAAAAAATACCCAAAATTCTTCCCAAGGTAATTCCAACAACAACAACAACAACAACAAGAATTGATTCAAGGAGAAGGAAGTTTACAAAGGTAAAAATAAAATCTCTCCTAAAATGCTAGAATCTTTTTGTAAGGACCACAAATTCCTTAAGTGTGGAGGAGTAAGGACATGGCTATCGTTCTTATCCCAAGAGAAATGCCGCAGTGAGGCTCCTAGAGCTTTCACAATCAAAGCTTTAAAAGAGGATGCTTCATTGCAAAGGATCACCTCTCTCCTATGCTTGGAGAAAGGTAAGGGACCATGATGCCTTCATCTTGTTTGACCCTGGCTCTACTCACAACTTCATATCAACGTAGTTGACCACTAAGTTGCACATTCAAGCTTTTGAGACGGGAGATACTGGAATCGCCGATGGAGATTTCAACGGACAACAAGCGTCCATTACTCTCTAATTGGAGAGTTGAGGCTTCATGTACAAAGCTACGTCAACAAATAATTCAAGAAGGACATGCCATAGCATATGAGAGCCGAAGGCTCAATGCCAATGAACGAGTCTTGGGCATATACGAAAAAAGCTTTTAGATATTCTACATGCCCTAGACACATGGAAGCACTATCTACTAGGGACTCCATTTATTTTGTGAACGGACCACCAAAGTCTCAAGTACTTCATGATGAAAACCAAGCTTTCTGATTAACAAATGAGGTGGGAAACTTCTATTTTGCAATTTTATTTTCATATTGCTCACATTGTTGCTAAGCATAATCAAGTGGCGGATGCACTTTCAAAACGACCAAGAGTTAATGCGATGTTTATAGAAACTCACAATGATCTATCTTCTATGATAGAGGAGTATGCTACTGACCCCAACTTTAGGGGCATAATGTCAGCCCTTTTAAGGAAGAAAGAAGAACTATTCACCTTGCAAGATGGTTATCTTCTTGATGGAACTAGGCTATGTGTTACTCCCTTTGTGAGAAATTTATGTATGAATCCCATGCTCCTCCCTATGCGGGGTAGAGAGGCATTCAACCTACTCATCGAGGAATAGAGAAGCAACTTGGATTACTCCAGCCATTGCCAATCCCTAATTCACCATGGGAGAGTATATCCATGGATTTTATCTTTGGATTACCTAAGTCTATCCATGGAAATACGGAAATATGGGCAATAGTCGAGAAGTTTAGCAAGCAAGCACACTTTATTCTTGTTCAAAATACTATTAAGGCACACCAAATGGCAACCCTCTTCATATCTCAAATTTTCAAGCACCATGGATTGCCAACATCCGTCATGTTAGATAGAGATCCTAGAATCACAAGTAATATTTGGAAAGGTATCTTTGAAAATGTAGGTAAAAGATTGAATTTCTCTTTGGCCTATCACCCACAAATGGACTGCCAAAGTGAGATATCTAATCTTACGATACTTGATCTACTAAATAATTATGTTACAAAAGTAGATCAATGCTAACAATGGGAGAAGTACTTACCCCTTGTAGAGGATGTGTACAATAATAATGTCCATACTACTACGGGAAAGGCACCTTTTGAGATTATAGAGGCACTACAAGAGGTACTTCACATTAGCAACGCTCGCAGTGTGATGCTTAAAAGTGAAAATTCATGGTGTCGCTAGTTTATTTCGTAACTTAGCGACGTCCATAGCGACGCCGATAGGAGTCCGAGAGCACCCGAAAACTCAGATCTGAGATCTAAGTTTTTGGCGCTCAATCAAGCAAAGGTAACCCGCGCTCTCTCTCTCTCTCTCTCTCTTTCTTCTCCACACACACACACACACACACACACACACACACACACACACACACACACACACACACACACACACACACACACACACACACACACACACACACACGAGGAGAGGAAGGAGAGCCAAGTATGCTCGTTCCCTCTCCTCTCCCTCACGTTCCCTTCCTCTCTTTCTCTCTCTCTCTCTCTCTCTCTCACACACACACACACACACACACACACACACACACACACACACACACACACACACACACACATACACACACACATTGTGTTTTTGAGAGAATGACATAGAGAGAGAGAGAGAGAGAGAGAGAGAGAGAGAGAGAGAGAGAGAGAGAGAGAGAGAGAGAGAGAGAGAGAGCACATGCATAAACAAAAGAAACACACACACACACACACATGCATAAAAAAAGAATGCATACACACACATGAGAGGAAGAGAGAGAGAGAGAGAGAGAGAGAGAGAGAGAGAGAGAGAGAGAGAGAAGAAGAAGAAGAAGAAGAAGAAGAATAAGAAGAGAGTTTTAACGTCATAGGAAACTATCCCAAGAGACCTTAAAGATCTAGCCAATGAGGAGTTGAACTCAAGACCTGTTATTCAAGAGGGCATAACCAATCTACCACACTTGGGTAATAGAAAAGTTATACCATTTTCCTCTTTTTATTGGCACACACACACACACCCACAGACACACGCACCCGAGAAGACGAGAGTTTTAACATCGTAGGAAACTATCCCAAGAGACCTTAAAGATCTAGCCGAGGAGGAGTTGAGCTCAAGACCTGTTGAACAAAGAGAAAGAGAGAGAGAATGAAAAACCAAAGAGAGAGAGAGAGGGGGAGAAGCAAAAGAGAGAGGTAAGGGGAGAAAACAAAGAGAGAAAGAGATTCTGTTAAAATTTAAGAGTTTAGGATTAGGTTAGATTTAGATTTATGTTAGATTAGATTTAGGTTTATTTAGGTTAGATTAGATTAGATTTAGGTTCATTTTGAGTTAGATTTACGCTAGATTAGATTTAGGTTTATTTATGTCAGATTTAGATTTACGTTAGATTAGATTAAATTAGATCTAGATTTATGTTCAATGGACCATGCAGACCAGCAATTCCACGTGCATGTTCGACTGCTGCACACACACACACACACACACACACACACACACAGAGAGAGAGAGAGAGAGAGAGAGAGAGAGAGAGAGAGAGAGAGAGAGAGAGAGAGAGAGAGAGAGAGAGAGAGAGAGAGAGAGAGAGAGAGAGAGAGAGAGAGAGAGAGAGAGAGAGAGAGAGAGAGAGAGAGAGAATATACGTGAGAGAAAACGATGAATTTGAAATTTAAAATCGTGTTATGAAGTGAGGCCCATTCACATCTACGCAGCTAGTAGCCCCATTGGTATGTCTTTTACCCTTCAATGGAGCTAATCACCACATGTTCAATTAGGCTAGATTTAAGATAAGATTTTGGATTGAGTTTTTATATTAGAGTCTACCTTTGAGATTACAGTAAAAACATTAGAGTTAGACGAACGGTGATCCCTCTCTTCATCTCTACGGATGCGACCTTACGCTAGAAAGCTTTCAACGTCATGATACTCAGATTGGAGGCCAACATGTAATGTGTTAAGTAATCCCTCGAACAAAGATCTACTGTGAAAAGATGCTAAGATGCTGTGAAATGCTACAGCTAGAGAAGAGGCAAAGGAGTTTTATCCACTACATGAACTATCATGTAGACGCGAGTGTGTAGATTTCTTGTACCCACAAATATAGGCATTGATCAATAAAGAGGAGATTATAACCAGGTGGTTCTGATCTTCGTAGATCAATGTAAACTCCATACCATTCGCCAAACTAAATGCTGCGGAGGTTGTGTGCATGTTTGAGAAACACTTTCCTACTACCATGCTAACCATTCAGGTGTATCTTCTTGTTCACATAGTTGATGAGGTGGAAATAGCTGGCACATTACATTCCAGATGGATGTTTTTTTTAGAACTTTTATGAAAACGCTCAAGGGATATGTGTGTCAGAAGGCACGTCTGGAGGGTAGCATGGAAGAAGGTCCCTAGTGTACATTGGAGAGTGGCTAGAAGGATTTGATAAAGACCGAGATATGCTATGGCGAACCATAGATGATGAGTGCATATCTGGGATTTTCATGTGCAATCTTGGTGTTGAGAAGAAGATGATGGAAGATCTAGAGGCTAAAATCGACCGATTTTGCATGCTTCACAATCCAGTGATGCAAAAGTGGATTTTACAATATAAGGATGCAAACCAAGAGCGACAAAGGGCACGAATCTAGTGGAGATGGTGAAGATGACCACCGATGCACTATTCGACGAGTTTGGAGAGCCTACCAACATTCATGAGCTTAAGATGGTTGCACAACCAATTGAAAAGCGCACAACAGTGAGATGAAGAAGTGACTGAGGAGGAATGGGAGTACTCTCGGGGTTGCACGACCAAGGTAAGTTTGCAATGTACGACTAGTGACTTTCTAGATGTTTGAACGGCCAGTCATAATCTTTGTTGGTTGTAGTATAAGTCATACACAATAGCATGGTGTAAAGGTCAACATTTTAGGGTGGAACGGGTCGACAAAAAGCATTTTACTCAAGATTGTGGAATCATGGCAAAATTTGAACAGTCTAGTCGACGATGGTGCTCTGATGTAGATCCTGTGGTGGCGGAACTCACTTACTTCGGCACGCTACAAGAGATTTTGAGGATCAATTATAGAGGATTTTTTGTCGACTTGCGCAATGATTCAAGATAATCATGGAGGGTCGCAACGCTACTGTGCGTAGAGGAGAGTCTGGTTTTCTTGAGGTAGATTCAACTAAGAAATGGACTGACCTAAGAGACACTCTTGTACTACCCGAGCATTTTGAACAAGTAAGTATGTAAATAGTTAACATCCAATTTTAGAAGTTATGTGCTTGGAAGCTCTCATGTAAGTTATGTGGCTATGGCAGGTGATACTTCATCCTACAAAGTCTTGTATCAAACTGGTGGTACGTCATAGAGGTAGCCTCTCGTAGTGCATGGACGTATGAAGGCTACCATGTGCCAATCACAGCGGCATCAATGGAGGAGATTGGAGAAGATGCTCAGTCAGAAGCCGCTGAGGTTGTGCCAAACGAGCATCAAGCTGCTACTCTCTATGGGGTGCATGTACAGGATCTACAAAATGAAACGGAGGACATCTGTTTAAACAGAGAGCTCTATATAGATATAGGAAGTTATGCTGAGCTTTGCGAGAATGAGAGAGAGACCTCTTAAAGCCATAAATATTGTATTTGAACAATTTAGCTCCGTTTTATAATGTATATTGTATTCATGTGGCTTTTTGTCCATTTTTGTCTATATGTGTCATTGTATTTAAGGGTCTTTGCCTCCACTCCAGGTACGTATGCTCTAGAGTGGGATGGAGAGTGAAGCTGCAATTGCGAAGCTGGTCTGCTCAATATAGATGTTGCTCGTCCCACCGCTAGATATAGTTGATATGGGGAAAGAGACACTAAGAAGCACTACTACTGCTTCTCAGCGTCTCTTTCACCTGATCAATTAGATTTAGTGGTGGGGCAAGCAACTTCTATGAGCAGACCTTTGTGATGCAGCTTCAGTCTCCATCGCACCCAGAGCGCAGTGCTTTTACAAATTCAAAGGAATTCAACGAGATCTCTCTACACAGAAATACCTCCCCCTTTATGAGTCCCCTCTCTCTCTCTCTCTCTCTCTCTCTCTCTCTACTTGTCCATGTTTTCTTCTCCATTCATTCAATATTAAGTTTAAATGTTCATGTGTTTAATGCAGGTATGGATGATGAGCAATTTCTTTATTCTTTGTCACCCGAGCAGAGACAGTGGTATGTGGAGCGTCGTGGCTCTGGCATACCATCATGCGTTCCTACTCCTTTAGTGTCTCCCTTTGTTTTGGAGAATTCAAAGTGCTCTGAAGCTTTGGTGTCAATGAGACGATCTTCACACTCGTCTAGGCATTGACGCTCTAGTGGCGGCGGTGGCGGTTGTTGGGAGGATTCTGTTGCCGATGCCTTAACACTGCCTCGTGTTGGACGAGGCTCTTTACCCTCCCCTTGTTTTCCCGCCCCCATACCAGCCAGGCATCACCATCTACACCAGGTTTTGTGCGGCTGACGACCGTTCCTAGCGGCTACACACCACTAGCTACTCCTCCAGGAGTAACTCCAATCGACACTCCTCACTTCAGGGACTAGAATCCAGTGGAGATCCCTGACGTCTGTACCCCCTTCGACACGCCGCTAGAGACCCTTGCCGAGACACCCAGGTTCACACGTCACCGGCAAGAGGGCTTGCCTTACTCCGTCAACTTCAACGGTGGCATCATCTTGGATGATGAAGGCAAGAAGGTGATCTCGTGCATGCATAGTATTTGCTCTTAGGTGTTTAGACACTACATACTAAACACTTGGAGTGAAGTACCAAGTGATTTAAACACACATGCTGCATGTGACGAGTTTCCTGTTCCAACACGGGATGACCGCTTCAATGAAGACCGATGAAGGTTCGAATGCCAAAATACTGCAAGCACAAGCGTTCCGAAGTGCAAAAAGCAATTAAGCATGGGTGGATTAGACCAGATTGGATGGCCAAAGAAGATTGTAAGAATGCGAAGAAAGCAGTGCGTGAGAATCCCGACAAGTGGAAGCAACAAAAGGAGGCAGCCAGAGCGCGAGTAGAGGCAGGGAGATTGCACCACTTGGGGAGCAGCGGGTGGGCATCATTTGTGGCCAATTTTGTAAGTGTTTTTTCATTGCTCTTTAGGTTTGATAGTTTATGGTTTAGGGGTTTTTAAATTCTAACATAATGGATTCTTTGTATGTTTTGACAGTGGTCGATGACATGATGTGACCCCACACCGTACGAGCGCGAGTACGTAGGCAGGAAGGGCTTAAACTCCTTGATGGACATTTTGAGTTCTCACGGCGGCATGGTTAGTATTAGGGTTTACTCCTTTCTATTTGTTGTATTGTTTTATAAATTATATGTTTATACTTACAGAAAGCTGTGTTATTGAGTTTTTCTTTTGCAGAATCTGACAGATATGCCGCTTGGATGCGATGAGACGTCTGATTATACGACGCCAGTCTAGCCGTAGCTAGATAGCATTGGTTTCCTTTTGTCATAGCATATGTATCATGAGATGACGTTTATACGTCTTTTTGAGAACCATGTATATTTTTTCAATAATGACAATGGTGCTGTAACTATTACATTTGCAAAGTTCAACAATCAAGTGATTTTGCCTATGATGTGTACATTTGTCATTGATTTACTTTCATCAATTTACTTTTGTCAGTTTTGTATCTTTATTCTGCAAACAATACTATGGATGATGGAGTTAATGGTTATATTGTCTTGTGGGTGACTACTTTGGGTCTATATCTAAGCTTTCACTTTCTTTCAAAGGTGAATCTGGGCTTATCTTGGATTCATTTAGGTTTACTCAATTATTGAAACATTCAATATGGTTGATGGGTGCAGGGCATTTAATGCCCTACCACCAATTTTTTTCCCTCTCGGGCGTCGCTATGACCGTCGCTATATAAGGCTCTGTAGCATCGCTATAAATGTCCTTATACATGGCCTGTAAATGTCGCTATGATCATCCCTATAGGCGTCGCTATATAGCGATGGCTATAGCAACGCATATAACGACCGTTATTGAGACGCCCATAGCGCTATTCCCGTATTGATGGTGTTAGCGACGGTCTTAGCGACGCCGGGGAGTATAAAAACCCAATGTATTTCCGTCGCTAAAAGCGTCACAAGTACACACAAACTCTTGTAGTGAGGGAAGACCTAAAAGTCCCTTGCTACTTAAAGTGCATGGGAAGATCTTGCTACCGATGACTATAGCCATGACTAGAAGATTTTTTTCAAAAGATTGAGGAGGCTATGTCCATCCCTCAACAAAGGCAAAAAGCTTTTGTTGACAAGGACAGAAGGGCCTTAACATTCAAAGAAAATAATTTGGGTCTTACTTAAGTTTCCCAAGGCTTGATTGAGGCAAACAACAAGCAAAACTCCTACGGACCATCAAAAGTATTATGCTAAACTAGCATAAAGATACTATGGTCCTTTTCAAATCTTGAAGCCAATTAATGACATGGCTTATCAACTCAAGTTGTCTAGCCATTGGCTCATACACAATGCTTTCATATGAGCCTTCTTAAGCCCTACAAAGGAGAGCCACCAAGAGAACCAATTATTGAAGACCAAGAAGAGGTGCTACAACCGAAAGCTATGCTTTGGCATGAAGACAAGGTAGTACGACATGGTAAGATTATTTGATAATATCTTATTAAGTTCAAAAATTATCCTTTTGAAGATTCTAGATGGATGCAAGGATTACAACTTAAGGATAGTATTGAGAAACGGAAGTGCAAAACAGACCTGTTGGCCTCTACACCAACACTATGCATGATGGCCTCATCATGGGAGGTACGCACCACCTAGCAAGATATGCGGCTAGGACGCATACATATACACAATCAAACATGCCATGGAAAACAATTTCGAGATCCAGGCCCAAGTGTGAGATGGGGTGGTCAAAAAACAAGATGAGAGGAATGGTGGGTGAATGAGAATGGGTTTGCTACTCGTGCATGTAGTAAGGAAGATAATGAGGTAAGAGAGACATGCAAGTATGCTCACTTCTCATACCAGAGGTGGCGAATCCGCACACCTTAAGATGCAAGTAGCAAGATGATAGGAATATGAGAGGGAGACAGAGTGTGTATATGGTGGCGAATCCGCACACTTTAACATAAGCAAAATGGAAAGAAAAAACATAAACCATACTCACAATGAAGTGTATCCCAAACAACACAAGGTATGGCACCCAGATGGAGTGTGTTGATTGCTTGTAAAAGATGAATACAATAGGTAGCATAGGGAAAGAAGATGAGCAGGTGACAAACCGTATGAAGCATAATGGAGGGATGGGAGTTGATGGCGAGTAATATCATGAGTATCACCATCATTCTTCTTCTTAAAATTGTGCCTTCAATTTGTCATTACAAGTGTGTGGAGATATGGTCCTAATTTTGTGCATGGGTGATGGTAATGGTGTTGTGATTATGTGATTAGGGTTCATGCTACTTGCATGTAGCACAAGGGTGTGTATGTGTAGGTGTGTGGGTATGTAGTGTAGTCACTATTTACAAAAGAGAAGGCCTCCTTTATAGGCCAAGAGAGTGATTAGGGAAGAGATTATGAGCAAGAGGAGTTATTACAGAGTATTCCCCCAATGAGAGAGCTCCGTGTGCCTTGCTTATTGACCAATTTCCTCCTAATTGCATTCATCATGGCGAGCTTTGTCTCCATGCCACCTTCCATAGCTTGAGTCCAAGAGCTTCCTTATAATATTTGAGATAATCTTGACAAAACAAGAAAATACAGTAATAATGGAGAGAAACGTATAAGAAATTGGTGTGTGTAGTTGGATAACCATGACTTCTTTCCAAGTAGACAAATAGGCTCCACCATTTTGGCCATATCTCCTAAACTGTAGCTTCAAAAATTATATTAAAAATTGGGGACAAAAAATCAGCTGAACGTCTACAGTTTTGCTTTTGAAAACTTTTTCCAATTCAGATTGAAAAAAATAGAGAAAAATCCCACAAAAATATGTGTCCATCTTTTCCCTTCCAAAAGACTTCTAGGTGGTCCTCTCTTGACTTCATGTGCAAGCCTTGTGTCCACAAGTGAATTAGGCTTGAATTTGATAATATTTTGTTTACTTCAACTCCATAATGCATAAGATTCTCTTCCCTTTCACTATTGACTTTTACTCTTCACCTGTAGTGTGACCGTCCGGTAGTGAGCGACGGGTAGAATTAGCATCCAGTGATTTTTTTAATTTTTTCCTTTTCACAGTATTTGTTTCTACCTCTACGTATTTATGAGATGCAAATGTGTCAAAACCATAGCTATGTACAAAATAAATACATATATTTTTGTTGTGATTTTTTATGCATCAGGTCCTTCCTCCTCTTAGGATCCTTAAAGCCTTTCCACCAAGTGCATACCAAGAGAGAGGTGGAGCAAAATTTGAAAAGCGACGCTCATTAGCCCTCCCCCTGAAGCTAGAGGCATTTATATCTCTAGCTCTGTACTTGATTCTTCTTCAGTTGAGGTGGAGGAGTTTCCCTCCTCAAGGATGTCCATGATAGGTGCTTGATCAAACCTCAAAAATTACTGCTTCAACCTCCATCCATTGACACGTGTTTTGTGGAGCCTACCATCTGCATCTAGCAATTGGTAGCTGCCATTGTTGTAGCGCTTTCTAATGAAGAATGGCCCCTCCCATTTGGGTGAAAACTTTTTATCCTTCCTAGTGTCAAACCTGTTATCATATCTTAGGACCAACATACCCTTCTTGAGACCTTTTTCCCTAAGTCCCTTGTTGAAGGTAAGTCGACGTTGCTTTGCCTGTGCTGCATGATAGTTGATAACATCTTCTTTGTCTAGTTGAAGTCTCTCTAGATATCACAAGATAGTGGGCATATAGCTCAGATGAACGGAGGGGCTATAGGTGGAGAGAAATGGAATATTGCGCTCACAAGTCTCCTTGTTGTGTTGAAAAGATGTCTCAAATTTAACCTTTTCTCAAAAAATGTGCCCACATACTCGTTGGGTCTTTCAAATAAAAATAATATACTTGGGATTTACCCCAAGCACTTGCAATATGCAATAGTCTATGCCCTTCTTATCTCCAATTTGTCTTTTCTGCTTACCCCATCCATATCCTCTACAACTATAGGAGTCTCTTTCTCCACGTGAAATTTATCTCCCATAGAAAGTCCTCAAGGCTAGAGGTCATTCATGTGAAAGCATAGGCGATTACATCACTTGAAAGTCTTTTCTTGGTATGTAATGATGTAATGAAAACAACATAGAGTAAGAAGTAGACATAAGTGAGAGTATTTATGAGAAGGCATTAGTCTAGGGATGTTCGATGCTAGTTTTTGTTCTTGAGGATTAGGGAGGGGGATTTTAAGGGTTGAGACTATACATCACCTATATTCCTCCCAAATTCCATACTTACATCTGATACTCATACTCCACATATTCCCAAAGTGAAAATTTAGAGCCAAGTGACAATGCTTGAACATGGGTGGTGACTTTATCCCCTCTCAACAAGCTGGCATCGGCCTTATCTATGTATGTTGCTACCCAAGCACCTTATTATCCCTATAAAGGAACCAAAATCATGTTGTTGATATTGTTGTTCCTAGATACACTCTCCCGTGGATGCCATCTCTCCCAATCCTAAGTGGTCGATGAAGGACATCTTAGTGCTT
Organism: Adiantum capillus-veneris; assembly: GCF_014529385.1. Classification (NCBI taxonomy): domain Eukaryota; kingdom Viridiplantae; phylum Streptophyta; class Polypodiopsida; order Polypodiales; family Pteridaceae; genus Adiantum; species Adiantum capillus-veneris. The sequence goes on from NC_140953.1 coordinate 122,429,120, forward strand.
GTGATACCTTCTCCTTCATGAAGAAAGTGGTAAAATTTTACTAGGTGGCATCTAGAAATAGAGAGAATTTTAGGCATGCTATTTTTCATTTTTATTTTTGGCAAGCACAGGACTTAATAAACATGATGAGAAAGAGAGAGAGAGAGAGAGAGGAGGGGAGGGGAGGGCAGGGGGAAGAGGGGGGGGGGGGGGGGGGGGGGGATGGCGTAAAAATTTGAGCTATACCAACTATGCCGAAATGGTATTTTGAATCATGAGAGAACTGAAATTTTTGCATAATAGGTACATTCGCTCAAGCGGTTTAGGGTAGGAGGAGGGGGATCAAAAAATGCATCTTGATTCATAAGAGAATTGATTTTTTTTCATAATAGGTTCATTCAGTCTGGGAGAAGGGGATCAAAAAATGAACTATACCTGTTATGCCAAAAATGCATTTTGAATCATAATGGAATTGAGTTTTTTGCACAATAGGTGTTTTTACTACAAGGGCAAAGTGGGGCTAGAAGGAAGAAAAAAGCATTTTTACAAGCTCATAATAGTTCAACTAATATACCTATTGTGCCCAAAAAGCATTTCCAATCTTAATGGGCTCAAGCTTTTTGCACAATAGGTGCATTCCAACTGATTTGACGCAGACTTTATGATACTTTTACTTGTTTTTTTACATCTTTGAATATACTTAAAATGTATTGTTATACATGATTATTAGTCAAATATTCTCTTCTCTCATATCAAAGATATGCATGTAACCATGATTTTTGAGCCTGACTAAAAAAAAGGATTTATGAATTAAAAAATGATTAAAAATCTCAAATTATTGTTTGTTTTCTTATCTTTTTTGTTTATAGGAAAACTCATGGCTAGAGCAAAGAAAAATGCAAAGAGAGTGGACTGACTAAAAGACAATATTCAATCATCTGCGATGAAAACGGGTTTCATAGAGCATAAGTGTTCTTATCAAAATAAGAAAAGAGCAAGATAAAGTAACCTTATGTATACCAAAATATCCATTTGTTCGAGTTGTCAAGCAAATCAGTGACATATGCAAAGAGGGAGATGGGGGCATATAGCTTTAGCTTGTCTTCAAGGAGCTTGTGAGGACTACCTGATAGAGTATTTAAATGACACATATATTCTTGCTGCTCATGCACATAGAGTCACTGTCATGTGGAAAGATTTTAGTAGTCTAGCAATGCTAAGAGCCAAGTTTGAAAGTGATCGGCATGAACCAATCTTTGTAGATAAAAAAATGTGAGATATTCTATTGGTTCCTCCGGCAAGGCTTCCTAAAGATAGATGAAGATTCAAGATATACCACATGATAAGGACATAATAATAAATCAAGAGAAACTGGAAAATTTAAAAAGACAAAAAGACGATAAATTGAAACAACAAACTTTAGCTCAACAGTTAATGATCCTTCATAGAGAAAACCTTATGATCAAAAGATTATAAGGTTTAGGATCCAATGTTGGAGTTTTTGTGATGGACCAAGGACATCCAGAAGGCTATGCTCTAACAAACTGAAGAAATTGAAATGTTGAAAAGTAGAGAAGAAGATTTATTAGATATGGTTCTTCAGTTCTCTGCAAGGTAATTTTTCTTTCTTTGCTTGATTTTAGTTTTCATATATTTGAAGATACATATAATGGTTGGAATTGTTTTGTAGTATTATAAAATTTGAACTCAATGAACAATTTCAACTAGAGGTTTCCATTCTAGATTGTGCAATTTCTCAAGTCCTCAATGCACGAAAATCTCCAAAAGAACTCCTTCCATGGTTTACATATTGTCCGGAGACATTGAGATTGGTCGTATTTCCTTATTACTGAAGGTAAACTATTTATATATTCCATTGAGTTAATATCTCACAAAATGAATTTTGTCATTATTTTATGACTTAATAGGAGACATTGGAGCCTTGCAATTATAGACATCAAAGAGAAATACACACTGTATTTCAAATCTCTTCCAGAAACTATCCACTCTGAAATCAAAAAATAACATCTAAAGCTCTTAAAGTTGATTGCCACAATTGAGTTTTTTAACCAAGGAGGTTTATTTCTCAAAGAAACAACACATAAAAATATTCGAGTAAGAAATACTTACTTTGTCATGAATTACAATGATATTTTGAGAGAAAAAAATTGGATTCTCAATGTGAGAAACTATAAACATTGCATATACCTACACAACAAGATAGTCACAAGTGTGGTTGGTACCTGCTCTATAGTATGAAAGCACTTCTGAGCCGTTTATATAGTCATGAAGATGAAAAAGAAAAGGTAAAGACTACAACTTTAAATTAGCTGAGTGGTTTAATTTCATTGTGGATGCCAATGCAAGATTACACGGAGCTTGACTTGCTATAGTTCGTAATGGATATGATTGAGTATATTGTAGATAGACTCTCGATAAGAAACTGGGAGAAGGAAAAGAACTTTTCAAAATTTGAAGAGCCTAAAGGTCTAGGTGAGGCCTCTGACGAAGACAAAGACGAAGATCTAAGCTGGAAAAGGCACACAACAAAGAAAAAAAGAGCCATTGAAGAGGCTCATTTAAATTTGGAGGATTTTCCATATCTTCCACATGATGGATTGGAAGACATTGACTGGGAAGTTTTAGATCCTCAAACAAGTGACTTCCCTTTACCAACTCCCAGCCTCAAAATGGTTTAGCTTCGGCAATTCTGAAGATCTCTAAAATAGTAGATCAAAGTGAAGAAAAGAAGAATAAGATTCAATATGACAGTGTAGATATCAAACATGAAAAAGACTAGTTTAATCTGGATTTAAAGATCTTTGCTATCAATTGCTTTGTATAAAAAACTTACTCATATGGAAACTATATGAATGAAGTTGTGTTGAAGACTTTCACAGCTCATTTTGCTCTCTCTTCTTTTGGAAATTTGCATTGATTTTTTTATAGAATGTTCTTCAAATAAAATAGAAAGTAAAAATATCTTACCTTTTGTCCATTGATTTGAGATATAAAGTTCTCTAGAAGATCCATGCACTTCATTTTTTGTGATTAAATCTTGTCTAAGTTGTGAGAGAGTACATTGTTGACCTATTGATATAGTTGTTTAAAGTTGTGCATCCATCCAAATATCCACTTGCTTCAATTAATTTTCTTGCATGGTTTTAAGATCTTGATTAAGTGGTATCCAAACACCTCTCACTCTATGAGATCAATGATAATAAAATAATAAAATAAAATTTTGAGATTTTATCATGTATTTAACATTTATAGATTGCAAATTTACTTTACTGAATTCCTTCATTGAGTTTTCAATCCCATCCCTCATCCAAAAACTCCAAAATAGTATCATAATTGCTATTATTACAAACTAGCATGGTATTTTTTAATTTGATGGTCTCAGTGGTTGCAAAGAAATTTAAAAAAACATGAAGGGCATGCATATCTTGATTTTCACTATTTGACTAGCAACTCCTGGCTTCAATCCTCTTTGAACTTCATGAAATACTTTAAGACAATAAGCTTCACTAATCTCACTTGTTGAAAGAGGCCAATCAATACTAGTGAATGCTGATAAAGACATAAGCTCTAGTTTTCCTTAAGAGAGGTCATCTCCTACATGAAAGAAATGATCATAGAAAAAGACTCCCAATTCAGCAAGTTGCATATTTGTTCTCCCTTGATATTGTTGGTTGCTTATGAATAAATGATAAACATTGAAAACACCAATGATGCACTCAACTGATTGCCATTCCTCATAAGAGGAAGGATAAACATATGAAAAGTTAAAAAAAAATCCAGCATAACGAACTAAACATCTATAGTGTAAAAGAGATATAAAATGAAGACTTTTCTCGTAGAATACTTTTTGCAAAATTAAATCAAATGAACTTTCAATTAGGTCTGTTTATTGAAAGATAGACTGGCCATTCACTTGGAGTAAGTTCTTTATGATTATGTACATGTTGAACAAGAACTTCTTTAGCACTACTTTTGCTCTCATTGACTCTAAAGTCTTTTACTCTTCCTTTCTATGAAGCCAAAAACTCATTTGAGCTTGTTCTCTTTCTCTTTCTTGATTGAAGTAACATCGAAGAGCCTTTTGTTATTGTAAGTGGTATCCATTGGTTTCGCTCATCAAGGGTGTTTGAAATTCCAATAGACTCAATAGTTGCTGGTGGATTTTTAGATCTCTACATAGAAGCCATAAAGAGTATAAATGACAAAGAAGTTGTTTGTATTGTTTCATAAAGAGATGAGCTTAAGATAAACTTGGAACATGAAGAGATTGGGTTGTCTCTCATTCCTATTGTGTTTCCCTACTATGAGTGCTTCTTTGAAGAATGAGAAGAATCTAAGAAAGCTTTGCTTTTACTCGAACTCTACAAAATCACTATCATGAGATTACATTCATTACATTTTCCTTAAGAAGGTATTTTTTTCTTTCTATCAGTTGTTTTTTTCTTAGAAAAAATAAAATCTTATGCATAATATGGAAGAAAATATCTCCTTATGGTGCCTAACATTTGATTGGTGACGTTGGATTTTTTCTCAATTCTTAAAAGGCCCTCAAGAGACCCTAAAATTTCTCTAATGCTTATGTACATTTTGTTGGAGCTATATATGGCTCACTCTAATAAACTTGGTCGCACCTATATATTTGTGTCTTGTCCTCGATATGAATTAGTATTTGGGAGCGTGCATGCACTACAAGAGGTACTTCACATTAGTGACACTCGCAGTGTGACGCTCAAAAGTTAAAATCCATAGCTTCTCTATGAGCGTTGCTATTCTCTTTGTTGCATAGCGATGCCTAAAGTGACTCCGACAGGGGTAAAAAATAAATCAAGAGTGCCAAAAATTTAGATCTTAGATCTGAGTTTTGACGCTCTAGCAAAATAGGTAAACCCGCACTCTCCCTCTCTCTCTCTCTCTTCCCCCCCCCCCCCCCCCCCCCCCCCCCCCCCCCCTCCCCCCCAAACACACACGAGGAGAGGAAGGAGAGCCATGTAGGCTCCTTCCCTCGCCTCTCTCTCATGTTCCCTTCCCCTCTTTCTCTCTCTCCCCCTCTCTCTCTCTCTCTCACACACATTGTGTCTTTGAAAGAGAGAGAGAGAGAGAGAGAGAGAGAGAGAGAGAGAGAGAGAGAGAGAGAGAGAGAGCACATGCATAGATAAAAAACACATACACACACACACACATGCATAAACAAAGAATACATACACACACATTGAGAGAGAGAGAGAGAGAGAGAGAGAGAGAGAGAGAGAGAGAGAGAGAGAGAGAGAGAGAGAGAGACCAAAGAGAGAGAGGGGGGGAGAGGATGAAAAGAGAGAGGTAAGGGGAGAAAACAAAAAGAGCGAGAGAGATAGATAAAAGAAGTAGAGAAAAATTGAAATGAAATGTTATATTAAGATTTAGGGTTAGGCTAGATTTAAAATTACATTTAAGATTAGGTTAGATTACGATCTAAGATTCAGTTAGATTACATTTAACTTATATTTAAAATTTATGTTATATCTAAAATTAGGTTAGACTTAAGATTAGGTTAAGATTAAAATTAATTTTAAGATTAGGTTAGATTACATTTAGGTTTAGGTTAAATTTAGATTTATGTTGAGTTTAAGAGATTAGATTTAGATTTACGTTAAATTTAAATTAGGGCAAGATTTAAGGTTAGCTAAGTTAGATTTAAGATTAGCTAGATTGGATTTAGATCTAAGTTAGATCACATTTAGGTTTAGGATTTAAGATTAGATTAGATTTATGTTTATGTCGAGTTTAAGATTAAGGCAAGATTTAAGATTAGCTATGTTAGAATTAAGATTAGATTGGATTTATATCTGAGTTAGATTACATTTAGGTTTAGGTTAGATTTAAGATTAGGTTAGATTTAGGTTTATGTCGAGTTTAAGATTAGATTAGGTCTAGATTTATGTTATATTTAGGATTAAATTAGATTAGATTTTAGGGCATGTCAATGAAGGCTTTGCCCAAAGAGCAAACACTAGGTACACAACAATTTGTATATTCCCATCAGAATCTGACACCTATTAGCTCACCCATTAACCATGTTCACTTAGCTCAGAATCACCATATGCTCAATCAGGTTAGATTTAAAATTAGATTTTGGATTTAGTTTTCATATTAAAGTCTACCTTCGGGATTATGGAAACAAATTAGAGTTAGGCGAACGGTGATCCCTCTCTTTCTCTCTATGGATGAAACCTTAAGTTGGAAAGCTTTCAACGACATGATACTCAGATTGGAGGCCAACATGTAATGTGCTAAGTGATCCCTCGAACAAGGATCTACTATGAATAGATGTTAAGATGCTATGAATTGCTACATCTAGAGAAGAGGCAAAGGGGTTTTGCCCACTACATACACTGTCATGTAGAGGTGGATGTGTAGATTTCTCGTACCCACAAATATAGGCATTGACCAGACATGAATAGAGAATGTGAGGTAGTTTACATTGTGAACAGACACACACACACAGAGAGAGAGAGAGAGAGAGAGAGAGAGAGAGAGAGAGAGAGAGAGAGAGAGAGAGAGAGAGAGATAAAAGATGGAGGATGCCAATAAAAGATTAAATTTATGTCCAGGTTATAAGGTTTTCACATTCATTATGAGTAATGACGACGATGTGGGGCCGTCCAACCAAAACACCTATCTCTCAACAAGGATCTTATGTCCTTGTAATCAATGCAAACATGCTGTGCTACAGACAAGACGCATTTCTTTGCAACACGTTTGTGAATTTGGCAAGTTTGATCGAGTTTTTGCCAATTATATCTCGTTGCACTCTGACACTCACCAACAAGCAGCAATCTTACAACCCAACAAACTTGTTCGCAGGCGCTTTGGTCAAGTAGCATATGTGAGGCCACAATATGTAGCCTGTGACAGCTCGCAGGGTGATCATGCAGACCACATCCCAATGAGGCAATGTTTGAGCCTGAGATCGATGAAATGATCGAGACGATCATGGATTCAGAAGGCTTATCTATGATGATATGAAAAGTGAAGCCGATACACCATTGTATGATGGAGCACGTGTATCTAGATTGAAAGCGTTCCTAGTTCTTCTCAACGTGCAGGCAAAGTTTGGATGGAGTGACACTAGCATCACAACACTTTTCAGGCAATCTATTACAATGTGTTTACTTCAATAAAAAACTCTAGATGTATAATGATCTGATAGATTACTTAAACAAGTGTACCGCATTTTTTTCACTATGTAGATTGCTCAAAGAGCACATACTGCTAGCTAATAATGTGATGCTAGGTTCCAGAGAGGAAGCAAGAAAGATCTTGCAAAACTTGTGGATGGATTACAATTTGATTCACGCTGGTTCTAAGGACTGCATTCTTTTCAGAGGTGAATACATAGACATGGACAAGTGTCCGAAATGTGATTCCAAGAGATATTGAGTAGATCTCCATGGACAAAAAATTCCACAAAAAATTTTGCCACATTTTCCTCTTCTTCTTCGCATCAAGCATTTCTTCGAATGTAAGTCCATGGCCGCCCTAGAATCATGGCACGAGGAGAATAGATCTTTCGATGGTGTGCTACGGATTCCTGAAGATTGCGCAGCTTGGAAACATATAGACGATACATGGCCGGATTTTGCCAGGGAAGCTCAAAATTTGCGCATAGACCTGGCTATGGATGGCGTAAATCCATTTGGTCAGAGATCATTTGGTATGGACCGTTGTCATCGTCAACTACAACATTGCCTTGTGGTTGACTATCAAGAAGGGGCCCCTGTTTCTAATCCTGATTCTGCCGGGGTGGTATAAAGTAAAGAATATGGATGTGCATCTTCGTCCACTATTGGAAGAGCTACAACAATTGTGGATTGGCATAGAAGTGGTGGATATGAACCGACACATAGGTTGATGGAATGCTTTGATGAGAGGCATTCCAATGTGGACCATGCATGACTATCCCGGACTAACAAAATACTCAGGTGATTTACATTCAAACTCAAACACAATAAATCTTGGTTTTTCTCAAGCTTATCTATTGTCATGTGTATACATGCAGGGCTTCAAACAAGTGGATACAGAGCATGTGTCACATGTGGACCATGTGGACCTAGACTTAATGCACGTCGGCCGCCCTCATTGAAGAAGAAAATCTATGAAGGTCATCAAGCGTATCTTCTAGAGAATCATGAGTTACACGATGGTTTTTTGGGAAGGGAGCCACCAAGGATGTCTGCACAAGCATGGTTAGAGCAGAAGGAGATGTGTGATGACGGTTTGCCCCGAGGGATGAAGAGACTCTCTCTATGGTACAAGTTACCATATTGGCCCAGACTCATGAATCATGATCAATCACTTGCTCAATCCAATGCACATATTCGACAATGTGGATAAATCTGATGTGGGACCATCTGAACGGCAAGAAAGATACTTTGCGAGCCAGGGTTGACCTTAGAAATGTGGATCGTATGGAGCAATATTGGTTGTAGACAACACTCGATGGATTGATAAAACTCCCTAAAGCACCATGGATTTTGACAAGAGCCCAAGAAAGAGAAGTAAAAGAGACCATTTGATTTCTGTGGACCCCCACTGGCGTAATGCACTCGCTCTGAACGTGTTTCACTAAAGAAGGGAAGCTTACCGGTTTGAAGTCACACAACTGGCATAAAATGTATCAAGTATGTTTAAAGTGGAATATATCATAGTGGGAATTGTGTAACAAATTTGTGTGTGGACTTTAATATCATTGCTAGACGTGTTTTGCAGTTTATTTTATCGGTAGCTATTGAGGGATGTTTGTCTCTTGATGTCCGTAACACAATCTACGAACTTGCAAAGTTAGTGCAATGGATCTCACAAAAGGAGATCAATGTAGACTCCATACCATTCGCCAAACTAAACGCTATGGAGGTTGTGTGCATGTTTGAGAAACACTTTCCTACTACCATGCTAACCATTCATGTGCATCTTCTTGTTCACATAGTTGATGAGGTGGAAATAGCTAGCATAGTACATTGTAGATGGATATTCATTTTAGAACGTTTCATGAAAACGCTCAAGGGATATGTATGTCAGAAGGCACGTCCAGAGGGTAGCATGGTAGAAGGTTTGCTGGCATCAAAGTCCCTAGTTTACATTGGAGAGTGGCTAGACGGATTTGATAAAGCTCGAGACATGCTATGGAGAACCATAGTTGATGAGCGCATATCTAGGATTGTCATGTGCAATCTCGGTGTTGAGAAGAAGATGAGGAAGATCTAGAGGCTAAAATCAACCAATTTTGTATGCTTCACAATCCTGTGATGCAAAAGTGGATTTCAAAGTACGAGGATGCAAATCAAGAGCGACAAAGGGCATGTATCGAATGGAGACGGGGAAGACGATCACCGATGCATTATCTGGCGGGTCTAGAGAGCCTACCAACATTCATGAGCTTAATATGGTTTCAAAAACAATTGAAAAGCACACAACAATGCGGTGAAGAAGTGACTGAGGAGGAGTGGAAGTACTCTTGGGGTTGTACGACCAAGGTAAGTTTGCAATGTACGACTAGCGATTTTCTAGATGTTTGAACGGCCACCCATAATCTTTTTTGGTTATAGTATAAGTCATACACAACAGCATGGTGTAAAGGTCAACATTTTATGGTGGAACGGATCAACAAAAAATTTTACACAAGATTGTTGAAGATGGCAAAATTTGAAAAGTCTAGTCAGTGATTCAGATCCTATGGTTGCGGAACTCACTTACTTCAGCATGCTACAAGAGATTTTGAGGATCGATTATAGAGAAATGGTTCAAGATAAACATGGAGGGTCGCAATGCGACTGTGTGTAGAGGAGAGTCTAGTTTCCTTGAGGTGGATTCAACTAAAATATAGACCGACCTAAGAGACACTTTTGTACTACTCAAGCATTGTGAACAAGTAAGTCTGTAAATATCTAACATCCAATTTTAGAAGTTATGTGCTTGGAAGCTCTCATGAAAGTTATGTGGCTCTGGCAGGTGATATTTCATCCTACAAAGTCTACATCAAATTGGTGGTACGTCATAGAGGTAGCCCCTCGTAGTGCATGGGTGTATGAGGGCTACCATGTGCCAATCACAACGGCATCAATGAAGAAGATCAGAGAAGATTCTCAGTCAGAAGCCGCTGAGGTGGTGTTGAGAAGCATCAAGCTGCTACTCTCTATGGGGTGCATGCAGAGGATCTACAAAATGAAACGGAGGACATTTGCCTAAACAAAGAGCTCTATATAGACATAGGGAGTTATGCTGAGCTATGCGAGGATGAGAGAGAGACCTCTTAAAGCCATAAACATTGTATTTGAAAAAATTTACTCAGTTTTATAAAATGTATTGTATTCATGTGGCTTTTTGTCCATTCCTGTCTATATGCTATACTTGAGAAATTTAATTTGTGTTTAATCGTTATTGCTTCCACTCCAGGTATGATCCTTCCATCTCCTCCCTCTCATGTTCCCTTACCCTCTTTCTCTCTCTCTCTCTCTCTCTCTCTCTCTCTCTCTCTCACACACACACACACACACACACACACACACACACACACACACACACACGCACGCACGCACGCACGCACGCACGCACGCACGCACACACACACACACACACACACACACACACACACACACACACACAGACACACACACACACACACACACACACACACACTTGGCTAGCTCCTATGGTTTCAACGGTTGCGTATAAGGGTCCTGCAACAAACACAACACACCATTAAGAACTTATAGATATACAAACATATACAAATACTTCAATGCAAGAGTATTCTCCAGAGAGGGAGCCGGAAACTCCTGATGCAGCATAGCAGTAACATAACCCTAAACCGTCTTTATCTTGAGCAGTCTCACAAGCAAGGACACTCCTCGATGTGTCGTGAAAGTATGATATGCCAACTACGTCGGCTTGAGGCCGACGCAGCACTGCGCTCCGAGTCACGATGGAGACGGAGGTTGCAATCGCGAAGGAGGTGATCCATCTCTGCTCATAGATGCTGCTCGTCCCTCCACTAGATTTAGTTGATCGGGTGAAAGAGACGCTAAAAAGCGCTCTATGTTCGCCTTGTTGGGGTGAGCACTATTGCTGCCATGATCACTCATACTGATGGAGTCTGAGAACCTGCAACTACCCAAGAATATAGAAACCTGCATATACCAAATAGATTGGATATACCACTCTCTCTCTCTCTCATGATAGATAAAGATCTGTCGCAAATAATCGAGAAAACTATGGCAAATAGAAAAGAAATTAAATTGATGACCAGGGTGTCTTGTCATAGCTACATATAAAAGGCATGTTGTTCAAGACATAGCTTTTACAAGATACATAGAATGCACACGAGAGACAAATTCACAAGAGCGTGATAGGAATTTCTCTACACAGGAATCCCTTCCCCTTTATGAGTCCTCTCTCTCTCTCTCTCTCTCTCTCTCTCTCTCTCTCTACACAGGAATCCCTCTCCCTATTATCTATAGTATAGATTATAACTTGTCCATGTTTTCTTCTCCATTCAATATTAAGATTAAATTTTTGTGTGTTTAATGCAGGTATGGATGATGGTGAGTTTCTTTCTTCTTTGTCACCCCAGAAAAGGAGGTGCTACGAGGAGCGTCATCACTCTGAAGCACCATCATGTCGTTCCACTGCTTCAACATCTCCCTCTATTTTGAAGCATTCAGTGAACTCTGAAGCTTCAGTGTTGACAAGATGATCTTCACACTCGTCTAAGTACCGACGCTCTAGTGGTGGCGGTGATGGCGGTTGCTGTTGGGATGCCGTGGCTGATGCCTCAATACCACCTCGTATTCAACGAGGCTCCTTAACTTCCCCTTCTTTGCTTGCCTCCACACCAGGCACGAGATCACCATCTATGCCAGGTTTTGCATGGCTATCGGCCACTCCTGGCTACACACCACTAGCTACTCCTCTGGGAGTCACCCCAATTGACAATTCTTGCTTTGGGACCCAGACTTTAGTGGAGACACCTGACGTTTGTACCCCCATCGAGATGCCGCTAGAGACCCCTGTCGAAACACCTAGGTTCACACGTCACAAGCAAGAGGGCTTACCGTACTCAATCGATATCAACGGCGACATCATCTTGGATGACGAAGGCAAGAAGGTGATATCGCGCATGCATGGTCTTTGTTCTCAGGTGTTTTGATGCTACATAATAAACACCTGGAGTGAAGTGCCAAATGAATTAAAAGACAGAGTCATCAGCATGCTGCATGCCGAGTTTTCCGTGTCAAGTTGGGATGAGCACTTCAATGAAGACCTGATGAAGGTTCCAATGCGCTGCAAGCACAAGCGTTCTGAAGTACAAAAAGCAATAAAGCACACTATATAGCAATGCGTATAGCAAATTCTATAGCGATGGCTATAGAAACATTTCCGTAGCGACGCTTTTAGCGACGGTCTTACGACATCAGGCATTATAAAAACCCAATGTATTTTCATCACTAAACGCGTCACAAGTGCACATAACCCCTTGTAGTGATGGTGTGTCTCTTGTCTCGTCTCTCTCTTTCTCTCTACATCTCAACATGATATCAGAGCGGTAACGATCACGCACTGATTCAATTCATGATGACAAAAAAGTATGTGTATGTGATTCGCATGTAAGATTTAGAATTGCTACAAATTTTATTTTTGAGGATCGATTCTTGTTAATTGTGGTTTTTTTGTGTTAATAAGAATATGATTAGTGTTTTGTGTGGAGTTTATTGCTAATCAATATGGTGAATCATTGATTACGTTTTCTTGTTGATTTGTCGTTTGACACCTTGAACTTCGTTTCAATTTTTGAGTCTTTTGCTCAAACTTTGGAGAAACGTAAAAAGCGCAATGGAGCGCAGTGCAATGAAACTTTTCATCTGAAACTTGTTCGTCTCCTCGAGCTCTTCAATTTGAGTTCTAGGTTTACATCAATCGACGTTCGCAGCAAAAAGTTATGTTGTTTTTACTACAATTGAGCTTGAGGCAGCTTTCGTCCTCGTGCTTCTTTGTGAAGCGTCCGCAATCGTTTTTTTAATTTTGGCATCAACTTTTTTGAGCAAATTTAGCTTTCTGCTATTCATATTGTGGCCATCAATCTTGCATCTCACGTCACTCTATTTTGAGGAATTTTTTTATTATTAACGTCTCCTTTTCCTTGCTTTCTTGGGTGACGTTTCTCACATCTTTGGACAATTATTGAGAATCCTTCTTGCGTTTATCGTTGATAGAACATAGTCGTCACATTTCTCTCATTCTCGATTGCAGCCTTCACCAAATAGGTGTCCAGATTCTACCATATTATCTTATACATCTTCTCGCAACCAGATATGGCTATGGCTATTCTTGTCAATGGCTTTCCTTCTAGTCAGCGTTCTGTTCCTCCTTTCCAAGGCCAAGGTTTTCCAAGTTGGAAAGCAAATATGTTGCTAATTCTTGAAGGCGATGAACTCTTTGATGTTGTACTTGGAAATTGCGTTTTTCCGCCTCAGCCTATTGATACGGATCATGACAACGTCTTATCATCACTGAAGGACCTATATTTGAAGATTGGGATGTTGCGTATACGGATTGGCAACGACGTGATAAAGCAACACGTTGGTATATTCTTTCTGCTCTTATTGATTCCCTTTTTCTTGATATGTATAAACTCCCTACTTCCCACTACGTATGGAAGTACCTTATTGCAAACTTTCAGAAGAAATCTGTTACAAAATTACTTTATTTGAGAGAGTTTCTTAAAAAGTTACAATATGAAGTTGGTACTGCCATGACGGGACATATTGAGTCTTTCAAATCTATTATTAATGAACTTGCTGCTGCTGTTGGTGATCCTGTTTCACAAAAACAACTGATTATACTTTTCCTTGATACGATGAAGGACTCTTCTTATAATAACATTGTTACTGTTCTATCTAATAAACATGGTCTCGATTTTGACCAAGCCTGCATTCTCTTTAATTAAATACTCTCAATGTCAAGAACGACGTAATGCTGGTCATGATACAACTATAATTTCACAAGAGGAGACTGAGTCACAATAGATGGAACATGCTTTTTATGCTCGAAGGCGTTCATTTCAACGAGGAAACCGTAGAGGTGGCCGTCGTGGTAATATTTTCTCTCATCTCAAATTTCCTAATAGGCAATGTTCTTATTGTAACAGAAATGGCCATACTGAAGATGATTGTTGGGCACGTCAATATGATAAAGAACATAATATTATCACTCAACAACCATGTTTATCTAGAGAATCTTCTTCTTCTTCTTGTAAATATTATGGACAATCTGATCATCCCACTCATATGTGCTATAAGCGTCGATTCAACACAGATTGTAATAGAGCATATGCTATTGAAAATCTAAACAATATTGTACCAGAAACAAGTTGAATCCTATGTTTAGTTGCTCCATACAGAATACTTCATGTACGTGATGGATCACTTTTTATTGTCAATTCTGGTGCTACAGGAAATATGACATATCAATCTAAGTGGCTCCATAACTATCATCCACTACTAGTTCAACATGTTGTTTATCTTGCTGATGATACAGCTTGTCAAGTAAAGGGTATTCGAGATTTATATCTTGGTACCTTATCTTCTTCCACTCAAATTTTGCAAGGAGTATTACATGTACGAGATCTTAAGTTGCTAGACTTATTGATCTTGGTCTCTTTGCTAGATTTGATCATACCGAATACCGAATTGAGAAAGATGGACAAACTATAGCCACTACTCCTCGAAATGGTAATTTTTTTGAACTCTCTCTCAATGATGCTGTAGCAAATGTTGTCACTACTCCAGATAATCATGATTACAAAGTATGGCATCACCATTTTGTTCATGCTGATTTCTCAAAACTCCTTGATCTTCAACATTGTGATCTTGTTCATGGCATGGATCTTAAAGCTCATCCCCATATGGGAATTCGTGAGTTTTGTGCTTTTGGAAAACATAATCATAAACCCTTTCCTCTCTTAAATACAACTCATTCTCATGACATATTGGATCTTGTTCATACTGATATATGTGGACCTCTACCTTCTTCGAGATCACAATATCGCTGCTTCATTACTTTCATTGATGATTTCTCACGGTATACGACTGTATTTCTACTTAGACAGAAATCTAACACTTCCAAAGGCTACAAATTTTATAACCCTTCCTCCAAGAAAGTAATTGTGAATCATGATGCTACTTTCAATGAACAACTTATGGGAGGCTCATGGTTCATGGATGATTCTGATGATACTAAATCATTGCTTCAGGCTTTTCCATTTCTTTTAGATGATAAAACTCTTCCTATAGAGCAACTTTCCTCTTCACAACCATCCATTTCGAACGTTGCCAATGATGATATTCATATTTTTGTTGATCTGCCTATTGATGTTGAACGTGGCTCATGTCATGTTTATGATAACGATATTGTTGATACTGCTTTCTCTACTTCTAAAGATCTTGTTACTTATAATGATCTTGTTGCTTATAATGAAGCTATCTCTTCACCATGAAAGGATAAATGGAAAGAGGCTATGGAAGCAGAGTACGATTCTCTTATCTCTAAAGGTAGATGGATACTAACTGAACTAGCTCCTGGTCGTGCAACTATTAATTGTAAGTGGGTGTATAAGACAAAAGTAACAACAGATGGATCTTTTGATAAGTTCAAGGCACGTTTAGTTGCAAAAGGTTAATCCCAAGTAGCTTGTGTCGATTATCAAGAGACCTTTTCACTAGTTGTTTGCATTACAAGTGTTCGAGTTTTATTAGCTTTGGTGTTCAATTTGATTTAGAAACTCATCAAATGGATATGCAAAGTGCTTTTCTTAATGGTGACCCGCAAGAGGAAATTTATATGGAACAACCAAAAGGGTTTGTTATTCCAGGTAAACAAGACCTTGTTGGTCAACTCCATAGGGCACTATATGGTCTCAAACAAGCTTCGCGAGCCTGGTATACAAAATTTAATCTTTTTCTCACCTCTAAAGGATTTATCTCAGACCCCAACCTTTACATAAAATGCCAAGGTAGTAGTTTTGTGATTCTTGCTCTTTACGTGGATGATACCATCTTTGTTTCCAATGATATGGGATTTCTTCAGCAAGTGAAAAAGTTATCATCTTCTGCATTTGATATGGTGGATCTTGGAGAGATTCACTCATGTCTTGGCATTCAGATCCAACGGAGCCGTACAAAAGGTATTTTATTCCTTCGACAGTCAAAGTTTATTGCAGATACTATTCAAAAATTTGGTATGGAATCTGCACATTCGGCCAACACACCTTGTCTTGCGAGCTCTACGAAGAACACTTCTGATAGTGGCGGTCAACTTGTCACAAATCAACCTTATGCTAACTTGATTGGATGTGTTCAGTTTGTTGGCATGAACTCTCATCCTGATGTTCTATTTGTTGCTAATTATCTAGGACATCATCTTGCACATCCTTCTTTTAAGCATTGGTATGCAGCAAAGCATGTATTGAAATACTTAAAAGGCACTACAGATTTTGGTGGTTTGGTCTATAAACGACAACTCATTATAAATGGTTGTCTTGTTTCTTGGACCAACAAGAAACAATGTTGTGTTGCAGTTTCTACGATTGAGTTAGAATATGGTGCGGCATCACTTACAGCTCTTGAGGTGATCTGGCTTTGACAAATACTGGTTGATATTGGTCACTCCTCCTTCTAGCACACCCTTGCGGTGTGACAACCAGAGTGCTATTAGTCTTGCAAAAGATAATGTTCAACATAATAAGTCAAAGAACATTGCTGTCCATTCTCATTATGTCAAGTATGAAGTACGCTGTGGGACGCATGTCTAACCTCACCATCCTATCTTATTGCAATATTAGCAAGAACAACGATTAAATTGTCAATCCATGGGATGAAGTTGACTTGACTAGTGCATAGAGGCTACAAGAGGTTGCCAATCTCTCGGAAAACAACTAACAACTCGCATCTAACTCAAGCTACACTCAAGTGACTGAAATTACCAAAATCCAATCGCTCATCGACAAACAAATCACATTCGTTACAGCATCAAATGACATCCAAACATAATGAAACTTCTAGGAAATGTTTATAAGACCTAAGAACACATGCTTATGGTCTCAAATCCCACTTTAGGTCAAGTTTCAAAATCACGATTATTAATAGCAGTGGATTTTTGACCTAGTCGTTTTTGACCCAGAATGCATCTAAATGCTTAGCAATGATGCCCCAATACCCCACCTATGCTTAGTTTTTGATTTGAAAGTGTAAATTCCTAGTTATGATGAAATTAGGCCGCGGGTCGGCCGCGGATCGACGACACCAAAAGCTACGAATTTCTGTGATGTGCTTATGTCAATGCGTAGAGCTCTTACCTGCAATTGCAATTGCAATGCAACAAACACAACTCCAATGAGACAACCAAGGGAGTATGAAGTGTGAGAAGGAGAGGAGTGAGTGCCGTTAGCTCACGCTGTGTATTTTATTATCCAAAACTTATAAAAACCTTACAAAAATTGGCTTTTATACCTTAGCCAAGGTTTTTGGTGGTCAAAACTAATAATCTGAGAGTTCTACCAAAGTTGGGTAATGACAGGTTGATACAATCTGGAAGCTTGTAGCCTCGGCTTATTAATTACAGAGTTTATTCAAGAAAACAGGAGTTACAATATTCTCGATTTATCAAAATAATAAGTGTTTTACAAAGAGAACTCCGAAAAATGGTATCCGTGTTAGCTTGCTGTGAACATTCCCCCCTCCTCACCTGTGTCGTTCCTTGACACAGTTTTATGGGCTGAAATAGACTTTGGGCTGGTGGCTGGCGAGTTGGTCTTTAAGTGTATTCAGTGCCTTTTGATATCTGATTTTCTTTTCTTTATCGGGCACTTGGAGAAACTGCATGGTCACTCTATTCTTCAGCTCCACCGCAAAGTAGCCTACAAACCTTGAGGCTAGATTGCTGATCACTGGTGCAAATATCTTTGTTCGCCAAATCAAGAATCTCGTGTAGAACGCTTCCTCAAATGCCAGCATATTGTGTGAAGGTAAAAACATGCATATGGCGTAGAAGCCATAGAGGACTTCTCCAAAAGGTTGTCCACTGAGATCATAGCACAAACCTTTATTTTCCTCAAGGAATGACATCCACAGGGCGCTGGCTTGCTTTGGCTCATGAAGAACTTCAATACAAGTGAGCAGCATTTGGCATACTTTATATAACATTGCACAAGAGAGATTTTTTAAGAAAGACATGGTGCCCGTTAGGGTTTTCACCATGTATACCTCTGTGGCCAGTCCCTTTTCTAGAGTTGGCAATCTCGGGTAGTTTAGCCAGGTTGGCCGCTTCTTTGTCAATGCCTCATGCGCTTGCCAAGTCCTTACTCTTGGTACAGGACAGAAAGTGGGATCTTTTTGTAGTGCTGCAGGTTCTCTTATGAACAGAATCAAATACCTTGGATTCTTGTTTAAAAAGCTCAACCTCCACTTAGGGTGGTCTTTATCTGCGCCATCTGTTTGCATGTCTGCATAAAGCCTTTCTTTAACCTGTAGTAACTCTCCCTTTATAAGAGGGTATAGAAGGGACTGTTGATGGCATTGTGCATTGATCTGATTGGGAGTGAGTTGAGTGACATTGAAGGAATGAAGAACTCTTAACTCCCAATCCATCGCTACCTTCCATTGCTCATCCACCTCTTGTGTGATATTTTCTCTCAGTGCGTCTTCTTCAGCCTTTGAGTGTGTCTTCTTCAGCCTTTGAGAGCTGGACCATGGGGCCTTTGAGAGCTGGACCATGGGCATTGTGTCTTCATCTCTAATGTTTACCTGGAAATTATCCTCACTACTTAGCTCTGTTGTGGACTATGTCTCTAGTTCAGCAAATGACACTGAGGGTATATCTATTTGTGGTTGCTTCGAAGTGACTGCCTCTTCTTGTATCTCCGGCTTTCCGTCTCTCAGCAGTTGGTTAACTCTTTTAAGCTCGGCTATCTCCTTCAGCAACTCTTCTTCTCTCTGGATCTGCATCAAAGCTAGGTCCCTGCGCTGAGATTGCTCTAGATTTAACTCTAGCTCGAGGTCTTTGTTATTTTTCTCTAATGCCTTGTACACTTCATCTGTCCCTTTGATCGAGGCTACAGGTGGATTCTCTCGTATTTGCCACAAGAAAATTGCCTTATCATTTATTCTTTGCTCGGAGTATTGTAGAGAAGCATTTGCGACATCCAACTGCACTTGAATTTTTTGAGCTGACAGGGTGGTCGTTAGAAGTTCGTTTGTAACTTCTATTAACTGTTCATCTTTGGCTTTACATGCATTTGATAACTTTGTAAGCAAATCACCTAACTCTTCCATCTCGTTTTGTTGTCTATGTCTTGCTAGCTAATGTTGTTCAGCCTCGTCTTTTATTTCTTGAACTTGCCTCTAAAGATCAGGGGATGACGTTTAATCTGTCTTCTAACTCTCCTTGGAGAGTGTCAATCACCATCTCTAACTCCTTGGCCTTTGTGCTACGGCCAAGTGTTGCTGATCGGAGTCGTTTTGCCATATCCTGCATTTGCCTTGCATATTCGTTTACTTGCAGGATTACTTCGTCATTAGACTGCCAGTCTTAATGTCTTTCTAGTTGGGTCAATGTGCCTGCAGCCTCTTGTGTGTCTCTCGACTGTGTCATGACTGTTGGTTCTTCTTGCGTGGAGGTAGAGGGTTCGTCTTCTTCTTCTTTTTCATCCTGAGGCTTTGTGGATGCCTTGGTTGTTTCATGCTTTGTTGAGGCAGAGGGTTCTGGCTCAGACTTTGTTGTGTACTTTTGTGCAGTGGTTGTTTCCTTTTGTGGCTCGGGTTCTTTCTCTAGTTGCTGCTCTTGGGTAGTGGTTGCCTATTGTTCAGGCTCATGTGTAGCTTCGGCTTCTGTGGCTTTCTCTTGTTCTTGTGTAGCAGTAGACTCTTGTGTAGATTCTTCTGCCTCTTTAGTTGGCTCCTTTGTGGTGTCTTTACCTGCAAGTGATGGTGGTGGGATCAGCATAGTGCTATCCTGCTGTTCCATAGGCGATGAAGTGGGTCGGGGATACTCGTAACCTTGTTCGTGTTGTGCCTCTTCCCTTGCCGTTTCCTTGGCTTGCCTTTGTTCCTCTGCTTGTTTTGCTTTCCTTGCCTCTTCTTGGGCTTCTTTCAACTTCGGGGCTTCTGCTTCTTGATACATTTTTTCCAAAGACTCTGTTGGATCTTCAGCTTCTTTTCTTGTGTGATGCTTTGTCCTTGGTCCCTTAAGTCCACTAGGCACCCATTTTTTGGGTCCTTTCCTTGTGCTTGTCGGTTGCGTTGGTAGGCGCGTTTTTCTCTTTCAAAGCAGGCTTGTGTCTGCACGGGCTCTTCTTGATGTGCGGCTACTGCTTTTCTCTTCATCTCCTCTCTTCGTGCTCTTTTCTCCTCATTATCGGAGCTGTCACTGCTATGTCTTTCCAACGATCTTTCAGCCGACTCTTCATCAGATTTGTAAGATCTCTTGGCTGATCTTGTAGCTCGAGGAGATGGTTGTGCTGCCAGTATCCAAGTGTTTTCGTCGGGGGCAGGTGGTAGAGTTTCGGCCATGCCAATGGCATGGTACGTAGTCCTTGTCAAGACTTTTGGCGCATCCAGGTAAGTGATCTTCCCTTATTTCTTTGTGCCCTTTAGAGTGGTCAAGACGTACTGTGCATGGTCCACCGGTTGCTTGGTTGTTGACTTGAGAAACTTGTGTGAAAGTGGTGGCAACCGTGTGATTTGGCGTGGTGTACCTTCGTGGCCTTTTTGCCGAGAAGTGGAAATGCTGGTGGTATAACCTAGATGGCTCTTTCACTTTCTTGTGAATTAAATCTGCAAAGGTGGATGCGGTGGTTTCTTTGGTGAATGTACCTGCCGTTTTCCTGTCCCTTGCCCTCATGGTCATTCCTTCTGTGGGCAATTTGCTTCTGCCACTATGTCTTTAGTTATCACCACTTCGACTTTATTTCCCCGCGTGTTAGAATTTTGGGTAGTTCCACCTTCTTTAATAGTGGACAAAAACTCATAAGCTTTTTGGAAATCCACACCGCACGGCTCTTGTTTATAAAAATCTATGAGTCCTAGCCTGCGGTTGGCTTCTTTGGTCTTAGGCTTCGCGGCAACATCATATAATTCTTTCGGTAGGAGTTGCAACTCTACTTGATGTCCCTCTTCACTCTTGAATCTTCCGGTGAACACTGTGGTATGATGCTCTTCTAATTGTTCTTTTGAAATATATGCTGCATTGGAGGCTTTGACTGAATCTGGATCCAATTGGTATGCGGGCAGCTCTTGCAACTTTTCTTTCTGGTTGAGCTTCTTCTTGGCCCTCTCTGCTGCTTGCATGGCTCCTGTTTAGTGAATAGAGTGTCAAAGTTAGCAGATTTGTCGGATTTTTCTCTGAAATGTCCTTTAGTCTGAAATGCTGACAATTTTGGTCCAATTTGCTTCAAATCAATTTTTGAACAAGCAAAGATGCATAAAAACATGCAAGGAGCAAAATTGTAAAGTCCAAACAAATTTACGCAACCAAAGTAAATAATCGTGATTATTTACAACTAAGTATTTTTTTCAACCTTTTGCAAACTTGGCATCACAAGCTTGAAGTATATACCAAATACATGCTCTGAGTGAAATATGGGCTCATTTGGATGCATAGGGTGAAAATGGTACCAGATTTTGGCTTTAGGTCTCTAAAACATTAGATATAATGGAAAATTCAGATTTTGAGCTCCAAATTGGTTCAAACTTGGCTAGTGGGCTTAACACATCATGTACTTTGGATGTATGGTGGCAAAATATCAAAATTCCCTCATTTTGGCTAGAAAGTAAATAATCGCGATTATTAACTTTTCCTCCAAAATCAACATTTTTTGGTACAATTTGGTTCTATGCATTGTATAGACCCTGTGGATGAGATATGAGGTGATTTGCATCAAGAAATATCGTCCATAACCCAAAAATTGGCTTGCAAAGACTTCTTTGCGTTTTCTGGAAATTTTCCAAGTTATAGGTGCTCATTTTGGCTCATACTTGATTTGTGGCATGTAATAGATGTGTACACATGATAGGTGAGGTGATGTGACAATTTCCAAGCAAAATAGTGCAAAAGTAAACAATAACGATTATTTACAACAATGACAATTTTTTTGCAAAACTTACAAATTTTGACCTAAACACATTCTATACACCTAAAACAAGAATTGAATTTGGTCAAGTTTGGTCATGCCGGCATCACTTTGTGCTCTGTTGACTCTGAAATCCCCGTTTTCTGTGACTACACTGCCTGTTGAGTTGGTCAGTCAGTTTTGAGGCTTTGGACTTGTCTGCAACATAGTCATGAAGCAACTCATCCAATTCTGGCTCATTTGGAGTCAGTTTGACCCCGTATCTCGAATTTGACGCTTTGTAACGTTCCAGCCGTTTTCTTCTTTTTGAGGGCTCTGCTTGATTGATTTCACCAAAAAAATTATATACATTGGGCAAGCTATCTGTGAAGTCAGATCGGAATTGTGGCATTTGCCAAAAACCTAGCTTTTCTAATGGGTACCCCCTCTACCCCTGCCGAATGGTCAACTGATGATATAGAAAGGCTCTATTGTGTTAGGGCATACTGCAGTTCAAATCCCAAATCTGATTTGGTCGAGATGACAGGCCGCTATGGTTAGTTTTTGGTCGTAGGTCTTCGTGCACTGCTCGATTTCTAGTGTTTTTTCTAGGGGTTTAGACTAGCTACCTACCATAGAAAATGGATCATTGAAGAGTAAAGAGCTTACCCCTCATGTCTCGTGTGAGAAAGCACTGAAAACAGGCAATTGTAGACTCCAAAAAGACGTGTGAAAGAGGTCAAAAAGCTCTCTCTACAAAGGCCGCAAGTGGAAATGAGGTGGTTTTGGCTTACCTTGCATATCTATACCCACACTTCCCAAACCAATTTTCCCCAGATTCTCCTGTTAGTCCTACTAGGCCGTGAAATCTATGTTAGACTCAAAAATTTTCTTGATTGGATTCCTGTAGCTCATTCTGCAAGAATTTTGCAAAAGTAGGTCTGGCCGCCTAATTTAGGCTTCCTGCTTCCATCTTTTGGTTTTATTGAAAGTTTTTGTGCTTGTCCACCTTGTCTTTGTGATCACCAGCGTGTCTTTCATTTTTCCATCTTAGATTTCTTGCTATTTATTATTAATTTTTGACCTGTTTATTTAAAAAAATCAAAGAAAATAGCAAAATGATCTAAAAAGGTAAAATGAAAATCCAATAATTAAGAAAATCCGTTAAAAAACACAGCTTCATTATTTTTTGTTGGATTTTTCTATTTTTAAGTCTCATTATCAATAAAAATGATGAGAAATATCCAAAAAGGACTATTTTTTAATGATTTTTCTCATATTATATACACTATTTACACTCATGGGAAGATATTATCAGTAAACATTCCTTTGATGATGAATTATAAGGGCATTATTAGGTAATTTTGCAAAAAAACACACGTTAACGTCGAACTTTTTCCTCCCTCTTTAAACATTGCCCTTAATTACTTAGTACTTAGTGCCCTTCCACCCCTCCTAAATGGCGTACTCCGGGACAATTGTGTGCATGGGTTGAACAATCATGTCTATGCATAGCCATGGTTGGCTCTACCATGCTTTGAAGATCAATACAATTCAAACCACTATGTTGTGCAAGAGCTGGGTCTTGAGTAGTTAACTCAAGGATTTCTGATGTCGAGGTTTGTTGCTGATGTCTTCCAAAGAGAAAATCTTGTAGCTTGTGTGCTCTTTGTTTGATTGTACCATCATGATGCTTCAACATGCTGATTGCTTGAGATGTTGGTAGCATTTTTGACTGCTATCGAGCTTTTTCTTGCCATTGGTAGCATGGTTTGCTTGTTGCTGTATGGTGTGGTGGAGTCTTTTGAGACTTAACTCGCCATTGTTTGATTGGTTTTACGGTTTGTGGAGAAGATAAGTGATCCTTTTTCTTCCAACCAATTTCATGTTAGGTTCCTTGCTCATAGATGCTTATCTCTATGTTTTAACCCTTGGAAGCTTCTTTTGTTTTGTTGCTGAAGTCTTAGGCACCCAGATCTGAATCGGCTTATCCTTAAGCTATGCTTTTGGTACCCAAATTTGCCTGACTCCTTGCATGCTACTTGTAGCATTTGCTTGTCGAGGGGATGGAGAAGATTGACTACTTTGTGGTTTGGTCTACTGATTGCTTCCTTTCCATTCCTCTTTGCTTGGTGCAATTGGAACAATGAGATGCCTGCCTTTAGGTGATAGCTTTAGCTGATTTGTATCCCAATCTGGTACTGCTTTGTATGTTCGCATCCAGGGAATTCCAAGAATCATCGTCTCATTCATGTGTTCATCTAGTAAGCATACAAACTGATGAGGACATGAACATCCATGCACTATCACGTTCAAGTTGACTATTCCCAATGTTGGGATTGGGTTCTTGTTGCATCCTTTGATTGTTGCTATTTCTGTTGTCAATGCTTGACTTGTTGCCTTCTTGTACGTGGAATAACTTACTGCATTTAATCTAGCTCCTGTGTCAACCAAAGCATTGGTGCTATGATTGTTGAGCTGTACTTTGATGCGGAGGTCCATTCCGTCTAACCAGTCATCATCTGTTGAAACTGCATCTTTAGGTAATTCCCAGTATCGGTCATCTATTTCTAGTGTGTTGATGGAAATTGGTATTTGTTGATTCTTGAGAACAGATTTCTGTTTGAGTACCCAAAGCTGAGCTTCCTCTTGGGCTTCATCTATAACCTACTGTTGTTTAATCTTTATTTGCTTGACTGCATGCATTCTTTCTATCAATTCATTGCTTAGCGGAAAATTGTATTTCTTTAAACAACATCTACTAATCCAATTAGCCATTGGTTCACCATCTAGGGTGGACAATTTTATGGCTCCACTTGGAGATACATCTTCAATGATAAACGATCCGTTTTCCTTTTTCTTAAACTTAGGAATGTGTTGCTTAAAGGAATAGACTAAAACTAAGTCCCATTTCTTGAAGATTTTTGTGATTAAGTGGGAATCAAAAAATGTTTTTGTTTCCGCTTTTGTGCACAAATGTGAGCTACAACAGTTAGCCTTTGCTCATCTAGCTTTTCCACCTCTTCATGTCTTTTGGACAATTCATATCCAGTCCACTCACGATTCTATGCTACCTTTAATGTCGGCGATATAAATTCTATTAGTAGTATGGCATCAAGACCATAAACAAGGTTAAAGGGTGTAGCATTAAAGCTGTTTTGAATGAAACTTGATAAGCCCATAGAGCAGCATGGAGATTCATTTCCCAGTCTGTCCTTCCTGAACTAACCATTTTAGTCAGCACCGAGCTAAGAATTTTGTTCGTATGCTCAACTTGTCCGTTTGCTTGTGGGTGATAGGGAGCTAATTTGTTGTGGATGACCATAAACTCATTAAGCAAATACTCGATTACCTCATTGAGGAAATGAGTTCCCCGATCACTGACAATTTCTATCGGTAGTCCATATCTCGTAAACACATACTCATATAAGAATGCAGCAGTGGTTCTGGCATCATTCTTTTGAGTTGCTTTAGCCTCGGCCTGCTTAGTCAAATAGTGCGTAGCTACAATGATATATTGAGCTTGGGTTCTATAAGTAGGTGGCTGTATTGGCCCAACAAAATCTACACCCCATTTTGGGAAAGCTCTAGCCCCCATCATTGGTTTCAAGGGCATGCTATCTACACATGTTGGCATTTTTGCTCGTTGACAAGCATCACACCTTCGAACATATTCTTTAGCATATGCAAAAGCTGTTGGCCACCATATGCTTGCCATCAAGATTTCTCTTGCGGTGGTCTCACTAGAAAAGTGACCTCCAGCTAATACAGCATGTGCTTATTCTATAATCGGAATATACTTGTCTTCATTTGCACAAAGACACAAATATTGATCTTTACCTCTCCAATACAATTGGTTCCCAATAAGAGCATAGTCTCTTGCTTTAGTTTCAATTACTCTTTGACGGCGTTTACTCATATCCTCAGGAAATGTTTGGCTTGATAAGTAGGTAAAGAGATAGTTACTCCACTTAGGAACATGTGACATTTGAAACAGTGTTACATGAGGTATGGGTGTTTTTTTTTGACATTGAGGGCAATCCTTTACAAAAGATCGAACATCACTTCTCATAGTCGGCCAAAATACTCCAAGTCTCAAAATTTGTTGCATAGTTTGGTCTTCCGCAAAGTGAAGTCCTACTAGGGTAACATGTGCTTGACTCAGGTACTGTTGTTTTTCTTCCGGATTAATGCATAAGAGCAATATTCCGTCTCGAGTTCTTTTGTATAGCCTTCTACTGAGGGTGAGCTTTTTGAAATGGGGCCTCTAAACCCAAACCAATGGGCCTACCCTCACAAAATGTTCGTAAAGAGGTACGCACACTACTTGGGGCACCACCTTCTTTTGGGAGTGGAGAAGGAAACCAATCAAAATAACACTTGCACTCACCCACTCAAGCAACACACTTTGAAAACCCCCTTACTCTATATACACTTTGGACACTTGAACACCATCAACGATTATGCAACCCAATGCCGTGCATCAAAATGAAATATGCAATTTGTGGAATAGCATTCACCTTCTCCCCATAAGAATACCCATAATACATCCAAACTCTTCCTCTCTCAAGCACTCATCAAAAAAATCATGCGCACAAGACTTGCCTCTCAAACACACAAGAGAATCACTTACATCAAACTAACACACTTTGCATAGAGAGCTCATCTCCATCTATGCAATGCCGTGACACAAATAAAATCACCATGAGAGGTAGCCACATGCATATTTAATGAAGCAAAAGAGAGTTGGAGTGAGAAATTTCTTTAGACCAATTGAATAAGTGTGGAGAAACAAACCAATGGTAAATTGAGAATAGAACACTAACTTGATTTCTCGCACACCTTTTAAGGGGAGGACAGACGCTGGCTAACCATCACGAATTGCGACACTTGAAAGTTTTGAAGATGATTTCATGATCATTAACATAACCATGAGAGAGATCATGATGTATTTACAAGTTATTGAGGTGCTACAAATGATTTATTGGGTTGATGGAGTAAGAGATAGTAGAATGGAAAGAGTGGAGAATAGAGTTGCACTTCCTCCAAAGAGGAGGGTTAGGAGGGAGGATGTGAAAGAGTGAGAGTTGGGGTTTTCTCTACTATTGATCAAGAAACAACATGAAGTTGAAAATATAGGTGTGTGTCCCTGAGTCTCTCCAAGGGGGGCTATTTATAGTTGTGTAGGAGTGGGATTATGCTACACTTAATTAGAGTAAGTGATTAGACCTAATTAAGTGTCCTTTGACCACTCATTGAATTTTGGACATAAAAGGGACTATTTATTCACCAAAAATATCATTTTAGACCGTGAAGGCTCCATAGGGGTGCATAATGTAGGTGGGCCCCACCATGAGGCCCTACGGGTGGCTCCTGCGGGGTATCTCAACTTGTCTGTCTTGGCATTTAGAAAGCATCTTTAGGTTGGTCCCATCACATGCAAGTGACCTTGAACACTCATTGCTCTTCTAAAAGATGAGTAGGGGAAAAATAAGATCTCACCCTCTTGATTTACTTGATTTACAGTTCCCTTTTGCTGCGAATCTGACAGATTTACACTATTTTGACCATAAATTTTTACCTGTAGCTCGGAATGACATGCTTCAAAAGGAAAAATTGACCTTCTCAACATGTTTGATATGAATTTGGACTATTCTTCACGCCCATGAACCAAGGAATTCGGTTTGGAAGGTCCACACTAGGCTAGGGAACCTTTTGCTTCCAAGTCTTCTTGTATGGGCCCTTTGCTTGTATGCATCCAAGGGGAATCATGCTTTTTCAAAAGGCTATGATGCTTAAACAAATAGAGGAGGGCCCAATATTATTTTCTTGTGAAAATAATATACAATTGGAGTCTTTTTGAAAGGAGAGAAACTATATGTATATTCTTAAGAGATATTGGGCCACCTATGTAGGGGGCATAGAAGACTTGTAGAGAGGGACCATAATCTTTGGTAAAGACAAGTGGAGAGTTGATTTCCATGGGAATTTATCTATATGGGGTGGAAGATGGATATATTATTTTTCTACTATTAATTCACAAGAGGTAAGAAAGTTTGGGGGTATATAGTTGGTTATTGTATGCTTATTCTATTTACAAAGCAAAAAAGAAAAGGGTGGTAATATAAATATATGACTAAGGTGACATTTTTGGGAAGAGTATAATGTATGTGTCGCCACAAAGGTTAAACGAAGAGGGGGAATTTACTCTATATAACTTAATAGCGTAGAAAAATATATACACATATGAGGAAGAGGACGTTGAGTAGGCTGACAAATGTTGCAAAAAGATGGTTACCATTCTATGCCACTCATCTACCATCTAGTAATTGATACATAGCCGATTGCTCAATTAATCCGATCATAATAGAAAGTGGTATTTGTGAATCCACTTGAGCTATTGTCATCAATGACACAATGTTTTCTGACCATCGAGGTATCATCTCCATGGAGAACAAATAGGCATCTGGTAGATCGTCGTCTACCCCTTTAGGTGATCCTCCCGAAACAATTCTTACAACCACAATGAAATCAAATTCCAAAAGAATGATGAACCATCTCACTATTCTTCCTATGCTGCATGGCTTGTTGACCAAGTACAACAAAGCTTGGTGGTATTCAAAGAACACAAACTTGTTGGCTAGTAGGTAATGTCTATACTTTTTAACGACATGTATCATTTCTAATCCTTCCCTTTCGGTGGCGGTGTAATTATTTTCTTCTATGTTCAACTATTGGCTAGCATAAGAAATAGGAAATTCAATTTTCTTGTCTCTTGGTTGAGCTAGTATACAACCGATATCAAATTTGAAAGCATCTACATGTACGTGGAATATCTTATTCCAATTTGGTGCTTTCAATATTGGAGCTGAGGTGAGAGCTTGCTTAAGCTTCATTAAGGATTCTTCACATGCCTTGGTCCACTCAAAGTGTGTAATCAAGCTATACATGGGTTTTGCAATTATCGCATATATGTAGATGAACCGTCTGTAATATCCACAATGCCCCATGAAGGCTTGTACCCCCTTGACTGTTGTTGGTCAAGGCAAATCAGCAATGACATGAATTTTGTCAATATCAGTAGCTATGTCATTTTTAGACACTATATATCCAAGAAATTTTCCTTGTCTACCTATGAATGTGCACTTTTATGGATTTAAGCAAATCCTATAAAGCCTACATTTTTTGAATACGTTTTTGAGGTGTTCAAAATGATCAGCCCGGATTGATGAATGTACGCATAGATCATCCATGGCTGAAAGCAAGGGATGGTGGTACAAAATTGGTTGTCCTTGACACCACCTAGGCTTGGTGGGTGTGGTAAGGAGAATCAGAACCAAGTAAAAGATGCAAAATTGAACAAAAAGGAGAAATAATAAAATCAATTTCTTGGAGGCTTTATAATTTACTCTACTTTATTCTTTTTTCCCGAAACGGTTATAATAGATAAATGACGTGGGTGCAAGAAGTGGGGAACTAGATTCGGCTGGCTCGCTCTCTTGCTCTCTCTCTCTCTCTCTCTCACTCTCACACTCACACACACACATTCTCTATTTTGTTCTCTGTGAAGCACGCACCCTTCCCGCCCCCCCCCCCCCCCCCCCCCCCCCTTTCTCTCTCTCTCTCTCTCTCTCTCTCTCTCTCTCTCACTCTCACACTCACACACACACATTCTCTGTTTTGTTCTTTGTCCCTTCCCGCCCACCCCCCCCTACCCCTCTCTCTCTCTCTCTCTCTCTCTCTCTCTCTCTCTCTCTCTCTCTCTCTCTCCCTCTCTCCCTCTCCCACCATACAGCCATGGCAGCTCAAGCCAATACCATATCTTCATAGATGACGATGGATACTGAGCGTGATTCCTTCACCTATATTGAGTCAGGGGTACCCGCATCTACAGAGGGTGCTATGATGGAAACCACGAGCATTCATGAACCTGTCAGCAACCAAGTATTTTTGCGGGACTATTGGGCACAAAAGAAGCGTAAGCAACGACACAAGGAGCGCAACCCTGCTAAGAGAGTTGAACTTGCTACAACCAGATCAAGGAACAATATATGCAAAGCCATGGCTAGATGTTGGCGTCGGCAGACCCAAGGACTAACAACGCTAGAACAACAAGAAATTCTAGAGCAGCTCATGCATCATCATCCATTTTCCAAGTTGAGGAGTTCAGATGTTCAATCGAGTCTTCTTTCCGGCGTTCGCAACACATTGACTCAGCTAAAAGTGCCCCACTCTTCAACTGAGCTTTTTGTGAAGAGAACCTCTTTGACGATGATACTAAACAATGGTGATCAAAGCATAACCACTGTGAACCAGTCCAAAATTGCTGCTGCCTTGGGTGTTCATCGACATAATATAGCGGCAGCAAGCAGTAGACTGGGAATGAAAGATGAGGATGAAGTGTTGCCACTTAGTGCTTGTCACAGACAGTTGCCTCTACATACAAGTATCACAATCGAAACTAGAGATTTGGTGGCCGCTTTCTGGAAATTCGAGACAAGCTTTTCTCCTAAAAAAAGGATATTTGTAAGCACAGGATTGAGGCAAAATGTGTCATCAAACATCCCATACATCTTCTAGACGATTCTCAGGTAATATGTGTTGCCTACACTGTAATCCTTGCTCGTCTTTTTACTCTTGGATTAACACAGAATACCAAAACTAGTTAGCCAAAAATCATTGTACGAATACTCAACTCCATAGTACCATTTCCAGCATGCCAAAATTTGACCAATTCCTAGCATGCCAAAGCTGGTATCATTCTGGTACCAATTCCTACCTCAGTAGTACCCAATTTGAAGCTTCTCTAGATTCTGAATAGTACCAAACAGATGCATAGTACCATTGTTTGGTAGAAAAGCTCCAAAGTAAAGATGCACAGTCCCAATTAGGTACTTTTTTGTATGTGGAAAGTTGTTATTTTGGAACTATGGATCCATTTTGTAGCTTTGCAGTATACAAAAAAGTACCCAAATTGGTACTATGCAAGGTACAGACATGTACCCACTTTGGCACTAGGGATCCTGTTTGATACTGTGAATTTAGGCTGGTACTATGCAATGTATAGAATTTGGTACTAGGGATACTGTTTGATACTATTGATTCAGGTTGGTACTATGCAATGTACAGGATTTGGTACTAGGGATCCTTTTTGGTACTATGAATTCAAGCTAGTACTATGCAATGGATAGGATTTGGTACTAGGGATCCTTTTTGGTACCATGGATTCAAGCTAGTACTATGCAATGTACAGGATTTGGTACTAGGGATCCTTTTTGGTACTATGAATTCAAGCTAGTACTATGCAATGTATAGTATTTGATACTAATGATCCTTTTGGGTACTATGAATTTAGGTTGGTACCATGCAATGTAGAGAATTTGGTAATGGGGATCATGTTTGGTACTATGAATTCAGGCTGGTACCATGCAATGTACAGAATTCGGTATTAGGGATCCTGTTTGGTACTAGGTTTGGTACTATGAATTCAGGATGGTACCATGCAACGTACAAAATTTGGTACTAGAGATCTTGCTTGGTACTATGAACTCAGGCTAGTACCATGTAATTTACGAAACTTGGTACTAGGGATCCTATTTGGTACTTTGAATTCAGGCTGGTACCATGCAATGTACATAATTTGGTAGTAGGGACCCTGTTTTGTACTATGGATTCGGTTGGTACTATGCAATGTACATAATTTGGTACTATGGACCCTACTTGGTCCTATGAATACAGGCTGGTTCTATGCAATGTACAGAAATGTACCCACTTTGGTACTATGAATCCAATTTGGTGCTTTTCTACACTTAATTTGGTACTATAGCCTGAAATCTGGCAATACAGTGCCAAATTTGGTATTTTAGAATGAGTTGGTGGTTTACATTGTTAATTTGGTACTGTAAACTACTTTGGTGCTTTGCTCTTTTATAGTAATATTCTGAGCTCTAATGTGGATCAAATTTTGTATATAGGTGAAGCTCTACAGAAGATTCAAAAGCACCTATCCTGCGGTGGAGTTGTCACTTAGGTCCTTTGAGACACTCAAGCCATTCTTTGTCCGAAAATTAAAGGAGCGCTATACTTGATGCTGTATTTACCATATCCAGATGGTATACTTCAGGGATGCTATCAATCAAATGCACCAGAACAAGTTTGGGCATCACACAAAGGAACATCTATGTACATGCTCCATTTGTGGTACACAATGTGAAGTAGGTGAGTGTTCTGCAAACCAGGCAGTTTTTCAGCACATAAGTATCTTGCTGGATTTCATATTGTGCCCTCTCCCTAAGGATCATGAATATCATGCACAGAGATGCTTACTGGGAGAGTGCCCTAGATGTGGTGTAAGGAAGTTGTCATTCTGCCCAGACGAGATTGTAGCAGATCGCAGGGAGGTGATTGTTAAGATAATTAAGGATGTGGGTATTGGACAGGTTAATGCTGAAGGAAACGAGAAGAAGAGAAAGGAGATAGTCGTGGAAAGGATGAAAATTGCAACTTTCATTCATCTTTTTTCAGATCATCTGAAAAGCTTTATCAAGCACAACTTTGTTTTTAGGTGTCAGGCCCAACAATTTAAAGACTGCTTGCTAAAGTTTCCAAGCGACGTTGTGGTTTCTGTTGTTGATTTTGGAGAGAATTACAGCTTTAAAGTGCAGAATGAGATTCAGTCCATGCATTGGTGGTCAACACAGGTCACAATACTAGTGCACATCTCTTATATCAGAAATTCAGTAGGAGCCATTGAAAAGACTCTGCATTTTTACATATCAGACGATAAGCTCCATGACACGCTCTTTGTTCAACATTGTTTTCTCTTGGTGGATAGTAAGATGAAACAACAAGGACACTGTTTCCGTTATCATTGGGTTTGGTCAGATGGTGCCGCTTCACAGTTCAAGGCACGACGACCATACTATTTTGTAGCCAGGTATTATCAGTTGACAGGTGCTGTTATCAAGAGAACCTTGACGCATGAGGAGCTACTAAAGCCCGATGGCTGGCCCATGAAGTGTGCAGCTTATGTGGTCAATTTTCTAAACACGAGGTTTAACACAATGAGAAAAGGTGGGGGTGCCAGCACAAGAAGGGTCTTTTGGTTGGTTTCACCGAATGATGTGTTGCGTTCTTCACTATGGCAAACCATTTGCAGGGTCTCGCTCATTCCATTGTGTTGACGGCTACTCAACACACAATCCATGTGATGTGCGTTTTTGGACGCTATCTTGCTTTTGTGATCCTTGTGTGCATGTGCAATGGAGGAGATGCAATAATAAACAGCGCACTGAAGAAATATCTCTCCATTGAGCCATGGATAGAGTCTGTACAAGTAGTTAGTGATGAGGACAAGGATGATGAGGAGAACTACAATGATCTGCTTTCCTCCAAAGTGACTGTGGATTTAACCATGCCTATGTATGAAGGAGACCCTAAGGTGCTGATCCAATTACTGTCCATTGGGGATAACTTTGCAGTGAAAGCAATCGAGGAGAAAGAGGACTTCTACCTTCTAAAGTGCACCAAAACCATGTACCAGGCACCAAGAGTACTGAAGGACCTTTGGCATAACAAGATCATAAAGGGTGGAATTCAAGTTGATGGTTTGTACTATGCCCTGGTTGAGGGCAAAGTTGATACTTATACCCTATTGAATGAGAAACCACCGGTCATGATCTACTCCCATCTTGTTAGAGCCATACGGTTCCCCATGAAGGTCATACCGGGCCTGCATAACCATTTTAAACTATCCTCAGAGATATATGAAATATCTACAACAATATGCCATATGACAAAGGGAGTGACCACGAGGGGAGCCATACAGCGTAAACCCCAACTACAAGTCTAGCCATTGGCAGCAACAGTTGTAATTCTCTTGAATAGAATCTTACTTGTGATCAGTAGTGTGTACTTGCTAATTTGTTTTCAGCTGACTCTTGTAGTACCAAATTTGATAGGCAGACTGCCTAATCCTTGTTTGATAGCAGGATACTTTAATATGGTTGAAAATATCTTAGGCAGGTGCAAGAATCCGGGTTTAGTTATCAATGGGATAGAAATTAAAGTGGGAAGGAGTAATCAAGGCTCGTGGGTTATTTGACATTTCTGCTAATTCAAGCTTCACATGCAAATAGCAACAGAAAAATTACCAAAGAAGTGGCAAGAAAAAGATCCTGTGCAGAAAAATTAAGTGCATGTGTAAAACTTTTGCAGACGAAGGTTCATGCCCAACAATAATTTCTTATTACACGAAAATGCCAGTCTTTTACAGACTCTTTTACACATCAAGGGGGTCAAACCGATACAAGTACCCTTCCAAAAATACAAAGTAGTCAGCAACATATAGGGAGATGTCATCCTCTACATCAAACAGGGGTGTGCGCCGGCTATAAGCGGTGGGGAACTTCTCATCTAGCCATCCTGTGATCCATGGCAGAATGACATCCATGAGATACTTTGGCTTGTTCTGATCGTAATATTTTGGCTCATATGTCCGAATGCAACTGCACGACTCATAATCGTTCTTCAATGATTTGTATCTTGTGTCGTCCACAAGGAGCGTGCTGGCTTCATTAAAGTGAGGATGCTTGCGCCAAACTGTTCGCAGGATCTTCAAGAAAATGGGCTTGTCGCCGAACTGCCCCAAACAACCTGCCACATCCTTCATAGAGAAAGCCCATTTTTCACAATGGGACTGGTCAAAAATATCTATGTCAAGTAAACTAAGTTGTTAGAGCAGGTATACAGTTCAGAGTACCAAAGTCTGAAAAACGGCAAGAAGTTCTGTACATAACAATACCAAAGCACCAAAGTACTGATAGCCGTTTTTCTGCTCTCCATCATTGCCATAGTAAGTTACTCCACCCTACCAAATTCACCCAAACGCTATGGCTATCCTTACCATTTCACTGTACATAGGCATGTGTGAGTTAGGGGGCTTTTTCCATATCTTCTTAAAAACCCTCAGCTAGCCAGTCACTGGGCTAGTTGAGCTAAAAAAATAAAAAAATAAAAAAATAAAAGTTTATTATGGCCTCTTTGTGTGTAAATATTTCATTGTATATATGGCCTAAATATAGGGATTTTTTATAATTATTTTGGTATTTTATTTAAATATTTCTACTTAGGTGTGTTTTTTATTAAACCTATGTACACCTTCTTTCATCCTCTTACACCATAATTATAGTTTTTGCCAATATGTACATACTCTAACCTCATATTTTTCCTTTATACAAATCACTCCCACATTTTCACCCTCACCCTCGTGAAAACAAAAAATTGATTTCTACTCATTGGTTACGTTTATTATATTATTTACTTGCATACCTTTTCCTCTTTCACCCAAAATAATTCAAGGAGGGACCATATCATATGATTCCAATATCTTTCCATATCCATAACTCCTCCATATTTTTATTATTATTTTTACTCATTATTCTAACACCATGTGCTCATTGAGCTAAAGTCCATGAATAGTCCATACACTAGTTCCACCATGTATATATTTCTTTATTCACCAATAATCCTCCTCCATGCATGGTTCAAGGGCAACTTGGATGCTTTGTATTATAACATGACAAAGGAGGGGCTCACTCTTGGATGCATTGTACAAATTCAACAAAGGAGGGGGCCACTAAAAGACTTTTGCAGCCATAAAAACGGGCTTTTTGGTGAGAATTTTGGCACCTATCTCCACTCCGAATTTGGAGCGGTGGTCAAAAGAGAAAATGTATCCCACACTCTGAATAATCACCTCAAATGTTTTCATGATTTTTGGAGCTACCAGCGGTGAGCTATGATTTTTTGAGTGGACCCCAGTCTGCCCACTTTTCTCACAAGTAGCCCTTAGTCTTCTCTCACCCTTCCACACACTTACTCACTCTTACACATCCCTGCCTCTCCTTCCCTCACTCAAACCTGCAATTTCCATGGCTTCTCCCACCCTCTTCACCATTACCCTTCTCTCTCATCCCTATAGTTCTTTTATGAACCTCTACATACATACACCCTCTCCATGTCTCTCTCTATTGCTTTTATGTTACAATTTCATTTACCTCTCCTAAAAATATCTAAAATTCAGCATCTTCACCATGATAACTTCTGCAAATTGAGGATTTTTCATCAACAAATCCTCTTTTCATCGTGGTGGTCAACCGTGGCGGCGGCGTAAAGAAGCGAAGAAGAAGAAGAAGACCAGCGGTCATTTTTTCCACAATCTACACAAGGGTGAGTTCAAGCTTCTTCAAAGCTTCACCATCTCAATGATTCTCTTTTAATTCACCCCTCTTCCTTCATCAAATCAACTCATCCTACCCATTGTAAATGTATCACTAACAATTCTAGTGATTATTACCACTAACAACTAACTTCTCTTGTAAAAATGCACCCACACTATCAACATATGGAGTAGGCAACCGCACAAGTAAACCAAATTCACTCACTCCCATGGAAGTTTCTCTCCTTTCACCACATCAATAATTCTCTTACTTGAGCCCACATCCATGTGACTCAAGAGAAAAGAGAGACCCCATTCTCATTTGAAATTCATAAAAATTCATAATCCTTGATCTTTCCTAATAAAATTGATTAGGCTTAATCCTAATCAAGGCTTCTAAAACCTATAAATAGAACCCATTCCTCCTTGTAAAAGACATCACTATACCATTGCACACTAGATTGAGAGTACCACACGCCAGTTCTATCTTGGTTGTAAAGAGAGAGTAAGCTTTCTATACACCATCGCCTTGGTGCATAGAAAAGCTTGAGCTAGTTTGAGTGAGTGCGAGTAGAAGATATTCTTCCTACCATTGTTGTATCTACCCCAACATCAATGAATTGGTAGTTTTGGGTGCAATTCATGTCCAAAGGCTCACGCTTCTCCTCCAATTTGGCTTGGCAAACTCATTCAGCTTCATGAGGTGACTTGTTTCATTGAAGGTTGTTGTTTTGTTGCTTGTGATTCATTGGCTGTTGTTTGGCTACCATTGTAAGAGGGTGGATGGTGAGAGGGCTCCCATAACCCTAAGACAATGTTCTAGTGATGCTATAACCAAATCTTGTCACTTGATTCCGCAAGCTCTAAGTTCCTTTTTGTGAAAATATAAAGTTGAAGCTGAGTTGTACACCATCTCTCTCTCTCTCCCTCTCTCTCTCTCTCTCTCTCTCTCTCTCTCTCTCTCTCTTGTGTTTTAGTGTGTGAGAGTGTTCAATTGGTGTTAGGGTTAGTGTAAATTCCTTGCTTGTTTGTGGGTTGCTCTAACGATTCTCCTCTTTTGCGTCCTAGTTCGCTCTTAAACTAGGTGGTGCCCCTTGTGTAGTTGGGATTTGGTTGTGGGTTTGTTGTTTTGGTTTGTGTTGTGTTGTGCCCCAGCCCCATTGAGCAGCACGGGAGCCTTGAAGGGTGTCTAGAGGTTGCTCTTCTTGTTGCCCGCCTCGGACTGCCTCAATTTTGGTGCCCCCACTGAGGAACGGCTTGTGTATGTTTTGTGAAGGCTCAACCTTTAGCATAATCAAGTAGCTTGCATGAATCACGAGAATTTGTATGATCCCTTCATTCCCATTGCAAGGAAAAAGTTGCACATAATTGTTAGTACTAAGTTGCAATTTCAACGAGTAATTCGTAGAATTTTAGGTCCTCTTAGGTTGGTAGAGATAAACGCATCAGTAAATCCTTTTATTTTGCCTCTCATTAGGTACGACCTTAGTTTGGACGTCTATATTTTTGTTTTGTTTTAAGAATTAGGTCATGCATAGACTATGGATAATGGCCCAGGAATACAGGTTTTTCCCTTTCATTTCACTCCACACATTAGAGTAAACATTGCAATTAGTAGAAAAATCCATTTTCAACAACGTATGGTATTCATGTTTGGTGCCCAAAGAGTAGGAGAAATTCTCGCGTGACCAAACCCTGTCATTCTACCTCTTATTGATTATCATAGGTCATTTGATGTGAATATTTTTATTTTGTTGTAGAATAGATTGCAATTTAGAAAATATTATTGTGTAAATCTTTTAAAGAAAGAAAAAACAAAAACGCGTCACTTTGAAATCAATTCAATGGAGAGCCAACGCCAAATGTCTGGATATCCTCTTTTCTTTGGAGAGCCTGGAGAGGATTCAGAATTATTTCTAGCGAATTTCAAGATGTCTTGCCGTATCAAGAGGATAGTAATTGATCAAGAACGTGTAGAAATGTTTGAGGTGGTCCTTAGGAAAGATGCTAGCACTTGGTTTGACTCTTTGTCTGAGGAAGTTAAAGGGAATTACACAGAAGTTTTGAATTGTTTCAAGAAATACTTCTTTGATCCCCAAAACACTCAAAAATTATGGCAAGACATTGTTTCTCATAAGCAAAAAGACTTAGATGACTACTACTTGTACAAGCAAGAGTTCCTACGTCTTTGGGCTCTATGGATACGAAATGTTGCTAACCCTGGTGATGGTGCAGAATTTCTAAAGAAGGAGAGGTTCATAGCCGGACTCTTTCCTGACCTTAAAGTAAAAGTTGAGGCGGGTGCACCTGCTACCTTTGATGCAGCTGAAACTAGGGCTACTGAGAAATATAGGAAACTCAAATGCTTAAAGGGGGAGGTTCCAATAGAAGGTCTTAGACCCAAAGGTAAGTCACAAGCATCAACATCTAAGGAGCTTCCTGAGGTAACGGCGGAAGTGATTGAGAAGTTAAATGAATCTTTAAGCAGCTTGTCAATTCACCTTGCACAAGCTGTAGGTCCAAAGGGACAAGCAAAGAAGTCTGAAGAGCGAGACCCACGACCTAGGAGAGTCTTGCAATGTTGGAATTGCGGTGAGTCTGGACATGGGATGTATAATTGTCCTTGGCCCCGTGGGGAGCCAGGGAGACCTAACTTGAATTACCCAGTGATGAATGCAGGTGAAGGAACTAGTCAGCAACCACGGCTTATACAAAGGCCAAATGGAGCAAGACCACCTCCACAAGGAGTGGAAGGAGTTCCACCTTTGCCAGACCCAAACGTGCATGTGGTAGAGGTGACAAATTCAAGAGAGGTTGACATGGAAGCAAATGGCATTAAGCGTGGCCGAGGGAAAGGTAAGGAGAAAGAAGGAGTTACATCACAAAGTGACCATGGACGAGAAAAGAAGGCAAAGGAGACCAAGGAAGCTAAGAGGACTCGACGTCGTATCAACCTCCAAGACTTTCCTCTTGGACATGGAATGGCTCCATACAACCTGTTGGAAGACATGAGAGGTAAGGGTCCTGATATCTCATGGCCTCAATTTCTTGCATTATGTCCACAAGTTAGGAGGGATTTAACAAGGGATGTTAGCACTAGGAGAAAGTTAAAAGAGAGTGTGCCTGTTGTAAAAATTGCACAAGCTGAAATGAATGAGGACATTACACCTGTGCTAGATTGTTACATAAAAGGGAGATTGGTTAGGAAAGGTCTAGTGGATGGGGGTGCACAAATTTGCATCATGACAGAGGGACTCATGCAAAAACTAGGCATGCACATCCATGAGACACCTGAAATTAAGGTCAAGATGGCAAACAATAGCAAGGCTAGGTGCATAGGCATTTGTAAAAATGTTTTTGTGGAGGCCTTTGGCATTAAGAAGGCAGTGGATTTCTATGTCATGTCTACCAAAGGAAATGGTTACCCATTTATCCTAGAGAGACCATGGCTAATGAAAATGCGAGCTTTGTAGGATTGGGAGAGTGGAAAGCTAATTTGCAAGAACGACAATCATAAGAAGGTTGTCTTTGACATGAAGGAGAAACGCCAAGAGGAGCTCCATGAAGAATCATCTCAAAGTGAGATGTAAGAAGGTTGGACCGATAACACTTCAGAAGAAGAAAGTAGCGGCAGCATTACTGAAGAGGAGTCTTCCATCGAAGTCATGGGGGTAAGGTTTAAGCCAACCAACCAAGAGACCTCTTGTCAAGGTTTGGAGGAGGTAGGTTCCCAAGAGAACCAAAAAGTGGAAGATGAAAGAATGCTAGAAGGTATGCTATCTACAACACTTACAAAGGATGAAAGAGAGGAGTTCAAATGTGTGCTAAGGAAATTTCCTAGGCTTTTTGCTAAAGACTACACCGATGTGTGTGGAGTAGATGCTGTTCAACACAAAATTGAGTTGAAGCCAGAGGCCACACCTAAGGCTCAGAAGCTACAAAGGCTAGGAGTCCTCAAGGAGAAGGCTTTACTCAAGGAGGTAAGAAAGCTTCTAGCAGCAGGTTTCATTTATCCAGTGGAGAATTCAGAGTGGGTCTCTCCCGTTGTTGTCACTCCTAAGAAAAACGGAAAGTGGAGGGTGTGTGTGGATCCGTCCACTCAATGAGGCAACAAAAAGAGATCACTTTCCCCTCCCATTTCAGGATGAGATACTAAATGAGGTAGCTGGTCATGAGAAGTACACTGTGTGTGATGGCTACTCAGGCTACTTTCAAATAGGTATCGCATTGGAAGATCAATTGAAAACAACCTTTATCACTCCTTGGGGTTGTTATGCTTTTAGAGTCATGCCATTTGGTCTGACAAATGCTCCTGCAACATTCCAACGTTTCATGAACATGGTGTTTCAAGCATCTTTGGAAAGTCAATTAGGGTGTTCATTGATGATTTCTGCATTTATAGCTCAAAATCATTGCATCTACAAAGGGTAGAAGAAGGTTTAAAGAAGCTCTACGACATGGGAGGTCAACTCAACCCCGACAAGTGCCACATAGGTGGGGATGAAGTGATCTTTCTCGGTCACAAGGTTTCCTATAAAGGCATTGAGGTGGATCCTTCAAAGGCAAAGGCTCTTATTGAGATCCCATCACCGAAGAGTCTTAAGGAGGTCATCTCTTTCATTCAGAAGGTGAAGTATATGTCACGCTTCATTCACTTAGCCTCGGAGTTGCTTCATCCTTTGCAAAAGTTGACACAACAAGTAGAATTTGCATGGTCTGATGAGCTTGAAGAGTATTTTTGTAACATTAAAGTCATTTTGTCAGAGCTACCAACACTCATGCCTCCTTGTTGGGAGTACACATTCTTTGTTAGCTCTAGTGTTGGAAGGGAAACAATTGGTGCTGTGTTGCTACAATAAGATCCCCACAGTACAAGGATGCGACCCATCTACTTTGCTAGTAGGGTCATGAATGCTTTGGAGAGAGACTACACATAAGCAGAACTCATGATGCTTTCTCTCATGTTTGCGGTGAGAAAGTTTAGATCCTACCTGCTACCAAAACCTTTTGTAATTCTCACTGCAGAAAATTTGTTCCCTTGGGTGTCATCTCAAATGAATCTTAGTACTAGGATCTCAAAGTGGATTATGGAGTTGCAAGAGTTCCAATACTCTTTCAAGGTAGAAGATAGTGTGCGTGCACAATTGGCAGGGATTCTCACTTATAGGGTACATGAGAAGGAAATTAAGGTGCCTCAATTAAAGACCCTACCATTGCCACCACCAAAAAGTATTCCCAATGCTTTTACCTTGTTCTTTGATGGAGCTTTTCGACGAGCCATAGGGAAAGCAGGGGGAGGGCTAGTGTTGCTCAACCCAAGTGGAGAGGTGGTCATGAAAGAGAAGGTCAATCTACCAGGTTCAACTAGCAACAATGAAGCAGAATACGACACACTACTTCATGGTTTGAAGATGTGCATTGGCCAAGGGATAAAACGTCTCATGGTAAAGGGAGATGCACTTCTCATTGTTAAACAGATTTTAGGCATTTGGGCATGCAAGAATGAAAGCTTAAGGACAAAAGTTCATGCCATTCGTAGGATGTTTAATCAGTTTGAAGAAGTGCAACTATGTCATATTCCGAGGAAACAAAATGAAGATGCCGATTTACTTGCACAACAAAAAGTTACATGTGTTGAAAGAGAAGTGCAGGTCATCATGGTGGCAGCAGCTGTCAAGCAACCGAGATACCAGGGATTGGATTCATTGGCTCCCATTATTGGCTACATTTTGGAGGGTGAGTTTCCACAAGATTTCACAAAGGCTTAGAAGAAGAGACTCATGAAGAATCCAAGTTTCTATCTCTTCCTAGAAGGATCCCTATATCAAAGAGGGAAGGATCAAGTGTGCAGAAGAGTACCAACTATCGAGGAAATTCCAGCCATTCTAAAAGGTTTTCATGAAGAGGCATGTGGTGGTCATTTTGCCCAAGAATCAATTGTGAAGAAGATTTTGCTTGCGGGGTATGTTTGGCCAAGCTTGCATGTGGATGTTCAACATTGGTGTAAAAGCTGTCACAATTGTCAGATAAATGGAAATAGAAGGTTGGTGCATGGCCCAAGGCAAATAGTGCTTGCAAATGGACCCTTTGAAAAGTGGGGCATTGATGCTATGGGTCCTCTGCCTAGGACAAAAAATGGTAAACTCTACATTCTAGTGGCTGTAGACTATATGACTAGGTGGGTGGAAGCTCAAAGTGTGGCAAGAGTGAATGAGAGGACAGTTAGCAAGTTTGTGTACAATCACATTTGTTGCAGATTTGGCACACCTTTGGAGATTGTTTCTGATAATGGTCCAGGGTTTAGGAAGGGCTTGCTCACAGAAGTTTGTGAAGAGCTTCACATTCTACATCGTCATAGCACACCATACTACCCACAGTCAAATGGTTTGGTGGAGAAGGCTAATGGTGTCATTGCAGGAATCATTAGAAAGATGGTGCAAAACAAGACAAAATTATGGGATGACTTCTTGGATGGTGCCTTGTGGGCATATCGAACCACATATAGGGAAGCCACGGAGTTCACACCATTTCACTTGGTCTATGGTCAAGAGGCTTTGCAACCTATCGAGCTCAACATTCCAACAATGCGACTTCATGGCAAAGGAGCACAAGATGATCAAGAGGCATGGATGGATCGACTTCTTACGTTAGTGGAGCTTGAGTGGAAAAGAGAAGCAACATATGAGTGCTACAAGAGGAAAGCCACACAAGCGAAAGAAACGCACGACAAGAAACTGAAGGACAAAGGCATCAAAGAAGGAGAGCTTGTGCTAAGGTATGACAATCGACTTAACAATCGTTTTGATGCCAAGTTTGAAACTAGATGGCAAGGGCCATACATAGTCAAGAAGGCTTTCAATTCTAGTTACTATCAGCTTATGGACTTGAATGGTAAAGAGCACTCCAGGAAGGTAAACGGGTATCGCTTGAAGCCCTATTTGAGTCGCCTTCTACCAAAGGATCTACCAAAGATCTGTCCAAAGGCCACTGTCTCATGTAAGTATTGTTACATGAAGCATGAGTGTAACTCCAACCAAAATTCTGAGGGGCCAAACAATGAAGATCTCGTCAAGGACTCTGAAGCACTCTCTTTGGAAAAGATGCTCTATGATGGTACATGAATATACCATCATCCTGGGGGAGGGCTAATGATAGCCGTTTTTCGGCTCTCCATAATTGCCATAGTAAGTTACTCCACCCTACCAAATTCACCCAAACACTATGGCTATCCCTACCATTTCACTGTACATAGGCGTTGTGAGCGGGATGAAAACACACACAGCGCTT
This sequence comes from Adiantum capillus-veneris, assembly GCF_014529385.1. NCBI lineage: Eukaryota > Viridiplantae > Streptophyta > Polypodiopsida > Polypodiales > Pteridaceae > Adiantum > Adiantum capillus-veneris. The sequence continues at coordinate 122,472,757 of NC_140953.1, forward strand.
CTATAACGACCCAACACACACTCTTGTAAGGATATACACACACACTATGGGGCACCACTCGGCTTACACAACACACCTGGCCGAGACAGGGAACACACCTCTGGAGTGAGAGGAGAGAGACTATCCACTTGCCCACTCCACACAGACACACACACACACCCAAAAAACTCAGCTCAACAGAGGAGAATTTCTGATGTTTAGATACAAATGAGCTTGGGCCAACACCAATGGGGCAAACAGCTCACACAATATGGGTAAAAGATACCAGATACAATCACAAACTAGAGCAGAAACTTCGCTCATAGCAGAGACTTACACAGAAAAACAGCAAGAAAAGAGTGAGGAATTTGGCAAAATGGACAGCTCCATCGCGTCCGGAACAGCCCAAAACCCCAGTCTACAATGTCAAAGTGCTCAAATCCGACCTCGGATGAGCAGTTTACGGCCAAAACAGGCTCCAAAATGGGCAAAAACACACCTGCGGCTATTCCTCCTCTCTTCTCCACGTTTTTTCTGGTCTTCTCTCTGTTTTTTCAGTTCCCACACTTAGATTTATTAGTTGGGCACACTTGGCCTTTTAGATGACCTCAAACGGACCCCGAACAGGCCAAAACCTGACCTCGCAGTGCATAGTTGTCACCTTTTTGCATCATTCGCACACCTGTCACTCAACTTTTTTCCAATAATGCATCTTGCCACCACGTGAAGTGGCCCCAAAAAGTGGTCCTAATGATGACCTTTCTGCATAACTCTCACCAGAAAACACCCACGTTGTGTCCGTCCTCATCCGCGTGCAAATATTGACCTCGTTCGCCCTCCTGACGCCACTAGATGCCATCTGACGCACCTGCTGACCTCACGTCGTCGGCCCGCAGATAGCTTTCTCGAGAAGTTTTACGCGCTACCAACTCCTCCTTATTGTAGAAAAAACACACTAGTACTGATAATAGTGAAAATCGCTGCACTATGTACACCCTGTCCTACCTGTACACATGTGGGCCCCACGTAACCACCTGGCTCTGGAAAATGGGCAATCCTTTATCTGATGCATCATGCATGTATATGTACATATGCGCAATCCCTTGCTCCAAAAAACTCCTGACATAATTTGCCCATCCCCTAGCCTGCTAGATCATTCATGATCAGCAGCAGCAAAGAGAGATATGAGACTCGCCGCATCACAGGTCTCCTCATCCCTCACAGACATCATTCGCTCTTCAGAAAACTCATCTTGCTCCACCATCATCAACCTGGCATGATACAACTTAAGACGCAATCCATTTACCCTTGACGCATGTAAAATCCCATCCAGGTTAGCCAACTGATATGTACCATTCGGGAAACACTCCACTACCTTGAAAGGGCCTTCCCACTTAATTTGAAACTTCTTTTGGAAGGTGTTGTCCAGTTTGCTGTTGTAGCGCAAAACCAAGTCATGCTTCTTGATACCCTTACTTTTGACCTTTTCATTTATCTTTGCCAAAGCCTTATCTTGCATCTGCCCATAATGCTCCAATGCGCTCATCCTATCCAACTGGACCTCTTGTAACTGCAAGAGCCTCTCTTTGAATGCATCACTAGGCGGCCCAAGCAACTTCTCTAACATCTTGACCGCAGGCAACTCTACCTCCACAGGCAATAGTGCTTCCTTTCCATACACCAAATGAAATGGAGTAAACCCTGTACCTGTCTTCACCGAAGTACGGTAAGCCCATAATGCACTAGGCAATTCCAAATCCCAATTCTTTCCTTGGTGCTCTGTCACTTTAGAAAGAATTTGTACCAACTCACCATTGAATCTTTCATTCAAGCCATTACACTGTGGGTAATAAGGAGTGGTATGCTGGTGCTTAATCTTCATCTTTGTGCATAAGAAGTCTAGCAATTTAGCTCTAACTCTTGGCCCCTTATCTGAAAGTAGCTCTAATGGCACCCCAAACTTGCAACATATTTCATCATACACAAATTTTGCCACATCCTTTGCAGTGATCTGTTTTACTGCTATAGCCTCTGCCCATCTAGAAAGATAGTCCACTGCCGTCAAAATATAGCTTTTGCCCCTGCTTGTGATAGGTAATGGGCCTATTGCATCAATCCCCCACTTTTCAAACACATCAAATGCCATAATGGTTTTTCGTAGCTCTGGCCTCAACACTCTCTTCCCAAATGCTTGACACCTATTGCAAGACCTACACCAATGGTGAACATCCTTGTGCAAACTAGGCCATACATACCCCTCTTGCAAAATCTTATGCAAGGTGATCTTTAGAGCAAAATGGCCACCACATGCGCCTTCATGATTCTCTTCCAACACTCTGTAAAGCTCCTCCCTGCAAGGTACACGTCTCAACACGAGATCAGCCCCTTTCATGTATAAGACATCACCAATCAATTTGTACCTGTATGCTCTACGCACAAAGCCATACTTCTTAGACTTCTGAATCTCCTTTGGAATGATTCCTGTTAGCAAAAACTCCTCTTCTTGAGCCAAACTTCCCGGCCATGATAAAGAGGTAAAGTGGTCCTCAACACAAATAGCTCCCCAATCATGCCTTGAGCTGCTTCATGTGCCTCTCCATTTAGAGCACGTTCAATGTGTCTGATGCTCCATGCTTCAAACTTTTTTAACAGGCCTTTAATTCTGAAGCACATTTCCTTCAATGAGGTGTTCTTACTCTTCCACACACCCAGCACTTGCTTCACCACTAACAAGGCATCACCTTTTATGCTCAACATTCGAACCCCATGCTTCAAACAAATGTGTAATCCGGCTTCCAATGTAGCATATTCAGCCTCATTGTTACTATGCGCATCCAATTTGAACCCTCTCTTGCATACTAGCTTCCCCTCTGGATCATAAAGTGCTATACCCCCTGAAGCTGCATCGTGGCTCTTTCTGTATGAACCATCAAAGAACAACACATGTGAATTGTTGATCTGTGGCACTTCTTCAACTACCTTTCTCACCACCTCTTCCTTAACAATAAGGGGATTCTCCTTATAGGTCAACAAATCAGCTAGGGTAGCCCTTGTACTATCTTCCACTAGAAAAGAGAACTCAAACTCTTGCAGCTCAATTACCCATTTCTTCACCACATTTGACATGTTAATACCATTAATTAACTATGGCAAAAAGGCATAACTCGTCAAGAAAACAAAAGGCCGTGGTAGCAAGTAATGACGAAATCATCGACAAGCAAATATTACACTGGCCATCACTAGCTCTACTTCCGATAACTTTCTCTCCGCTACCAACTTCACTCGGCTTGCACAATACACTGGCCTCATATAATGGCTGCCCTTCCCCTTTTCTAATAGCATGGCTCCAATGGCATCATCCCCTACTGATGGATTTACATAAAAAACTTTCTCCCAATCAGGAGCCTGCATGGCTGACAACCCCCCTAACACCTCTTTCACCTCTTGAAACACTTCTTCACACTTGTCATCCCATTGCAATGGATCATGCTTTGCCACTTGCTGTAATGGATAAAGAAGCTGCGAAGACAATGGAATAAACCATGCCATGTACTTCACTTTGTGTATAAAGGTTGCCAATTGCTTCGTACTCATAGGTGATGGAAGAAGAATAATAGACTTAACCTTATCTGGATCAGCCTCAATGCCATTTTCTGACACCATATGGCCCAATAACTTCACGCTTGGCTGTGCTAGATGACATTTCTTTGGATTTAGTTGTCCTCCACATTCATCATATCGAGCCAATACCATCTGCAACTTCTCATGATGCTCAGCCCTACTGCTATAGACACAGAAGTCGTCCATAAAAGCCTTAACACAACTACTAATGAATGGTTCCAGCACCCAATTTGCTCTTTCTTGATAGAAAGATGGTCCATTTGACAACCCAAACGGCAACACTGTGTAGCAATAGCAGCCCCATGGCGTGATAAAAGTTGTCTTTGTGCGGTCTTTAAGAGCAATCTTCAATTGAAAATAGCCTGAAAAACCATCACACACACTGTACCTCTCATAACCTGCCACTGAATCCAAGATCTGATCGATGAATGGAAGAGGATATGGGTTCTTCTTAGTGGCTGCGTTTAAGGGCTTAAAATCTACACAAATCCTCCACTTCCCATCCTTCTTTGGACTGACTACTACTGGACTCACCCATTCTGTGGTCTCCACAGGGACTACGAACCCTGCCTTCAATAACTTGTCCACCTCTACCCGCAAGGCTTCCATTTGCTCTTGACCCATCCTTCTTAGCCTTTGCCGCACTGGCTTAGCACCTTCTTTCAGCTCTATATGCATCTCTTCACCCTTGAACCCTCTGATCTCTTCATATGAAGTAATGAACAAATCAGGAAAACTAGCCAGCATATGCAAAAATATATCCTTCTCCATAGCTGAGAGGTCTCCACTAATCATTTGCATCATTAATTCCTGCTTCTTTGACAACTCAACCTTGGTTTGCATCAGCCCTTCAATCACTTCATAAGGCCCTTTGCTTTCATCTTCAACCTCATTCGCAAATGCAACTAAACCAATCTCCTGGATTTCTTTGTCCATCAAAAGAAATGCAACATCAGCATCCTCATCAATGCTGGTAGTGCTATCACTGTCCTCATCTGTCACCGTGGAAGAGTCTTCATCACTAGACTCATCCTCATCTTCATAAAGCTCCTCTAATCGTTTCCTTGTGTCCATATTATAAAGCTTCTTGGTACCTGTCTTCCCATAGAGGCTAATCGTACCATGTCGCCAATCTTGAACAGCTCCCATTGCACGTAACCATGGTCTGCCCAGTATAATAGGATATGCACCCAACCCTGCTGGCATCACATGAAAATCAACCACTGCCTTTGCATCATATGCCTCCACTTCTAAGCTCTTTACAACACCCAAGAATTTTACTTTTTGATGGTTTGCCAATCTGATCCAAAAACCTGACACCCCAGCCACTGTGAGACCCATCTTCTCAACGCATGAGTGTGTTATGATGCATATTTGGGCTCCGCCATCCACATAACCTTGTCCCAAATTTTTCCTTTTATGCCACACATCTACTATTGGACAAATGTCTGGTAGCTCGTCCATTGCCAACACCTTCACTGAACCTCTCTCTGGCTCTTTCTCCATTGGGTTAACCATCCTCTTCCACTGTCGCTTTAGCTTAGGCACCATCTCTATAAGCTGCCCAAAAGTAACATCTGCCTTCCTGCTCGTTAGATCCTCCTTCAAGTCATAGCTTAATTGCCCATCCCCTATTGGAAAATCTGAAACATGAAACTTTCGACGAGCTCTCCTTTTCCTCTTGGCCTTGACATCCTCGCCTTCATGGCTCTTTCCTTTCTTCTTACTAGGACCTGGGGCACTTCTTCCTTCCTTTTCCTATGTGGTCCTCTTCCCAATAGGAATCACTAATGTATCCTCTAGCTTTGATGCCTTCTCCAAGGTGACTACACTTAGCACTTTTGTCTTTCCCTTTTCCTCTTGGGTCAGTCCACTGGTTCCTTCGTCTCCCTTAATTTCGATGCCATAATCATTTGACCTAGTTAACACCTGTCTTGGCAATGGATACATGTCTCCCCCCATCCTTGGTGGCTTATCACATTGCGGGCTGATGTGACCCAACTCTCCACAATTGTAACACGTGGGCGTCTGCCTCCAAAACCTACCATTGCTTTGTCCAACACCATTCCTAGGCCTTTCTTCACCTCCTGGCTGATTTGCAAACCTCCCTCGACCTCGATTATTTCCCACTTGACCAAGCATGTTTAGGCTGAGATTCTTCATCAAATCAACCACTTGCCTCATGTCTTGCCTTAGGCCATCATCTTCCACTGCTGTAGTGACCACTGCTGGCATAACCTGAGTAGTAACAGGAACCACTGGTTCATGATGAACCCCTGACATACGACCTTGTAAAGAGTCCATAGGCTGAAATTCAGACCTCATGGGCAAAGACTCCACCCCTAACTGGCTCATTTTCCTCATCTTCCACTCTTTGTTCCTTGCTACCTCTAGTGCATCTTCATATGTCCTAGGCTTCTTTAGCTCCACTCTCCAACGTATATTCTCCCAAAGACCAGCTAAGAACCTGTCCTTCTTCATCATATCAGGCGGGGGTACCTGTGGTGCTAAAGCCTTGCACATCCGCTCCCATGCCAATGAAAACTTTCGTATATACGCATCTACTGGCTCACCTTCCTTTTGCACTAAAGCCTGTACTTATTGCCACACTTTGTCAGGGTCTTCTATCTTCACAAACTCCACTTCCAATCCATGCCTTAGATTGTCCAAACTCAATCTTATAGGTGGATCAGCCATACGCAACTCCTCTTCAAATGCTTTGGACCAAGCTCGTGCATCACTCTTCAAACAAATTTGGAGAAGACGTAACATTTGCGCCGGTTCATGAATCTGGTTGCTAATGCAGGCAACCTCCATCTTTTCCAGAAAGCCCTCCACATCTTCATCACTTCTTCCATGAAACTCCGGATAAGAGAAAGCCATGGCTAGAGAACCCCTTCAAACACACGTGCAAGAACCCAAAACTTTTCACTACCCAATCCCCAGAAACTTCAATGGAGCTCAGCTTTAGATGAGAACAAACACATGCACATCAAATGAGTTTTCATAGTTGATCATCGGAATTACAACAGGCAAAGGACATTCCAGGATCTCTCTCAATCTTCTTGGCCCAAACATAAAGACTATGCGTTGCTGAAAAAAGATCTTCCTGGACACATGAACATTAATCTGAATTCTTTGAGTTAAATGAAAAGGAGTGAACTGAGGGCCATTTTGATCATCCATTAAAGCCAACCATGAAGCTCCCAAGAAGGCACACCTGACTTATCCTCTGATTTTTTTCCCTAATTTCAGCAGCATATTAGCATAAATGGCTCAAAATACCAAAAAACCAGCCATCATAACTTGGGAAAATTTCGATAGAGTTTCCCCAGAAGTAGAGCAGTAGGAACCCAAAATATAGACTGTCTATGTATGCATAAACTGTCAACAATAGAACCTGAGCATCAAGTAGGACTCACTAGTACATAGCCTATGGCGAGGTCACAAAAAGGGTGCTCCAGCTACCTGTATCACCGAAAGGATCTCCACATTTGAGAATCCCCCAGCTCAATAAAAACCTCACGCTATCGACCCTCACACGAAGGCTAATGCAAATCGCATATAGTCAAGTCTCAGAAATGACTATCTTCCAGACCAAGTCTCAGAAATGGCTGGGACTGCCAAATACAACCAAGTATGGCTCCACAAATGCGTACAATGGCAGTTTCCACAAGTAACGTACAATCCAGCAGACAATGCGCTCAAATAGGCGCCAAGTGATGCATACCCACAACAACTGCAAGTGACATCACTGCTAGTATATCACTGTACTCCAGCTACCTGTACCTGTGTGAATCACCTGTACCTGTACCTGTCCCTGTAACCTGTAACCTGTAACCTGTAACCTGTAACCTGTAATCTGCAACCTGTAATCCCGAATCTCGAAGCTTGAAGCTCGAAGCAGAAGGTACTCGAAGAAGATCCTCAGTGGGGGCACCAAAAGAATGTGAGCGCGATGAAAACACACACAGCGCCTCTATAACGACTCGACACACACTCTTGGAAGGATATACACACACACACTATGGGGCACCACTCGGCTTACACAACACACCTGGCCGAGACAGGGAACACACCTTTGGAGTGAGAGGAGAGAGACTATCCACTTGCCCACTCCACACAGACACACACACACACACACACACACACCCAAAAAACTCAGCTCAACAGAGGAGAATTTCTGATGTTTAGATACAAATGAGCTTGGGCCAACACCAATGGGGCAAACAGCTCACACAATATGGGTAAAAGATACCAGATACAATCACAAACTAGAGCAGAAACTTCGCTCATAGGAGAGACTTACACAGAAAAATAGCAAGAAAAGAGTGAGGAATTTGGCAAAATGGACAGCGCCATCGCGTCCGGAACGGCCCAAAACCCCAGTCTACAATGTCAAAGTGCTCAAATCCGACCTCGGATGAGCAGTTTACGGCCAAAACAAGCTCCAAAATGGGCAAAAACACACCTGCGGCTGTTCTTCCTCTCTTCTCCACATTTTTTCTGGTCTTCTCTTTGTTTTTTCAGTTCCCACACTTAGATTTATTAGTTGGGCACCCTTGGCCTTTTAGATGACCTCAAACGGACCCCGAACAGGCCAAAAACTGACCTCGCAGTGCATAGTTGTCACCTTTTTGCATCATTCGCACACCTGTCACTCAGCATTTTTCCAATAATGCATCTCGCCACCACGTGAAGTGGCCCCAAAAAGTGGTCCTAATGATGACCTTTCTGCATAACTCTCACCAGAAAACACCCACGTTGTGTCCGTCCTCATCCGCGTGCAAATATTGACCTCGTTCGCCCTCCTGACGCCACTAGATGCCATCTGACGCACCTGCTGACCTCACGTCGTCGGCCCGCGGATAGCTTCCTCGAGAAGTTTTACGCGCTACCAACTCCTCTTTATTGTAGAAAAAACACACTAGTATTGATAATAGTGAAAATCGCTGCACTATGTACACCCTGTCCTACCTGTACACATGTGGGCCCCACGTAACCACCTGGCTCTGGAAAATGGGCAATCCTTTATTTGATGCATCATGCATGTATATGTACATATGCGCAATCCCTTGCTCCAAAAAACTCCTGACAGCGTGTGTGAGTTAGGGGGCTTTTCCCATATCTTCTTAAAAACCCTCAGCTAGCTAATCACTGGGCTAGTTGAGCCAAAAAAAAAAAAAAGTATATTATGGCCTCTTTGTGTGTAAATATTTCATTGTATATATGGCCTAAATATAGGGATTTTTTATAATTATTTTGGTATTTTATTTAAATATTTCTACTTAGGTGTGTGTTTTATTAAACCTATGTACACCTTCTTTCATCCTCTTACACCATAATTATATTTTTTGCCAATATGTACATACTCTAACCTCATATTTTTCCTTTATACAAATCACTCCCACATTTTCACCCTCACCCTCGTGAAAACAAAAAATTGATTTCTACTCATTGGTTACGTTTATTATATTATTTACTTGCATACCTTTTCTACTCATTGGTTATGTTTATTATATTATTTACTTGCATACCTTTTCCTCTTTCACCCAAAAAATTGATTTCTACTCATTGGTTACGTTTATTATATTATTTACTTGCATACCTTTTCCTCTTTCACCCAAAATAATTCAAGGAGGGACCATATCATATGATTCCAATATCTTTCCATATCCATAACTCCTCCATATTTTTATTATTATTTTTACTCATTATTCTAACACCATGTGCTCATTGAGCTAAAGTCCATGAATAGTCCATACACTAGTCCCACCATGTATATATTTCTTTATTCACCAATAATCCCCCTCCATGCATGGGTCAAGGGCAACTTGGATGCTTTGTATTATAATAATGGTGAGCATTTTGGCACCTATCTCCACTCCGGATTTGGAGCGGTGGTCAAAAGAGAAAATGTAGCCCACGCTCTAAATAATCACCTCAAATATTTTCATGATTTTTGGAGCTACCAACGGTGAGCTATGATTTTTTGAGTGGACCCCAGTCTGCCCACTTTTCTCACAAGTAGCCCTTAGTCTTCTCTCACCCTTCCACACACCTACTCACTCTTACACATCCCTCGCTCTCCTTCCCTCACTCAAACCTGCAATTTCCATGGCTTCTCCCACCCTCTTTACCATTACCCTTCTCTCTCATCCCTATAGTTCTTTTATGAACCTCTACATACATACACCCTCTCCATGTCTCTCTCTATTGCTTCTATGTTACAATTTCATTTACCTCTCCTAAAAATATCTAAAATTCAGCATCTTAACCATGATAACTTCTGCAAATTGAGGATTTTTCATCAACAAATCCTCTTTTCATCGTGGTGGTCAACCGTGGCGGCGGCGTAAAGAAGCGAAGAAGAAGAAGAAGAAGAAGACCAGCGGTCATTTTTTCCACAGTCTACACAAGGGTGAGTTCAAGCTTCTTCAAAGCTTCACCATCTCAATGATTCTCTTTTAATTCACCCCTCTTCCTTCATCAAATCAACTCATCCTACCCATTGTAAATGTATCACTAACAATTCTAGTGATTATTACCACTAACAACTAACTTCTCTTGTAAAAATGCACCCACACTATCAACATATGGAGTAGGCAACCGCACAAGTAAACCAAATTCACTCACTCCCATGGAAGTTTCTCTCCTTTCACCACATCAATAATTCTCTTACTTGAGCCCACATCCATGTGACTCAAGAGAAAAGAGAGACCCCATTCTCATTTGAAATTCATAAAAATTCATAATCCTTGATCTTTCCTAATAAAATTGATTAGGCTTAATCCTAATCAAGGCTTTTAAAACCTATAAATAGAACCCATTCCTCCTTGTAAAAGACATCACTATACCATTGCACACTAGATTGAGCGTACCACACGCCAGTTCTATCTTGGTTGTAAAGAGAGAGTAAGCTTTCTATACACCATCACCTTGGTGCATAGAAAAGCTTGAGCTAGTTTGAGTGAGTGCGAGTAGAAGATATTCTTCCTAACATTGTTGTATCTACCCCAACATCAATGAATTGGTAGTTTTGGGTGCAATTCATGTCCAAAGGCTCACGCTTCTCCTCCAATTTGGCTTGGCAAACTCATTCAGCTTCATGAGGTGACTTGTTTCATTGAAGGTTGTTGTTTTGTTGCTTGTGATTCATTGGCTATTGTTTGGCTACCATTGTAAGAGGGTGGATGGTGAGAGGGCTCCCATAACCCTAAGACAATGTTCTAGTGATACTATAACCAAATCTTGTCACTTGATTCCGCAAGCTCTAAGTTCCTTTTTGTGAAAATATAAAGTTGAAGCTGAGTTGTACACCATCTCTCTCTCTCTCTGTCTCTCTCTCTCTCTCTCGTGTTTTAGTGTGTGAGAGTGTTCAATTGGTGTTAGGGTTAGTGTAAATTCCTTGCTTGTTTGTGGGTTGCTCCAATGATTCTCCTCTTTTGCGTCCTAGTTCGCTCTTAAACTAGGTGGTGCCCCTTGTGTAGTTGGGATTTGGCTGTGGGTTTGTTGTTTTGGTTTGTGTTGTGTTGTGCCCCAGCCCCATTGAGCAGCACGGGAGCCTTGAAGGGTGTCTAGAGGTTGCTCTTCTTGTTGCCCGCCCCGGACCGCCTCAGTACGAAAGTACCAAAGTACCAAAGGACTTAATCACCAAAGTCTGAAAAACAACAAGTTCTGCACATAGCAGTACCAAAGTACCAAAGGACTTAAATCACCAAAGAAAAGAAAAACAGCAAGTTCTGTACATATCAGTACCAAAGGACTTAAAGCACCACAGTCTGAAAAACAACAAGTTCTGTACATAATAGTACCAAAGTACCAAAGGACTTAAATCATCAAAAAAAGAAAAACAGCAAGTTTTGTACATAATAGTACCAAAGTACCAAAGTAAGCTGTGCAAATAGTACCAGGTTGTATGGACAGTATCAAGTTGTGCAAACAGTACCAAAAGTACCAAATGTACCAAAGGACCAAAATGAATAAAAATAACCAAAAAGAACCAAAAGAAACAAATAGTACCCAATTGTGCAAACAATACCAAATTGTGCTAACATTACCAAAATTGTGTGGACAATATCAATTTGTACAAACAGTACCAAATCCTATACACGATAGTACCAAATAGTACAAAAAGAACCAATAATACCAGAATATGTACAAATCATTAGCAAAGGTAGATACAGTACCAAAATCAACCAAACTAGTTTGGAAATTAAGGGATTCATACCTAAAAAGAGACTTTGCATATTCATCAACTTAGGGAAGCAATCATGTAGTATGGTTATCAGATTGTGTGTTTGGATGTAGGACCAAAGCATCACATCGCATCGCCTCCTCAGGCTAAGGATGAAATCCTCTGCATCAGGTCTGACCACGCAGTATTTGTGCTGGGAGACTTGCACGTATTGGGACTTACATCCCTCTGGAAATGGGATTTTCCACAAATCTTCGGGTTCTTCATGACAATCCTTCAAAAGAACTCCATTCACATCCAGAATGACAAGGCGCTTAGTGCTCGCCTTTACGTCCAGTGGCATTGATGTATCCGGTCGCTTTTCATTCAGCCACCACCTGTCCCTCACTGAAGTACCACGAAGCAAAATGAGTAAAGGAACACCCAGCCTTTTGGCAAAAGAAAGTGTGGACATATAACACCATTAAAGGTTACCAATTGTTGACATCATGACATAACAAGGAACGGACACATTAACATCTGACTAACATGACACCAAACATTGACAAACGCAAAATGGGATCGTATTTCATGATAAGCCAGAAGCAAGTACAAAATGCTGTTAAATAGCTAATTCTTGGAGGTTCGCGGCTTGAGACCACGACCTTTGGGGCGCTTTTTACATTTCATAAGGAAGAGTTCGGAGAGTGTGGAACAGTCAATGTTATAACCTATTTCTAAGGTTGTCGCCTTGCCCCGCACCTTCATCCTCCTCCATGGCTTTCGTCTCCTCCACAAAATAAGTTGCCTCCTCTGTGCCATACTCTTTCGCACCCTCCTTCGCACCCTCGGCAGGTTCCGCCTCCTTTGCACTGTCAGCAAGTTCCACCTCACTCTTTGCCTGCTGCCTCGTCTTTCTGCCTGCCTTCTCCTCTACATACTTTGGAGTTGCATCCAAACACTCGGCCGCCGAGGGAACTTCCACTACCACCTACTCATCAGCCTGAATTTCTGCGTTGTTCTTCTTGCCTAGCTCCATCTCTATGTCATCAACTTCCTCAATCGGTTCGCTTTCTTGTTTATCCTTCTCCTCCACTTCAGTTTTCAGTTTAGCTTCTGTCATACCAGAGCCCACACCAGCCTCAAACCCTTTCCCTTGCACTGTGCTGGCATTAGGGCCTTGCTGACTTTCCTGCGCTTCACCTTTAGTGTTATCTTCCTCCAAACTGGAGTCTAGATCAGGCTCACCCTTTTTGCCTTTCATCGTGTTGGCACCAATGTCATGCAGTACTTCATGCACTGACTTATAAGGATCTTCCTGGAACATGTGACTCGCATCTGACTTGCCGTATCCAGGAAGATCATTCCGATCCACAGGGGTGCTGGTGTTGTCATGGGTGTCCGCATCGAGAGATCCTCTCCCTACATATACACAAAGATGAAAGAGAAGATTAGATCATAAATTCAAATGATATTATAAGCATGTAGTGTCCAACACAAACACCCCACTTACTCTTCAATAATAATAGTGTTGCAAAGTGCCTTCACGCATGTATCTTCCATTCTCAATACACCTGCAAAACACAATGGATGGTATTGATGCCTGTAGGGAAGCATGGAGGTACCAACCACGTAAGAAGCCTCCGAAGCCTCCCCGTAGGCAACACAAGAACCAAACACATGTATTGTGTTTTCAAGGTCCACAACATGAGGCCTTGGAGTCAACGTGTGAGTCATCCCTCTCTTCACATCAGCAGAGAGCTTGCTTACAAATTTGTACTAGTCTTGGGTTTCCAGGGACTCGTTGTAGAGCCTGGCATACTCTCTCTGCAAAATAGATTGCTCTCGTAATTTACTTACCAAAACAACCAAGATGCATGGAAGAACACATGCAATAGCAAAAAATCATTGACAGAGTACCAAAATAGAACAAAACAGTACCCAACAGGCACCAAAACAGTACCAAAATTGACTGCTAGCAAGGAATAACACAAGCAGTACCAAAATATTATTGTAATTGTTACAAAATAGAACCAAGACAGTACCAAATCAAACAATTAGCAAAGAAAACATTATTAGAAGAAAATACCAATGTAGTATCAAGGTACTAGAAATACCAAAAGTACCAAAAGTTTCAACAATACCAGAGCAGTTTCAAGCCCAAAAGTACCCAAGTCATACTCAACATTACAGTATAAGACAGTTACTAGAAAGTACCAAAATAAGTAATCAGACTACCCAAAGAGCAGATAAATACCCAGAGTACCAAGGATTGTGCCACATAGCACCCAAGGAAAATCTGTAAACTATATGAGTACCAAAGTTCTCAAGGCAGTGCCAAAATGGTCAAAGAGAGAACCAAATAAAATAAATAAGCAAAAAAGGTTACAAGGAAAGTACCAAAAGTACCAAAATAGGTTGAAGTACCAAATGTTTCAACAGTACCAAATCAGTATCAAGCACCAAAAGTACCCAAGTCATACTCACCATTACAGTATATGACTGTAACTAGAAAGTACCAAAATAAGTAATGAGACTACCCAATGACAGATAAGCACCCAGAGTACCAAAGATTGTGCCACATAGCACCCAAGGCAAATCTGTAGACTATATGAGTACCAAAAATTCTCAAGGCAGTACCAAAATGGTCAAAGAGAGAACCAAATAAAATAAAGAAGCACAAAAGGTTACAAGGGAAGTACCAAAAGTACCAAAATAGGTTGAAGTACCAAATGTTTCAAGAGTACCAAAGCAGTATCAGGCACCAAAAGTACCCAAGTCATACTCACCATTACAATATAAGATTGTAGCTAGAAAGTACCAAAATAAGTAATCAGAGTACCCAATGAACAAATAAGCACCCATAGTACCAAAGATTGTGCCACATAGCACCCAAGGAAAATCTGTAGACTATATGAGTACCAAAACTTCTCAAGGCAGTACCAAAATGGTCAAAGAGAGAGCCAAATAAAATAAAGAAGCACAAAAGGTTACAAGGGAAGTACCAAAATAGGTTGAAGTACCAAATGTTTCAAGAGTACCAAAGCAGTATCAAGCACCAAAAGTACCCCAGTCAAACTCAACATTACAGTATAAGATTGTAGCTAGAAAGTTCCAAAATAAGTAATAAGAGTACCAATGAACAGAAAAGCACCCAAAGTACCAAAGATTGTGCCACATAGAACCCAAGACAATATCTATAAACTATATGAGTACCAAAAATTCTCAAGCCAATACCAAAATGATTGAAGAGAGAACCAATTAAAATAACTAAGCACCAAAAGGTTACAAGGGAATTACGAACATAGCAGTTAGTGTTCAATTAAATACCCAAATTAGTTTAAAAAGTACCAAAACAGTCAAAAAATAAGCAAACCACTTTCAAAAAAAAACTAGAAAGTATTAAGACATTTAAAGAAGATACCAAAGCAGTAAGCAGCATGTACCATAGCAGTCCCAAAATAGAATTGAAAAAGACCAAATGATCAGAAAAGCACCAAAAGTACCATGGATTGTGCCATTATAGAATCCAAAACAAAACAAATAGTATAGTGTAAGACTCAAAAATTGGAAACAAGGAAGTACCAAGTAGTTCAAATGAGTACCAAATGATATGAAGCAGCAGCATAAAGTACTAAGGAAAGTTCCAGCACTGCCCTTAGTGTTAAATAAAAGTATCAAAACAGTTAGAGAGAGTACCAAACCAGTCCAAGATAGTACTAAAACCCATAAAAATGTCAGCAAATAAACCAGTCAAGAAGTGAAACATGCAAATTACCAAACCTTGTGCATAATAAAAACCTTCAACAGTCGTACACAATGCAATAAGCGAGAAATACAATACCTCCTGTTGTTCAACCTCAGCTTGGAGCTTCTTGATATTTTCGGAAACCCCGTGCCGTCATAACAAGCGCCGACTTGCTCCCAGCTCAGCCTCCACTTCTCTGATCTCTTCATCAGGGATAGGTATTTGCTTCCGTAGCACACCGATGCGTGCCTCCAGGGTATCAATATCCTCCATCAAACTTTTTGCCACGCCCTCTTTACCCTCATATACCAGTACCTGGTCCTTGTTTGCTTGAATAGGGGCCTTCAGGTGTGTTAGTTTTGATGACCTTGGATGTGACACCTGCTTTTGGAGTCTTTGGAGCAATGCCTCTAAGTTAGGTAGGTAGTCAGCCACTGCCCCTTTGACACCTTGCTCTGGTTCTGTGCAGATGTTGTTGCCACTTTGAGTCATGCGGGCCTTCTTAACTGACTGCGGGACAGTTCCAGGGGAGGAAGCATTTTGTTTCCTCCATGTCTCAACTTTATGGTCAAGACCGCCAGTCCTAAATGATATCATCTGCAACACTCCTTCCCCAAACTGGGCCCATGCTATTCTATGCCCTGTTGGGTCTTTCTCGTGCATCACATTTCTCGAACGCATAACCCTTAGCAAATTTGGAGGTCAGTTCACCGCATGAAGGGGGTCCCTGATAAACTTTGGAGAATAGAAATCTGCAGTCATCCACCAGATGTGGCTGCAAATGATTTAAATAAATTTTGTTGTTCTTTTGGAACTTGTACTTGAAAAAAGATAACCACTGCTCGGATGGCAAGTCCTCATCAGTCACTTCCTTAGCGAGTTTTCCTTCTAGACTAAGGCCATACTCTTCATGCAATTCCTCTGTTGTATAACAGAACCTGGTTTGTTGAAGGTACTCCTTCATTTTATTCTTACCTGAAATGTCAAACAAATCAAAAATTATTGTGAAACAAATCCAAAGTACCACATTTGTTACTGTACATTTAATAACTAATAACTAATGTGTTTACAGTATGATTTATCCATACTCTATTTCCACAAAACTTCAACAATAGTCTGGAAGAAGTTCAGTTTTAATCCTTAGCATATGATATACAAAGCTCTAACATAAAGCAGGGAAACTATAGAATCATGTACATTGTCTCAGCTAAACCTTTCTATCCACAAACATTGAAGCTCCACAACCACTTTTCTAGAATATCCTAGAAAAATACACTTAATACTATAGAGCAAGCTGGATAATTAGCATGGTCCAAGTCAATTTTCTAATTTTTCTCTCATATGCATATGGATTACAAATGAGATGCTCCAAGGTATCAAATTTTACACTGAACATTTAAATTCAAAATTTTACACCATCTAATTAACATAAGCCTGATTCCAATGAATAGCTTACCACGTCTTGACTTGTTGGCAGATTTTGATTCATCCTCATGGACACGGTGTGAGGTCCGTAACATAAGCCTGATTCCAATGAATAGCTTACCACGTCTTGACTTGTTGGCAGATTTTGATTCATCCTCATGGACACGGTGTGAGGTCCGTTCGGAGTCGATTTCAGAAGCCTTGAACTGTTTTGCACTAGCCCTTGTGTTGGGGCTGCTTTTGTTCTCCAGCTCTGTTTGTTGAGAGGCGGGGGTGGAAGAACCTTTGATGTTTCTTCTCCCATGGGCCTTGGCCTTCCCTTTTTGTTTGCATGTTGAAGGTGACGCTCTACTGGTAGCATCTCCCTTGCCCTTTGGGATCCTCATGGTGGGAGAACTCACACGATAGCAGCTCTGCTACAATGCTGAGAGAGAGAGAGAGAGAGAGAGAGAGAGAGAGAGAGAGAGAGAGAGAGAGAGAGAGAGAGAGAGAGAGAGAGAGAGAGAGAGAGAGAGAGAGAGAGAGAGAGAGTAGCTCTACTATGAGTCTGAGGGGGGAGAGAGAGAGCCCAAGCGATGGCAGAAAGTGCTCAATTCAAATGGACGCCACTAAATTTACTAATTACACCACTACTCTCACACGGGCTGGCCCATTGTAAAACTGCACGACTTGTATTTTTGAGATACAAGTATAGCTAAAAATACAAATTCCAAAACTTTTGGGCCTCAAAACTTTCCCTCCAAAGGCCAAACAGGTGGAAAACAAATTGGCCCTTTTTTGTACCACCATCCTTTGCTTTCAGCCCCATATATACTTCTAAGAATTTCCTAAGATATTGTTTAAAAGCATGGCTCATCAACCTTTGAAATGTAGCTGGAGCATTAGTTAACCCAAATGGCATAACCTGATAGGAAAAAATATCCCATTCTGTTGCAAAAGCAGTTTTATGCTGATCTTTTAGGTCAACCAAAAGTTGATTGTATCCCGAAAAGCCATCTAAGAAGTTGTAAGCTTATTTTCCTGCAACTCGTTCTAAAACATGCTTAGTGATTGGAAGAGTAAATTGGTCTCTAATGGTAGCTGCATTCACCTTTTTGAGATTAACACACACTCGTAATTTTCCATTCTTCTTGGGTACTACCACAATTGGAGACACCCAATCTGTGTGTTCAATTTTGTAAATGAATTCTGCTTCCTTTAGTTTTTTAATCTCTTCTTTTTCTTCCTGGTAAATGTTTCATCATACGTGTATGGCCTTTGTCTACTTGGTTTTGCATCATCTCTCATGGGTATGGTATGTTGACAGATTTCTGGATCAACACCCTTGAGATCCTTGTATGACCAAGCGAAGATATCTTGGTATTCCTTTAGCAAGCTCAACAAGAGCTCTTCTTCTTCTTCTGCTAGGCCATTTGCAATGTAAGTAGGTCTAGGATCTTCTCCTGGTTCAGCCATGTCTATCTTTTTAACATTTTCAGGCCCTTAGTAGGACTCGCCCTGTTTACGTAGTTCCCTAACAGATTGTTCGACTATGATTTTTTTATCTTGGAGAGTATACTTTTTGTATTGGGATGGAATGCTCTTTTTATCCTTAACATCCTCTTCCGTGGTTTCCATTTCGGTTGTATATATCTCCTTTAGAGCTTTTTTCAACTCTTGATATTTCTTTTTCCGCTCGACTCGGGTCATGAGTGGTTTCTTATCCTGTGGTTTCGCTTGAGTATCTTTCCTTGTTTTTCTCGATGTTTTAGACATTTTTTAATTTCTGTTTGAAGGATATCTGCCATCAATTTTGTCCTTGACACAACGACTTGTATCTATCTGCATCAAGAATTCTTTTCTATTGGAGACTGATGGCATAGGTCGTGTTTTCACGTTTTTGGTGTCTCTTTTTTGTCTTCTTGATTTCTAGTTTGGAAAGTCAAAAAACTTTTCCTCCCCTCCTTTCAAGAGTAGCTTAGCTCTCACATGTTCTTTTTCTGACCCCGAACCTTCTGAGGTAGCTGAGTGTTCATCTAACTCATGTATTGCATCGTAGTAGAGGTCTGAAAAGACTTGTTGAGCTTTCATCAAGTCCTTGGGTTCCTCATCTTCGTCTTCAATGTTGAGGATTGAAATTGTTTGGATGGGAATTATGTTGTAGCCATCCTCATTACAAAATTGAGTAGGCAAAGACGTATTCACACATACATCCATTGTTGATAAAATTTAAGTCCACTTGAATCGCTCAAACAAATGCTTTGGAAAGGGTTCAGGTACATAGGCTTTGTCTGTGCAGTCCCTTTCTAGGATACATTCTTCTCGTCTTAAACTTCCGTTTTTGGAAGCTCCACACATCCAAATACGAGTGTCTTTGTTTAACCAGGATGGAAGCTTAGTTTCAGCCGAAGAGACTAAATCAAACTCTTGTATGGGTGTTTTAAAGACATCTCTATAAGTGTGATCTTTTAGATTTACTCTTGTTATAGATCCCACTTGCTTCAAGTACAGATAATTGCTTCCCTAATCTTGGATAATCTTGGATAAGCTGTACCTGTTGCATGAAAGGTCTTCCCAATATGATTTCATAATTGAGTTTTTTTGATAGTCTACTATGGCAAAAGTGTGTTGATATTCAATTTCACAATAATTGACTATCACCTTTTCAAGAAGTCCTAATGGTCTCTCAATGTGTCCGTCAGCCAATTGCAATTTCATTCGAGTTTGTCTAATGGCTGGTTGTCCTCAGGATTCCCATACTGCTTTCGTGGCTATGGCTATGCCTGCTCCACTATCCAGTATTGCCATGGTTTCAATGTCATTTTATTTCACTGGAAGGGTGGTGTTTCCTTATTCCCCTTTGTAATGTTCTCCGACTTTGTTCATGGGAACATATTGAATCTCTTTGTTGTCCATTTCAATTTTCAATTTTTTCAATTTTTTTGAGATTAACCCCATTATCCCCACCTTCTCTAGGGTTTTCTGTATTTCATTCCATAAATATGGTCTAAGTTTTAACAGTTCTCCCAAGGTATGAGTGCATTGGATGGGTGTAGACATGATTGAATGAATGTTGTCTACTTCTAGGGTCTGTTCATCTCTTTTTACTTGAGTGGTCTTACACACTATGGATTCATCTTCGTTATCTCCCAAGTAAGAAGGTAATGTTTTCAAGGTCAATGGTTTCAACATTCCTAAAGCTTCAGATCCACAATCCCCGTACAAGGATTGTACATTCATGTTCACATCAGAAGGTAGGTTATCCAACCAAACTTCCTCTATAGGAGTTGACTTTAGAGTTAGGCTACCATCATTGATCTCTCTAACGTTTTCCCATAAGTGTCCCGGCCATTCTTCTTCTGCGAATGGAATTTTGTCTAAGGCATCTGCACTGCTCGACACTTTAAGTTCGTTTTCTTTTGTTTCAAGGTGGGGTTCTACCACCACATCGGGTTTTTCTTTAGTATCTCTTAACACAAGCTCCTCAGGTTTTGCGATACTTTCAAGCTTGGGTTTTTGTTTTTTCAGCATTTCTTGCGTGATTCTTATCAAATTTTGATAAGCTTCCAGCTTACCGGGGTCCATGTCTGGAGAAGGATAGTTTTTTCATTTGTTTTCCATGTTTTGGCCTACTTTAAGTCCTGCTTGGTAGGCTCCCAAGGCGGCATTAATAGGCTCAAAAATTTTATCGACCAGAATGGATCCTCCTGATTTCATGGTTGTTTCCTTGATTTCACTTCTAGTTTCTTTCAACTTTTCTTGGAATAGATTTTTTACTTTCTCCTCGATTTCAACCCTTTGCTTTTGTTTTCTCATCTCAGATCTTTTGCTTCTGCTTCTTTTGATTCTTTGAGAGGAAAATTTTGTATTTTTTGAATCATTTGAGAAGTTGTGTTTCTTTTTCTTGGCCTGGGCTCTAGTGATTACCTTGATTGGAACAATCAGTTCACTCGCTGATGAGCTCTATGTATCACTTGGACTATGTTTACTACTATTTTACCCTTGTTTAAAGGATTTTTAGGACAAACTTCCGAAAAGTGTCCTCCCTTTTTGCAACATTGTATAAAATAGGCTTCAACTGGTTTGAGGTTTTTGTCAGGCTCTGGACATTCATTTTTCCAGTGATCATCAACACCACGGTTGTGACAGTTTCCTGTTCTTGGCTTAATCATGGGTATTACCATGGGAGGTATGACACCTTGATTAGCTACATAATACATTGGTGCAAGCTCTGTTGGAGAATAAGTCACGGTTTTTTCCATTGGTGGTGGATGTGAATTATACTTCTACCATTACTGTGGATGGACTAGGCTCCGCATAGGGTGTAACATGCACTAACGCTTGTTCATCTATGACTCCTTCGGAGTGCATGTACTTTACAGGCACTGTATTATGTATTGGGTATGGAGGTTGTTGACTCCAACACAGGTTGAGGTCTTTCCATGCCCATTGGTGGTCTTTGAGCTTGGTCCATATTAGGCCTCATGGGCACGTACTGAACATTCCCATCATACTTTGGTCTGAAGTAGGACTCGTGGATCTCATGGTTGGTCCATTTACCCCCTCAGTTGCACACCATTTTTATGGCCTAATTAATTCTCCTTGTTGAGGTATACCTTGTCCTGGTCCCCTTATAGGTGCTTTCTGCATGTTGTTCATCATGTTGTTCATCCTTTTGAGCATATCTTCTATGGTTGAAAGAGGTGCTGCAGCAGGAAGGAGAGAGTTTGAGAGGCTCAAGGTGCTTAGCCCGCCACAAAGGTCAGAGGAGCCAAGGTCAACCAAGAGAGAGAGAGCATATCCAAGAGGTATCCAAAAGTGCAAATGCAAGGTTGGCAAAATTGAGTGGACAATAGACAGATGTGTGTGCCATGCAGATACCCAATACCAAGAAAGTGCCAAGTGGTGTCCATGCAAGAAAGCTTCTAAAGAGAGCTCCAGTTAATTGTACGAGCTTTCTAGCTCCTTGTTTTTTTCCTTTTTAGCCTTAACCAAGCCTTATAAAAGGAGAGAGAAGTGATTTTTTGAGGGTTTTTTGTGCTAGAGAGAGTTATTGGAGGTCTTCAAGCATGTGTATCGCAAGCTTGCCATTGAAGCTACATACTTGATTGTACCATCTTCCTATGCAATAATACCAAACCCTTGCCCATATTTCTTGTGTTGCTTCTCCCCATCCCCCTCCTTTTATCTCGCTTTTTGTGTACTTGCAAATGCTGCAGAGGGTTTGCCCGCAGCTCGAAGGGTGTTCCCAAGAGGGCAAAATTGGGGTGTCTTGTGAGTCGAAAAGGGTGAGTTGAGCAGTATGGGTGAGTTTGTGCGGTAAGGTGTTTTTTGCAAGATGTGAGACAATTGTTATGTATAATAAAGTGGAGTTGTTAGTGCAAATTAGCCAATTTGAAGGTATTATGTTAGGGGTGTTGTGGAATCCCTGGGCTATAGAGAAGCAAACATTTTGTGTGCTGGGTGTGTTCCGTATTCCCCCTCTCTAGCTTCTGGTGCCCCCATAGAGGAGTAACTGATTGCTTATCGTTGTTGATCAAAGACGGTTGTTTCCATCAAGGAGAGATGGTAGCGCATAGTTATGGACCATTTTTTGCCTGAGAAGAAGATCTCGAAGAGTGGATGGCAAATTTTGAGTTGTATATGCTATCACTCTATATGCCAAATGAAGATAGCAAAATGCAACGATTCCGTTGTTGATGCGAGGAAGAGCAAAGGCATGGTTCTATGCTTTGGAAGGAGAGCCAAGACTTATATAGCCGATGTTGCGGGCTCATTTTCTACATGATTTCTGAAAAGAGGTATCTCGTGTCACTATGGATGCAAGGTTGAAAAATTTGAAGCAGGATGTGAACGAGGAATTTGGTGTTTTCCTCGCCAACTTCGAAGAGTGCTTGAGGGACTTTGCAGTGGCCATGCAGTTGGCCAATGGTGGTGAGTACTTTAAATAGGAAAAGTTTATGGCTTGTTTGCAACCCAAAGTTCGTGAAACAGTGGATTTCGAGGGCCCGGGGAATTACAACGGGGCTGTTGCTATTGCATGGTCTAAGAGATGGAAAATTAAAAAGAAGATTGAGCAAGGTGAATTGGGGTACAAAGTGATGGTTCCCAATCCAACCTCAAATCCGAGAGAAGAAGTTCAAATGGAGAATCAGCCTAATGAAGGGGTAGCAACTGTTCCTCAACAATGGGTACGTACAATTCAAGATTTGTCTGAGAAAATGCAAGAGTTGCGTTTAAGTGTTATGGGTAGAGGTCAAAGCAAGGACAAGAAGAGGCAAGCTAGGCATTGCCTGGCAGATGTTACAATTGTGGAGAGGAAGGCCACTATGGTCCATATTGCCCTCACCCACCAAAGAGAAAAGGCAGCATGTATCCTCTGTTTGGACAAGGCAGGGGTCACGTGCAATTTAATGATGAAAGGGAGCAACAAGAAGTCGAAAACCAAGCACAAACATCTCGGTCAAGTAATGATGAAGTGCAAAGGGTTAATATTATTGGTGTTGACAGGTAGGGAGTTGATATTATTGCTAACAAAAGATCAAGAGGCAAAAGAGAGACTGAGACGGAACGTGAAACTAGAGCAAAGAAGGGTAAAGAAAAGGTGAAAGAAAGCTAGAGCCAAGCAGAAGAAGACAAAGGTGAAGAATTACTTAGAAGGATTTTCAGTTGTGACGCGGTAATCTGAAATATGATCTGGTAAGAGATGCTCAAAATCAAAAGGCTAACATCACTTTTGGGTAGCTGCTTGCATTAAACCCTAAATTAAGGAGGTAGTGGTCAACCAGCGTCAGTACGAGGCTTCCTCGAGTGGGAGGAGATGTGCATGCGGTATAGACTCTAGCCTTGAGGGTGGGGAGTCCGATCGATGTGCTTCCAGTGGTGGATGTTTTGCTTGAAAAGAAGAAGCATGTTCAAGCCTACATTGATGGTGGTGCCCAAGTCTGTGTGATCACCGAATCTGCTTAAAGATATTGGTATTAAAGCTATTTTCAAGTCCAATGTGTGAATGAGGATGGCCAACCATGCCAAAGCTCAGTGTTTAGGAGTGGCACAGGATGTGAAGGTAAAGGTTATGGGAGTTGAATGCTTAATCATTTTTTTTAAATCATGAAAGCAGGAAAAAATGCTTATCCAATTATATTGGGGAGGCCATGGTTGTTGGCAATTGGGGCCAAGCAAGATTGGGAGAAAGGGGTGTTCACTTTTCTTGATCGAGAAAATGGAGGACAGATTGTGTTGGATCTAAAGACTAAGGAGAGCCGCTTTCATCCATCAGCCGGGGGAGATAATCAAGACTTCAGCACCAGTTATGAGTATGAAAGTGAGTTGACTTATGATGACAGGCTCACCAGTGTCAAAGAGGAGGAGAGCAACGAAGATTTATTGAAGCTCGATACAGATTTATTCAGAGTCACCGTAGACTCTACCATTGCAAGGAAAGGTATGCAAGCCCCTATTTTTAGTCTAAAGGCTAAAGATGTGGAAGATATGCTAGGAACAGACTTAACCAAGCAGGAGAAGGAAGGCTATATGGACCTATGTGAATCCTATCCCGACCTATTTGCGATAGAGTATAAAGATCTGAGAGGAGCTAAAGGAGTGGAGCATCGGATCCTAATTGACGATGGATGCATGCCAAAAGCACATAATCTACGGAGGTTGGGAGATATTCAGAAGGAGGCTCTATGGCAGGAGATCAACAAGTTGCTCGGGTTAGGTATTATATATCCAATGAAAGAGTCCGAGTGGGTTTCTCCTATTTAATTACCCCCAAAAAAAAGGAAATGGCGAGTATGTGTAACTATAAATCTTTAAATGCTGCGACCAAGCGGAATCGCTACCCTCTACCATTTCAGGATGAGATTTTTGAACCACGTTGCCAGACACGGACACTATTCTATTATGGATGGTTTTTTAGGATATTTTCAGATTGGTATTGCTCTGGAAGACTACCTTCATCTCTCCATGGGGGTGCTTTGCCTACCGCAGGATGCCTTTTGGACTGGTGAATGCGTATGCTACATTTCAAGATTGGATGAACAAGGTGTTCGTGCCATACTTGGGTAAGTTCATCAGAGTTTTTATGGATGATATTGGTTGTTATAGTTCTAGGATAGAACATTTGTCCAAGTTGAGGCTGTGTTTTCAAAGGCTATATGAAGAAGGAGGTCAATTGAATCCAAAGAAGTGCAAGTTGTCACAACCAGGGGCTCAACTGCTGGGTCATGTGGTATCAAAGAATGGAATAGAAGCAGATCCACCGAAGGTGAAGGCATTGGTTCTTATGGAGCCTCCCACCAGTGCAACAGGGTTAGCATCATTCGTGCATAAGCTAAAGTATTTATCACGCTTCTTTTGGATGTTGTCTCAATATGTTTACCCTCTTCAGAAAAGGTCTCAACATGTGCATGGATTTCAATGGGATGAGGAAGCTCAAGAGGTATTTGACAAAGTGAAAGGTCTTCTATGTCAGCTACCTACAGTGTGCCCTCCTAACCAAGAGGATGATTTCTATATTGCTATGACGGTGGGTACAATGGCTATAGTAGCACTATTGCTACAAAAGGTGGGGAGAAATTATAAGCCTATTTACCTCGAAAGCAGGGCCATTAGTCCAGGGGAAATTACTTATATGGAGGCGGAATAGTGGATGATGGCTTTAGTCTTTACATGTAGGAAGTTCAAAGTGTATTTGATTGTTCAAAAATTTTATGTGTTGACGGCTGACAATCTTTTGCCTGAAGTGGTGCTACACTTGAAGCCAAGGAAACGAATCATGAAATGGGTGATAGAGCTTCAAGAGTTTGAGTTTGAGTTCAAAGTCGGTCTCATTTGGAGTATATCCTAGTCAACAAGGAGGTCGAATTACCAATTTATCCAAGAGTAGTGCGAGAGGAGGATAATGAGGAACTAGACTTGGAAGGGGCCTTCACTATGTGGTTTGATGGTGCTTACAGAAGGGTAACACAAAAAGCAGGTGGAGGTGTGGTCATTCAAGATCCGCACGGCACAATCATTTTTTCCAAGGCTTACAACTTGGAAGAAGTGCATACTAACAATGAGGTGGAGTATCTTACTCTACATATGGGACTAAAGAAGTGTATAGAGTTTGGCATATCAAGGTTAGTAGTAACAGGTGATGCTCTATTGGTTATCAAACAACTTTTGGGCCAATGGCAGGTAAAGAGGGATTCTCTCAAGAATTGGTTTTTCTCTATAAAGAAGCTGTTGAAGTTTATTGAGGAAGTGCAATTCAAATATGTGAGAAGGGAACAGAACCATGAAGCAGACCGGTTGGCTAGCAGTTGTGTTTAGACTCATATGTCGAGTTTGTATGTGGCATCGGCTACTTATGCAGGTAGAGAGACTTTGAAGGACATAGATGATTTCTTGAGTATAGGTCAATGTTCTGAAGGTCTCTCCAAGCTACAAAGAAGGAGAATTGTTCAAAGAGCTCAAAAGTTCACTCTGATAGAAGAGGATCTTATGATGCATGGTAGAGATGGGGTGCTACATCGAATCCTTTACAAGGATGAGATCGGTATAGTATTAGAGTAGTGTCACAAAGAAAGAGGTCATCAAAGTAAGGATCAAGTATTGTTTCGTATCTTAAGAAGTGGGTTTTGATGGCCTTCTGTTGTGCGAGATGTGCATTATTGGTGCAAAACCTGCCATCAATGCCAAGTAATGGGTGAGAGACAACTGGTAGCCGAGCAGCAAGGGGCTATCATAGCACATGATGCTTTTGAGAAGTGGGGTTTGGATGCTATTGGTCCATTGCCCAAGTCAGCCAAGCGGTAAAAAGTATGTGGTGGTGGCCATAGACTACCTTACCAGATGGGTTGAGGCTATAGCAGTCAAAGAGGTAAATGCACATACTATTGCTCAGTTTGTTTTTGATTGCATATGCTGTCATTTTGGAGTACCTTGGGTGCTCATACTTGATCGAGGACAAGGGTTCAAAGTAAGTTGGTGCATGCCCTAGTGGAAAAGTTGGGGATTCAACATCGATTTTCATCTCCATACCATCCAGAGTGAAATGGTTTGGTAGAAAGTGCTAATGGACAGATAATCAAGATGCTTACTAAGTACATCCACCAACAGGTTGAAGGGTGGGAATCTAACCTTGACAAATGTTTGTGGGCTTACAAGACTTTATATAAGGTGGCTACCAACTTTACTCCTTATGAGTTGGTATATGGCAAGGAAGCAGTATTACCTGTACATGTACAGTTAGGGGCTCTCAAAGGTTTCTAACGAATTGATAAGGATCATCAAGATGTTTTGCAGGATAGGATTACAAGTCTTGAAACTTTGAAAATGGATCATGAGGTAGCAATAGATTTTTATGTGAAACGGCGAGAGAAAAGAGTAGCAAAGTTCAACCAACATTTGCCAAAAAAGGTGATTGAGAAGGGTGATCTAGTGATGAAGTACGAGACCTATCTTAACTTCACCTTTCAGAAGAAGTTCAAAAAAAAGTGGACAAAGCCTTACAAGGTCCATCAAGATTTTCCCAATGGTACTTATGCATTAATGAGGATGGATGGTTGTTGCCTCAAGAACAGGGTTAATGGTGTGCGTCTCAAGCTCTATTTTGAGAGAGAGTTGGTGCCAGCAATGCATTAGGTTCTAATGGAGGGGGTTGGAGAACCAACCTAAGCAGTGTTCTCATATGCTAAAAATAAAACTATGTACATACAGTTGAGTTTTTTTTGGGGTTTTCTCATTATGTGCTTAGTGTTTGCAGTTCGTAGGGTAATAAAGCTCTTATGTGGTTGAGCAAAAATGCTTCAACTAGGGGGTGGGCAATGATGGTATAGCCAAAGTGTGTCGACCATGGAAGGTGGCATGGGCAGATATGTGCAGGCTAGCAGAAGCCTGGCAAAAGGTTGGAGCATCTAGGAAGATCATGGACTGACAGGTATCAACGGACATGAATGCCGGATGCGGCTTATAGGCCAGGAAGGGCTCCATAAGGGGCTAATTTGAGTAGCAAGTAAAGGAGATGCAAGATGCAGCCTTTGGATCCAAGAAGAAGAGCTTGAAGTGCTGAAGGAACAGATCCAAACGGCTCATCTAACCAAGCTATGGATCCCAAGTTATTGAAGGTTGAAGTTTCAATGTGCTGCAGATTCTTGTCGGACGGGGCAACTGGGGACAGGTGGTCCAAGTGGAAGTCAAGGTACAGGTGTGTAGTGCTCAATTTATGGACCCTACTCGTCTTTTTAGATTGCAGATCAGAGCTATGATTTGCATTTTATGGCCAGCTAAAGTTTTACCGAGGGCCAGGTTGGTGCCCACCTGACCACATGGGAGGTGTTCCATCTGGCGTCTTTTGAGCCTCGACAAGCCTTCTACAGCAGGGTATGCATCATACAAGGCTATCAAGAATTGATTGCACATCAAACGGAATCCGGAGCGGAAAGATACTGAAGTTGAAAGATTGGGTGCACTTGTTTGGAATTGGCTACAGATGCTTTCCTCGGTTTTTGCGGTCTCGAGTTGGGGGATCGAGGAGTCTTGAGTGTTGCAGTTAGATCTGGAAACTTTAAAGTTGACATCATGGAGATGCGACTAGTTTTTTTGGCTTGGAAATCTGACACTGTAAGAGGACATGGGAGCCTGGTGAAGGAAAGCCAAGGAGAAAAAGGTAATCTTGAAGGGTTTTAAAAAAAAGGCTTGCATTGCTTAAGAGGCCATGGAGCATGGTCCTGCCACCTGCCACCGCTTGGCCCCATATGCACAGTAAGCAGGCCACAGTGATGGGTATAAGGGCCAGGGTGTTGCCCCCTTCACTATCACTCAAGGAGAGTGAGATCCCTAGTGCGTGAGGCTATGGCGGACGCTTGGCGGTGCTGTGCGTGTTGTGTGCACTCGCGCGAGGGGATCCGGGCGCCGGTTTGGGCGGGCTTTGACTGCCGTCCACAATGTGTGTTGGTGCCAGCGAGCGGTGTCGCAGTGATGATGTGGCTTGTCTAAGGGCGGTTTCCTACAGCCGGTCATATGGAGGCCCATTTTGAAAGCTAGGGGGGAGGCAATAGCAATATCACTACTGCCCCCCTCCCCAATGCATAAGTATGGTAGCAGTCCCACGGCCGTTGGATAGCCAGCAAGAAAAAGAGAGTGTGAGAGGTTCAAGGGGCTTAGCCCGCCACAAAGGTCAGAGGAGCCGAGGTCGAGAGAGAGAGAGAGAGAGAGAGAGAGAGAGAGAGAGAGAGAGAGAGAGAGAGAGAGAGAGAGAGAGAGAGAGAGAGAGAGAGATCATATCCAAAAGTGCAAATGCCAGGTTGGTAAAATTGAGTGGACATTAGATAGATGTGTGTGCTATGCAGATACCCAATACCAAGAAAGTGCCAAGTGGTGGCCATGCAAGAAAGCTTCTAAAGAGAGCTCTAGTTCATTGTATGAGCTTGCTAGCTCCTTGTTTTTTTCCTTTTTAGCATGAACCAAGTCTTATAAAAGGAGAGATAAGTGGTTTTTTTTTGCCAGATAGAGTTATTGGAGGTCTTCAAGCCTGTGTATCACAAGCTTACCATTGAAGCTGCATACTTGATTGTACCATCTCCCAATGCAATAATACCAAACCCTTGCCCATGTTTCTTGTGTTGCTTCTCCCCATCCCCCTCCTTTTCTCTCACTGTTTGTGTACTTGCCAATGCTTGCAGATGGTTTGCCTGCAGCTTGAAGGGTGTTCCCAAGAGGGTAGAATTGGGATGTCTTGTGAGTCGGAAAGGGTGAGTTGAGCAATGTGGGTGCGTTTGTGCCGTAAGGTGTTTTTTGCAAGGTGTGAGACATTTGTTCTGTATGCACTAAAGTGGAGTTGTTAGTGTAAATTAGGCAATCTGAATGTGTTATTAGAGAGGTTAGGGGTGCTGTGGAATCCCTGGGCTATAGAGAGGCAAACATTTTGTGTGATGGGTGTGTTCCCTATTCCCCCTCGCCACCGTTAGCTCACGCTGTGTATTTCATTATCCAAAACTTATAAAAATTGACTTTTATACCTTAGCCAAGGTTTTTGGTGGTCAAAACCAATAATCTGGGAGTTCTACCAAAGTTGGGTAATGACAAGTTCATACAATCTGGAAGCTTGTAGCCCCGGATCATTAGTTAGAGAGTTTATCCAAGAAAATAGGAGTTACAATATTCCCGATTTATCAAAATAATAAGTGTTTTACAAAGAGAACTCTGAAAAATGGTATCTGTGTCAGCTTGCTGCTAACATATGCAAAGGCACCATAATGGTTGAGCACTGTCCAAGTGACCAGATGATTGCAGACATTCTTATCAAAGGCCTCAACGAGTCACGTTTCATCCTCTTATGCTTGGAGCTTGGAGTTGCTTTGGCCTTACTCTTTCTAGATTAGATTCTCTATTATTGTAATAGCTTTGTACATATGACATTGTAATCCTGTAGGTATCATGCACTATGCACACTCCACATTTGCACATTGTGATCTCTCAGTCACTTGTATATTTGTACATAGATACACATTCCACTTTCACATCATCATTGCCGGTTCATATTTTCACATTGTATAGGGGGTTTGGCCTTTTCCCTTGAACTCCGCAAGGGTTTTTTCATCCAAAGCTAGAGACCTTTGTTTGAGTGGGGGTGTTGGAGCTATTTACGGCTCACTCTACTCAACTTGGTCTCACCTATATATATGTATCTTGTCCTCGGTATGAATCAATCTTTGGGAGCCTACATGGTGTGTCTCTTGTCTCGTATCTCTCTTTCTCTCTACATCTCAACACATTTCAACCATTATTAGTGGGAGTAAAAGTCTTATACACTAAGTGGGAGAAAAAGTCTCATCAAAATCAATACCCTTCTCTTGAGCATGACCTTTTGCAACAAATATATCCTTATAGCTATCAACACTACCATCATGGTTAGGTTTTGACTTGAAAAGCCACTTAGTACCAAGGGTGTAATGGACTCTTAGCCTTCTAACTTGAGTTGGAGAAAAAAGTGAATAGAGAGATAACATTGTCTCTCATTTAGGCCCATGGTTGAGATATGTCTACAAGCACATATCTATATTCTAACTCTTGTTTCCCCATATTAAATGATTAGTTTAACATGAGAAAATCATTTGGTAAAGTTAGATATTAGATTTTATGACATTAGCTCTCTCTTGAAATCATAGTCGTCCTCGACTATGAGGTAAGGAGGGTAAAGCATACTCATTAGTCCATTTTCTTTAGCGGGTAGAGGATCCCTTTTTACCCTAGGACATCATTCTAGAGTGGATGACTAGTCCACTTGGTGCTTGAGAAACACAGTCTGCCGCAAGCATGTCAGGTCTTTACTCCATATCATACTTCGAAAGTAGAGTGACAAGTTCTACTTGGTGTTTGGGAGACGTCATCTCCACAAACATGATCCTAAGCATGTATACTCATTAAATTTGTGCACAACAATGAAAAGAGAGAGTCTTACAAGACAAAAACATGGGTCATTTAAAATAAATTTGTACATTTGCTTACTCTAATGTAGCATTGTAAGCATTGACAAGGTTCATACTATCCTTAAGCTTATTCCTTGCATCCATCTAGCATCTTCAAAAGGATAATTTTTGAACTTAATAAGACACCATCGGATAATCTTACCATGTTGTAGTACCTTGTCTTCATGCCGAAGGATAGCTTCGGGTTGTAGCACCTCTTCTTGGTCTTCAACTTTGGGTGGGTCTTCAAGAATTGTTTCACTTGGTGGCTCTCCTTTATAGGGCTTAATTAGTCTCACATGAAAAGAATTGTGTATGAGCCAATGGTTGGGAAACTTGAGTTGGTAAGCCATCTCATTGATGGGCTTTAAGGTTTGGAAAGGACCATAGTATCGTTTTGCTAGCTTAGCATCATACTTTTGATGGCCAGTAGGATT
Source organism: Adiantum capillus-veneris (assembly GCF_014529385.1). Lineage (NCBI taxonomy): Eukaryota > Viridiplantae > Streptophyta > Polypodiopsida > Polypodiales > Pteridaceae > Adiantum > Adiantum capillus-veneris. Next base: position 122,504,578 of record NC_140953.1, read on the forward strand.
TTTTCCTGTCGTTTGCCTTAGTTGAGCCTTAGGAAACTTGAATAAGACCCAATCATTTTTTTAAAACGTTAAGGCCCTTTTGTGCTTGTTAGCAGAAACTTTTTGCCTTTGTTGAGAGATGGATATAGCCTCCTTAATCTTTTGAAAAGATTCTTGTAGGTCACGGCTATACTCATCGGTGGTAAGATCTTTCCATGTACTTTGAGTAGCAGGGGAGTTTTAGGTCTTACCTCAATGATCTCAGAAGGTGCTTTTCCCGTAGAAGTATGTATTATTGTAGACCATACTCTACAAGAGGTAAGTAGTTTTCCCATTGTGAGCGTTGATCTACTTGGTAACATAAGTCTTGAGTAGATCAAGTATCGTAAGATTGTCTATCTCACTTTGGCCATCCGTTTGTGGGTGATAGGCCAAAGATAAATTCAATCTTGTTCCTAGATTTTCAAAGAGACTTTTCCAAAAATAATTGGTCATTCTAGGATCTCTATCTGAAACGATGGATGTTGGTAATCCATGGTGTTTGAAAATCTGAGATATGAAGAGAGTTTCCATTTGGTGTTCCTTAATAGTGTTTTTCACAGGAATAAGGTGTGCTTGCTTGCTAAACCTGTCGACTATTGTCCATATTCTTGTATTCCCATGGATAGACTTGGGTACTCCAAAGATGAAATCCATGGATATACTCTCCCATGGTGAATTTGGGATAGGCAATGTCTGGAGTAATCCGGGTTGCTTCCCTTTATCATATTTGGTCTTTTGACATACTACACATTTTGAAACATACTGTTGTATGTCCATTTTCATGGTAGGCCAATAGAAATACGTCTCTACTCCTCTATGCCTCGCAAAGGGAGGAGCATGGGATTCAATATACATATCTTTCTCACAAATGGAATGGGTAACACATAGCCTATTGCCGTGGAGAAGATAACCATCCTGCAATGTGAATGGTTTCTCTTTCTTCCTCAAAGCAAGGGTTGACATTATTTCTCTAAAATCAAGTTCAGTAGCATACTTTTCTATCTTAGAAGATAGATCATTGTGAGTAGAAGATAGAAGATAGATCATTGTGAGTAGATATAGACATGGCATTAACTTTTGATCGTCGTGAAAGTGCATCAACCACTTGATTGTGCTTACAAGCAATGTCAGTAGTATGAAAATTAAATTGCGAAAGAAAATTTTCCCACCTCATTTGTTTGTCAAAAAGCTTGGTTTGCGTCATGAAATACTTGAGACTTGGTGGTCGGTTCATAGAATAAATGTAGTCCCCAATAAGTAGTGCTTCCATGTGTCTAGGGCATGTAGAATAGCTAAAAGCTCTTTCTCATAAATTCCCAAGACTCGTTCATTAGTATTGAGCCTTCGGCTCTCATATGCTATGGAATGGCCTTCTTGAAGCAAAACTCCTCCAAGGCAATCACCACAAGCATCACATTGGACCTCAAATGGTTTTGAGAGATCGGGAAGCATGAGGATTGGTTGAGAGGTAAGCTTCTCCTTGAGCTTGTCAAAAGCATTTTGCTCCTTAGCACTCCATACATACTTAACATTCTTCTTAGTTAAGTCATGTAGTGGTCCTGCTACTTGGGAGAATTTTTCTATGAAGTGTCTGTAGTATACGCACATACCAATAAAGCTTCTTAGCTCATGTAGATTCCTTGGGTTAGGCCATGCTTTTATTACCTCTAACTTTGATGGATCCATATGGATACCATCTTGAGAGATAATATGACCTAGGTATTGAATCTCTTGAAGGAAAAATTCACTTTTCTTTTGGTTGAGAGAAAGCTTATTCTCCCTCAATGCTTGAAAAATAACTTGGAGTTGATGCTTATGTTCCTCCAAAGACTTGGAGTAGATGATGATATCATCAAAGAACACTCCAGTGAAGTTTGCGGTAAGGTCTAAAAATTTTCTCCATTAGGCGATTGAATGTAGCTAGTGCATTAGTCAAACCAAAAGGCATAACTAAATATTCAATAAGACCAAACGTTGTGCGAAACACGTTTTTTAGGATATCTTCATCCACTATTCTTATTTGATGATAGCCACTCTTAAGGTCAATCCTACTGAAGTAGGCAGAGCCTTGTAGCTTATCAAACAGATCTTCTACCGAAGGCATGGGAAATCTTTTTTTGTTAGTGATATGGTTTAGTGCTCGATAGTCCACACACATACGATATGTACCATCTTTCTTTTGCGTTAAAAGGACTAGAGAACAAAAGGGAGAGGAACTAGGCCTTACCATCCCTAGGCGACGAGCTTCCTGGAAGGAGCTCAATGTGATGGTCATCATCCCCTCGTTTTGGAGATAAATCCCCTCGTTTTGGAGCTCAATGTGATGGTCATCATCCCCTCGTTTAGGGATATCATTGATGAACACATCTTGGAATCCTTTTAGAAAATTAGACAAGCTTAACTCTTCTTGATTCCTACCATTTACATTTGATGAAACATTAGGATCTTTTAGAGACTCTTTCACAAAGATCATGTACACAGAAATTGAGCTCTTCATTGATTTATCAAAAGCAGGAGTGGAATGGTTCAACCACACTCACTAGCATCTATATACATGTTCTTTCCCATATAGATGAAGTAGATTCCTTTCAGGCAACATCGTATTGGTAGCCATGCGATCGAACCATGGTGCCCCTAGGATAGCATCCTCATGTTGGAGAGGAGAGATGAAAAAGTCTTCTTTGTCAGCATAGCTTTGGACATGAAGCCTCAACTTCCCAATCAAGGGATTAACGGAGGCTTGCTATCCCTTGAAAGCTGCATCAACCATTACCATATCTTCCATCTTGAAATCTTGAATGCCCAATTTGGTGGCCAAATCTATTCATATGAAGTTGTTGTTAGGAAATAAGACGTAGCTAAATAGATATTTGAGTAGATTACTTAATGGAGAGAGATAGATTTCACACAGGAGATTATAGAGTACAAAGAGAGAGAGAGTACACATGATATACGTGGTTCACCCAATGTGGGCTACGTCCACGTGAAAGCAGCCACTCAATGGCTTTAGTACTTCAAAACAAGATGTAGTTTACAAAGGGATTATACCCTTAATAGAGCTCCCGCCTTGCTTCACTCTCACCACCTCACACTCACCTTGTTGCATCAACTTCACACTATCAAATGTGTGTAGAAATGGCCTCCTTTTATAGGCCAAAAGGGTCGCCCTCTCTCATGAAAGGCAACCATGTGTAGCCGCCGTTGTGTAGGTAAGTCCAAATCGGAACCTCCAATTTGCCCATGTGTGGCCACCCTTGAGAAGACAAGTCTACTTTTGAATTTGTCCACCGGCCATTGAATTCCAACAACCGGCCACCGGCCAACCGACCAGTCGTTTTCCGACCACTTTTCGACCGTCGCCCGACCATAATATTCTGGCTAACCGGATTGCCAAGCTTAACAGGATTGTTCCCAGTGCCTTTCAATCAAGGACAATCCACTCTTCATCTACCGTCGTTGCAGGCTTCTTTGCAAGACCGTCTAGTGGCAAATAGAGGTCCTTCTGGTAGAGATAGTATTCAATCTGCATCTTCCAATGTTTGTAGTTTTTGCCGTTGAACTTCTCAATCTTGAGCTTCCCTTCCCCCGTCATAACTCCCACTCAATTCAAAGAGTCCTTTACTTGAGATACTTTAGCTACGAGCAAACCTTTCTTTGATACCAGTTGTTAGGAAATAAGACGTAGCTAAATAGATATTTGAGTAGATTACTTAATGGAGAGAGATAGATTTCACACACAAGAGATTATAGAGTAGAGAGAGAGAGAGATTACACACGATATACGTGGTTCACCCAATGTGGGCTACGTCCATGAGAAAGAATCCACTCACTGATTTTAGTACTTCAAAACAAGAAGTAGTTTACAAAGGGATTATACCCTTAACAGAGCTCCCGCCTTGCTTCACTCTCACCACCTCACACTCACCTTGTTGCATCAACTTCACACAATCAAATGTGTGTAGAAATGGCCTCCTTTTTTAGGCCAAAAGGGCTGCCCTGTCTCATGAGAGGCAACCATGTGTAGCCGCCCTTGTGTAATAAGCCCTTGTGTAACCATGTGTAGCCGCCCTTGTGTAATAAGTCCAAATCGGACCCTCCAATATGCCCATGTGTGGCCGCCCTTGAGAAGACAAATCCGCTTTTGAATTCGGCCACCGGCCATCGGCCATTGACTTCCGACCACCGACCACCGACCACTGGCCATTGACTACCGGCCAACCGACTGGTCATTTTCTGACCACTTTCCGGCCGTCGGCCGACCATAATATTATGGCAAAAAGGAATATTCCAATGAAGCCAATCTCGAGCTTTGCTCGAAATTGGCCGTGAAAATTTTGGTTTCCAGTGAGTGATTTTATTTTTCAGCGAGGTATTTTTCTTCACGCACGATGGCTTCTCCTCATAATGGGGGCCTTACAAATGTGCGTTTTTACCACAGAAAATTACAAGGGGTAAATCAGGCTCCATACTTAACAATCTCCCACTTGGAGACTTATCTCCAAACAAAACCTGTGAGTGCTTTCCATCTTGGCTTCTTATCCTTGAATGCCGTTTGAAGATGAGCAAAAGCTCAACTTCTCCTTGTTGACCACCTTTGTAAACATGTCTGCAGGATTTTCACTTGTATGCACCTTTCCTAGCTTTAGTTGTCCCTCTTCCAAAAGAGTGCGTATGATGTGATATCTCACCTCAATGTGCTTTGTCCTTGAATGAAAGGCTGAGTTCTTTGCAAGATGGATAGCGCTTTGGCTATCACTGTACAAGACACAATTGTTTTGTTTGAATCCAAGCTCTTCTAAGAATCTGTGAAACCACAAAATGTCTTTGCTTGCCTCCGTCATTGCTACATACTCTACTTCCGTGGTAGAAAGTGAGACCACTTTCTGTAGCTTTGAAGCCTAGCTTAGTGTTGTGCTTCCAACAGTGAAGACATAGCCGTAGTGATCCTTTGAGTATCTTTGTCACATGCCATAATATCTACATTAGCATACCCTTGAAGAAAAATATCAGTTCCTCCAAAATACAAACCATTTATTGTTGTCCCTTTTAGATACCTACGTATCCACTTCACAGCTTGCCAGTGTTCTTTACCTGGGTTGTCCATGAACCTACTCACAACTCCCACTGCAAGTGCAATATCTGGCCTTGTCCAGACCATAGCATACATTAGAGAACCTAACGCTGCAGCATATGGAACTTTAGACATATAGGCTATCTCCTCTTATGTCTTTGGACACATATCCTTCATTAGTTTAAAGTGACCGGCCAAAGGTGTAGAAACTGGTTTTGCATTTTGCATTGCAAACCTTTCTAGTACCTTCTTGATGTAATCCTCTTGAGATAGCTTTTTTGTCTTCTTCGTCCTATCCCTTGATATTTTCATACCAAGTATCCTCTTTGCAGCACCTAAATCTTTCATTGAAAAAGATTTAGACAACTTCTCTTTTAGGTCTTTGATGTCCTACATGTTAGCACTTGCAATCAGCATGTCATCAACATACAACATTAGGATGATGAACTTTCCATCTCCCAAATTGTTCGTGTAGACGCAATGATCTGAGTTGCATCTTCTCAATCCATGATCTAACATCCATCGATCGAACTTCAAGTACCATTGTCTTGATGCTTGCTTTAATCCATACAAACTTTTGTTTAATCTGCAAACCATTTTCTCCTTACCTTTTACTTCATAGCCCTTTGGTTGAAGCATGTAGATTTCCTCCTCTAAGTCACCATGAGCGAATGCCGTATTTACATCCATTTTCTCGAGATTTAGATCATAAGGCTTAAGACAAGCCTAATTGAGTTCATTTTTACAACATGAGAAAATATTTCATTGAAGTCAATACCTTTCTTTTGAGAAAACCCTTTTACCATAAGCCTAGACTTGTATCTTTTCTTCCCACCTTCTTCTTCCTTCAGCTTGTACACCCATTTGTTTTGAAGTGCCCGCTTACCTTTAGGCAACTAAACCAACTCCCATGTTTGGTTGCGATGTAGTGAGTCCATCTCCACTTGCATGCTCTTCGTCCATTCTTCTTTGGATTCATGCTGCATAGCTTCTTAGTTGATTCTGGCTCTCCAGAATCTGAGATCAAGAGATGGTTGAAGGAAGGAACAAACCTTTCTGGAGGTCTAGTTTCTCTTGTAGATCTTCGGGGAATAGGTTGAGGCTCCTCATTTTGTTGACGTTGTTGCACATTGTCACCGTTTGCAGTCCTTGAGTCTTCACCGTCCTCAAGCTCTATGTACTCATCGCCTATTTCTTTTGTTTGTTTTCTTTCCAAGTAATCTTTGTACATATTTTTTTCGTTAAAAATTACATCCCTACTCCTTAAGATTTTACCATCTTCAGTATTCCATAGGCGATACTCAAAATCACCTTCTCTATAGTCAATGAAGAAACACTTTTTGGACTTTGCATCTAGATTTGATCTTAGGCTTCTATCTATGTGCATGAAAGCCTCACACCCAAACACTTTGAGAAATGCATAATTCACCAGTTTACCTGTCCATGCCTCTTCTGGAACTCCCCCATCCAATGCCGTTGAGGGTGACCGGTTGATTAAGTACAGAGATGTAGTTACAGCTTCCGCCCAAAGCTCAAGTGGTAGGCTTGCATGTAGCCTCATGATTTGTACTTGCTCCATGATTGTCATGCTCATCCTTTCCGGAATCCCATTTTGTTGGGGTGTCCTTTGCCTCCGAATGCCATTGCTAGCACAAAAGCTTCCAAAATCTTGGTTGCAATATTCACCTCCATTGTCTGATATGAGGCATTTAACCTTGGTACCTGTTTCATTCTCCACAAAGGCTTTCCACCTTTGAAATATGGAAAATACATCGGACTTATTCTTCATGACATAAACCCATGTTTTTCTAGTCGCATCGTCTATGAATGTTACATAGTACAATGAGCCACCAAGTGATGGTGTACTTGCAGGACCCCAAACATCAAAATGAACCAACTCAAGTTTTTTATTTTTTCTTTCATTTCTTGATTTTTGAAATATTACCCTCTTTTGTTTACCATAAACACAATCTTCACAAAACTCTAAGTCCACTTCTTTCAAACCTGGTAGAAGCTTCTTTGTTTGAAGGATTTGCATTCCTTTGGCACTCATATGCCCAAACCGATAGTGCCACACCACACTGTCAACTTCTGTGATTGCTACACAAGCTGAAGGTTGCGTGCTAATAGTACACAAGTAAAGTGTACCGACCTTTTCTCCCTTGGCAACCACCAAAGATCTCTTTGAGATCTTCCACTGTTTGTTTCCGAATACAATGTTGTGACCTTCATCATCCAACTATCCTGTAGAGATCAAATTGGCTTTGCTCAAGATTGGCCGTGAAAATTTTGGTTTCCAGCAAGTGATTTTATTTTTCGGCGAGTTATTTTTCTTCACGCACGATGGCTTCTCCTCATAATGGGGGCCTTACAAATGTGTGTTTTTACCACAGTAAATTACAAGGGGTAAATCAGGCTCCATAATTAACAGTTGTGAGTAGAGCCAGGGTCAAACAAGATGAAGGCATCATGATCTCTTACCTTTCCCCAAGCATAGGAAAGTGATGATGCTTTGCAATGAGCATCCTCTTTTGGATCTTCGATGGTGGAAGCCCTAGGAGTCTCACTACAAGCATTCTTTTTGGGGCAAGAATGATAGCCATGTACTTGCCGACACGGGAGCATCTACACACAGACTGTAGGCGACATCCACTAGTTCATCAAGTAGCTTGTGTTTACTGCTTGATATTCCAGATTTCATCCTGACATTGTAGGTACTTCCACATGGGATGTATTGTCAGAGATGATGTATGTCTGTTGAGGGTTTGCTGGCTGTGAGTCACGCAGCAAACAACCGCCGCAGCGGTTATAGCATATAGTGGGAAATTTGTGGATGTATGACTTTGTGGGAAGTCTATGTACTGTCAGATTTACTGCAGCCATTGTTAAGGGTCGAGTGAGGTTTTATTGAGCTGGGGGATTCTCGAATGTTGAGATCCTTTCGGTGATACAGGTCTTGGAGCGATCCCTCGAGCACCCTTAGATAGGCAGCTAGGATATATTGACTGTGAGTTAGACAGTTGGGATTGCATCTTTGCTTTATTTCCGTTGAGGCATTGTTGCATTCTATGCTTACAGGACAGTGATAGGACAGTGAGAGACAGTACAGGTGCAGGACAGGTTTACCCACAGCTTACAGTGTTAGAGAGACAGTGGTTTTTTGAGCTATTTTTTGGTCTTTTTTTTAGTACACCAGAGCCATTTTACAAAGGAGACTCTGCCAAAATTTATGCAGAATCTGAACCTTTCTTGGTTCATTTGACAGGTTGATATTGGTTCAGAGGTCAGTTTACAGGGGAAACTCTGCCGAATTTTTCCCAGGAAAGTAAACCACTGTGAAGCGTAGCTATGGCTGGATCACAGGACACTGCTCTTTACAATATCAAGAAGTTGGATGGAACCAATTTCCCATTGTGGAAGAAGCAGATAAAACCTATAAAGCTCAAGGGGATAAAACCAAAAGATATGGACGAAGATGAATGGAGCGAAATGGATGAATTGGCACTTTCTACCATTATGCTGACTTTGGTAGAAAGTGTTTACTTCAATGTAGCAGACGAGATGTCGGTTTATCAAGCATGGTTAAAGCTGAGTGATCTTTATGAGAAGCAGAGTGCAGCTTCACAGGTATACTGGCTTAAGAAGCTTGTTGACTTGAAGATGAAAGAAGGGACACCTATGTCCAATCATCTGAATGAATTCAACACAATCTACAGTCAGTTGTCAGCTCAAGGTGTCAAGTTTGATGAACCTGTTGGAGATATGTTCCTATTGATCACATTGCCAGAAAGTTGGGACACTTTTTGCACAGCTTTGAGTAATTCTGCACCTCCAGATGGTTTGAACATAGCAGGTGTAGAAGGAAGTCTGCTTATTAAAGAAACCAATAGAAAGACAATGGACAAAGGCAAAGGAACAGCCTTAGTTGTCAGGGGAAGGACCAAAGAAAAGTACAAAGGTGGAAAGAGGAATCAGTCTCGTAGCAAGTCCCGCAGTGCTAAAGGCAAGAGTGACATAGAATGCTACCATTGTGTCAAGAAGGGTCACATGAAAAGAGACTGCAAAGAATGGAAAGAAGAAAAAGGTAAAGAGAAAGCTGAAGACCATGGTGAGAAGAACAAGTCCTCAGTGAAGATTCAAGAAATAAATGTGACAAACACTGTTGCAGAGGATGACAGTCTAGTGTCAGGAGACATCTACTTCTTGAAGAATACAATGGACTCATCTCTTCTTACAGCATCTGATGGAAATGCACTGAGTGACTGGATTATAGACTCAGGGGAATCACTTCATGTGTCTCCAAACAAGGAGTGGTTTACCTCTTATGTGACCACTAAAGATCATGTTCGGCTAGGCAATGGGCAGACATGTGAGATCTTAGGTGTTGGAGATGTTCAATTGAAGTTTCAGAATGGCTCTTCTTTCACGCTGAAGAATGTGAGACATGTTCCCGCAATTACAAAGAGCTTGATCAGCACAGGTTTACTTGATGATGCTGGCTACGTCACCACTTTTGGACAGAACATGTGGAAGATATCCAAGGGTTCTATGACAGTAGCACATGGAGTAAAGTCTGGAGGACTTTACATGATTTATGTATCAAATGTCTCAAAAAATGTAATCAATGTAACCGAGCAGCCGAACGTTTCTTTGTGGCATAGCCGGTTAGGACATATGTCCAAGAAGGGAATGGAAATCTTGTCTCGTTTTAGTTATTTGCCTGGCTTTTCATTTAATGATTTTGAATTCTGTGAACATTGTCTGTATGGTAAGCAAACACAGCAGCCACATAAGCATAGAAGCAGTAGAAGAGATACACAGTTGGCACTTGTTCATAGTGATTTGTGTGGACCTATGCCTAACCTATCTCTAGGGGGAGCTTCTTACTTTATGACATTTATAGATGATTACTTGAGGAAAGTATGGGTTTACTTTCTCAAGCACAAGGATGAAGCGTTTAGTGTTTTCAAAACGTTTGTGACACTTGTGGAGAATCAGAGTGGCAAGAAGCTTAAATGCTTACGCACTGACAATGGTGGAGAGTATGTTTCAAAGGCCTTTCAGGACTTTTGTGAGTCAAAAGGTATAAAACGTGAACTTACTGCTCCTTACAATCCTCCTCAAAATGGTGTTGCTGAGAGGATGAATAGGACCATACAAGAGAAGGTCAGAAGTATGTTGTCTAATGCACAACTTCCAAATGGGTTTTGGGCTGAAGCTGTATCAACAGCTATTCATCTTGTAAATAGATCTCCTAGCAAGGTTTTGCAGAAGGATTCAGTGCCAGAGATGGTATGGTCAGGCAAAATGCCCTCATACAAGCATCTCAGAGTCTTTGGCTGTGAGGCATATACTCACGTTCCAAAGGAATTTAGGAACAAACTTGAGCCAAAGAGTAGAAAGTGCATCTTTCTAGGCTATGGCAATTCTGGTGAGATGGGGTACAGACTTTGGGATCCCGAATCCAGAAAGGTTGTCCGCAGCAATGATGTTCACTTTAATGAATCCAAATATCATTCTAAACCAGAGAGGGTTGAGGATATTAGAAGAGTTGTCTTCCAAGAAGATGGACCTGCACGTGCAAGACAAAATGTCAGGGCTCAAGAGGAGCAAGGATAGGATAGAGTGGAACCACAGGTTGTGGCTGAGCCTGAGCCACCTATTGTGCGTAGATCTGGACGTGTCACGCGACCTCCTGATAGGTTTTTTCCATCTATGAACTATGTCATGTTGACTGATTGCAATGAGCCTTCATGTTACAAGGAAGTAGTGCAAATGAAGGACTCCGGGAATTGGCAATTGGCCATGCAGTCAGAGATGACAGCTCTGCATAAAAACCAGACATGGAAGCTAGTTAAATTACCACAGGTCAAAAAGGCTCTACCTTGTAAATGGGTTTACAAGTATAAGATCACCGCTCATGATAGTCAGCCAAAGTATAAAGCAAGGCTTGTTGCCAAGGGCTTTAAGCAAGAACAAGGCATTGACTTTGATGAAGTCTTCTCTCCGGTGGTCAAGATGACTACATTGAGATGATTTCTTGCATTGGTTGCCATATTAGATTTGGTGTTGCACCAAATGGATGTCAAGACAGCGTTCTTGCATGGTGATTTAGATGTGGAAATTTACATGCAGCAGCCAGAAGGGTTTGTTGAGAAAGCCAAGGAAGATTTGGTATGCCAGTTGTTAAAGAGTAGTGCCATAAGTTCCACAAGTTTATGCTTTCTCAAGGCTACAAACGTAGTGAGTTCGATCACTGTCTATATACAAAGAAGGCTAAGGATGGCAGTTGGCTGATCCTTATTTTGTATGTGGATGTCATGTTGATTGCTGGTGATATCCGTTTTTCGGCTCTCCATAATTGCCATAGTAAGTTACTCCACCCTACCAAATTCACCCAAACGCTATGGCTATCCCTACCATTTCACTGTACATAGGCGTGTGTGAGTTAGGGGGCTTTTCCCATATCTTCTTAAAAACCCTCAGCTAGCTAGTCACTGGGCTAGTTGAGCCAAAAAAATAAAAAAAATAAAAAAATAAAAGTATATTATGGCCTCTTTGTGTGTAAATATTTCATTGTATATATGGCCTAAATAAAAGATTTTTTTATAATTATTTTGGTATTTATTAAAATATTTCTACCTAGGTGTGTGTTATTTATGCTCTGTACATTGCCTCACCATTACCACAATTTTTCTTACCATTTTTCATACTCTTTATTCCATATAAAAATATTTTCATGTAAGCTTCTCTTATATTTGGTGTAACTCCACCCCAACAAAAATCCAAAAAAACTAGTTTTATTTATGTGTATATTTTTTCACTATTGTGATTTTTCCCTTCCTACATCTATTTTGTTTTTTTTCTAAAAAATTAGAACACCAAAAATATTTATCTTTTTATGGTAGCCTCATAATGAGAGAAATTTCTTTTGACCCCTTTATATTTTTTCCACTTATATTATTTATGTTTGACATGTACATATTTTTTAGACCCCTCAATATTTGATTTTCTTAGTTGTACTATTCACTTATATCATGATCTCAACAATATCTTCAATTATACACCTACCAAATAAGTTCAAGGGTAGGTGGCATGCATACATGCACTATGGAGGGCTCACTCTTGGAGGTATTCAAAAGAATCATCCAAAGAAGGACCCCACAAGGACCTTGTGCAGTGGAAGAAAACGATCGGTTTTGCTGAATTTTTAAAGTTCACTTGCTCTCCGAATTTGAAAAGGTGATACAAACAAAAGTTGTAGCTCGTGGGCTGAAATTTTGCCTCAAATTTTTTCATATTTTTTTGAGCTACGAGCTGTGAGCTATGATTTTATTAGTGGACCCCAGTTTTCCCATGCTATGCAGCCACACTCTCTCTTCCACTTTATCATTTTCCTCTTTCACACACACTTCTCCACTCATCATCCCCACCTCTTTCACCACTCCTCTCTGCACCCTACTCACCTTCTCCTCAACCTTGAAGAATAAGAGAAACCATGGTGAACTCATACCTCCCACACACAATTCCATTCCAAAATTGACCACCTAGTCTCATTTTTCCTCCTCCAAATTACCCATATCTATCAAAAAACCACAAAATTCAGTCTCTTCTCTTAAAAGACAGCATCATGGTGGTTGATTACTCAGCTTCAATTACCTTGTCTCTCAAGGAAGGTCAAGAGTGGAGAAAAAATGTATCGTCAAAGCTAGTGGACCGTCAACAAGCGTCAAAATTGGCCCTACTCAAGACACTTGGAGCATCAACCTTGTAAGAAATCCACCTTTTCTTACCTCTTAAGAGTTTTTCTTCCTTATTTGTATCCTACATGGATACTCCCATTGTAAATATCCAATTCCATTTGTAAATTAATACTAACTCTACTAACACTAACCCACTATGAAAAGTCCTATCACCTCCATTTCTCTCCTCTCTCTTTCCCCACCAACTTCTTGATAATTCCAAGCAAAAGAAATTAGGTAAATTGCTGAAAATCTAACCCAACCATGGTTAGAGGAGTAACCCTAGCCTTCAAAATTGCTATAAAAGGAGGGTGTAGCTAGCACAAAAAAGGGGAGCCATAAGCAAGAGCACTATGCTATAGCTTGAGAAGCCAAGATCAACCTCTCTAGAAGGAGCTCTTGAGTGGAAGCTCATTGTCTTATGCATGTGCATGTGTTGTAATAGGGGATTAGCAAGGGAACTCTATGCCATTGTAAGAGAGAGAGTGATCATTCAATTGAGAGTAGGAAATCTATCATTTCTCCTACTAGTGTAAGCCCAACATTTGCTGAATCAAGGAGGGTGGATTTGGACTAAGCTTGGATACTTTGTCTCCCTTCCAACGTGAAGTAATGGACAACAATGATGCGTAAGTGTCTTGGTGTTTTTTGTTAAGTTCTTGATAGCTTGTCTCTGGTGTTGTCATCAATCTAGCCATAAATCCCACATACTGTAAGAGGGCGACAGGGTGGAGAGGACTCCCCTGGCCTTAAGACAGTGATTGGGGTGGCTTTTCTTGTGATGTGTTGTGGTGAAATTTACGCAAGCTATGTTGAACAAATACTAATCTCACTTTGATTTGTCATGACAGATTTGTAAGAAGGTATTAATGCAACAAGCACCCCCTCCCCCTTTCTCTCTCTTTCTTACATATATATATTTATGTTTGCTTGATCATTAACGATACACTTCAAAGCAGCCCGAGCACCATCTCTCTCTCTCTCTCTCTCTCTCTCTCTCTCTCTCTCTCTCTCTCTCTCTCTCTCTCTCTCTCTCTCTCTCTCTCTCTCTCTCTCTCTCTCTCTCTCTCTCTCTCTCTCTCGTGTTTTAGTGTGTGAGAGTGTTCCATTGGTGTTAGGGTTAGTGTAAATTCCTTGCTTGTTTGTGGCTTGCTCTAACGATTCTCCTCTTTTGCGTCCTAGTTCGCTCTTAAACTAGGTGGTGCCCCTTGTGTAGTTGGGATTTGGCTGGGGGTTTGTTGTTTTGGTTTGTGTTGTGTTGTGCCCCAGCCCCATTGAGCACCACGGGAGCCTTGAAGGGTGTCTAGAGGTTGCTCTTCTTGTTGCCCGCCCCAGACCGCCTCACTGGCAAGCACTTGGAAGAAATTTCAGCTTTGAAGTCAAAGATGGCAAAATCGTTTGACATGAAAGACATGGGTGAGGCAAGTCATATACTTGGTATGAGCATTGAGAGAGACAGATCAAAGAATTTGATTTGGTTATCTCAAACAGAGTATATTGACAAGGTTTTGCAATGTTTCAATATGGAGAAGGGAAAGGCATTGAGTGTTCCATTGCCACCATATGTGAAACTTAGCAAACAAGATTGCCCTGTGTGTGAGGAAGAACAGGCTAAAATGGATAAGATTCCATATGCTTCTGCAGTGGGTAGTTTGATGTATGCAATGATTTCTACTCTCCCAGACATTGCATTTGCAGTGGGAGTAGTAAGTCGATACATGTCAAACCCAGGCAAGAAACATTGAGAGGCAGTGAAAGGAATATTGAGATACCTGAAAGCTACAAAGAGTATGCGTATATGCTATGGGAGTCAGGAGCTAAGTGTAAAGGGTTTTACAGACTCAGATGATGCAGGTGACTTAGACAACCAAAGGTCTACATCAGGGTATGTCTTTACATTGGCTGGTGGAGCAGTATCATGGCGTTCTAGATTACAAGATTGTGTTACTCAGTCTACTACAGAGGCTGAATATGTTGCAGCATCAGAGGCATGCAAAGAATCAATTTGGCTTAATCGACTAGTAACAGATTTGGGAATCAAAGAAGAGATGCCTGTGTTATATTGTGATAGTCAAAGTGCTATACAATTGGCTCGCAATCCAGTTTATCACTCAAAGACAAAGCATGTGGATATGAAGTATCATTTCATCAGGGAAATGCTCGAGGATAAGCAACTTCAGCTTGTCAAAGTTCACACCATAGAAAATCTTGCTGATCTACTTACAAAAGGACTTCCCTCAGAGAGCTTTGCGCATTTTCGCAAGCAGTTAGGTGTAGGGTAGTACATCACTTCTCTACATCTCTTGTATATTAGCTTGTATAGTAGCTTCTCTCACACTTAAAGTACCACATTGGACTTTAAGTGGGAGGTTGTTGGGGTATAAAGCCCAATGTGGTCGCCGAGGTAAGTGGGCGGGCCGCCAGGTATGTACACATATTCTTTTGTAAAAACCTAATAAGAACTCACTATGCTCTACACATTACAGTAGAGCGAGTTCACCATATCATCGTGCTCTTCTTCTCGCACTCTCTCTCGTGTCACACTTCCGCTCGTACTCCTTCAGCTTGCAATTATGAAAATCTGTTTAGTGAACCCCACCAGACTCAAGTGCTCCAGTTACTTATGCACATGGCTTGACCATCAGATCTCTTTAAGGAACCCTGTCAAGCTCAAGTATGCCTTACTGTGTCTGCACACGGAATGGTCGTGGAGTCCTTTACTTCAAGTTTTGGTAGCAGAACCATCTCAAAAATTGTGAAGATACTATAACAATTTTCCAAGATGTCAACTGGAAGCTAGCCATGTAAACTTATTGATCATATAACCAAAAACATTATGTCTTAGCATACATCCAAAAATAAATCTATTGCCAAGTAGCCTGTACAAGAAAATAAATGAAGTCTTTGAATCTGCCAGTTGCTCTTCAATAGCTCCCAGGATCAAATGGGATAATAATAAATTGCCCCAATAGTGGAGCAGCATAGTATCCACATAAGCACACACATTCTGAATCAAATAACTTCAAGCACTTCTACTCCAAATATGCTTTGCCAGGATCTAGCAGAAAGAAACCACCATGTAGACCCAAAAATACCCATCCATAGTGTACCTATTTTTGAATATCTTTTGAATCACCTGGATCAAATACCATTAAGATCACATAGCATTGATGGCCTCCACAATATACTAGATCTTTGTTAAGTATGGAGCCTGATTTACCCTTGTAATTTTCTGTGGTAAAAGCGCACATTTGTAAGGACCCCATTATGAGGAGAAGCCATCGTGCGTGAAGGAAAATCACTCACCGGAAACCAAAATTTTCACGAACAAGAATCAAGGGAAACTTTAGGGGATGCAACTCGGATCACTGCGTCTACACGAACAATTTGGGAGATGGGAAGTTCATCATCCTAATGTTGTATGTTGATGACATGCTGATTGCAAGTGCTAACATGCAGGACATCAAAGACCTAAGGAGCTGTCTAAATCTTTTTCAATGAAAGATATAGGTGCTGCAAAGAGGATACTTGGTATGAAAATATTAAGGGACAGGACGAAGAGGAAAATAAAGCTATCTCAAGAAGATTACATCAAGAAGGTACTAGAAAGGTTTTCAATGCAAAATGCAAAACCAGTTTCTACACCTTTGGCTGGTCATTTTAAACTAACGAAGGATATGTGTCCAAAGACACAAGAGGAGATAGCCTATATGTCTAAAGTTCCATATGCTGTAGCGTTAGGTTCTCTAATGTATGCTATGGTCTGGACAAGGCCAGACATTGCACATGCAGTAGGAGTTGTGAGTAGGTTCATGGACAACCCAGGTAAAGAGCATTGGCAAGCTGTGAAGTGGATACTTAGGTATCTAAAAGGGACAACAAAAAATGCTTTGTATTTTGGAGGAACTGATATTTTTCTAGAAGGTTATGCTGATGCAGATATGGCAGGTGACAAAGATACTCGAAGGAGCACTACTGGCTGAAGGAGTACGAGCGGAAGTGCGACGCGAGAGAGAGTGCGAGAAGAAGAGCACGACGATATGGTGAACTCGCTCTACTATAATGTGTAGAGCATAGTGAGTTCTTATTAGGTTTTTACAAAAGAATATGTGTACATACCTGGCGGCCCGCCCACTTACCTCGGCGACCACATTGGGCTTTATACCCCAACAACCTCCCACTTAAAGTCCAATGTGGTACTTTAAGTGTGAGAGAAGCTACTATACAAGCTAATATACAAGAGATGTAGAGAAGTGATGTACTACCCTACACCTAACTGCTTGCGAAAATGCGCAAAGCTCTCTGAGGGAAGTCCTTTTGTAAGTAGATCAGCAGGATTTTCTGTGGTGTGAACTTTGACAAGCTGAAGTTGCTTATCCTCGAGCATTTCCTTGGTGAAATGATACTTCACATCCACATGCTTTGTCTTTGAGTGATAAACTGGATTGCGAGCCAATTGTATAGCACTTTGACTATCACAATATAACACAGGCATCTCTTCTTTGATTCCCAAATCTGTTACTAGTCGATTAAGCCAAATTGATTCTTTGTATGCCTCTAATGCTGCAACATATTCAGCCTCTGTAGTAGACTGAGTAACACAATCTTGTAATCTAGAACGCCATGATACTGCTCCACCAGCCAATGTAAAGACATACCCTGACGTAGACCTTCGATTGTCTAAGTCACCTGCATAATTTGAGTCTGTAAAACCCTTTACACTTAGCTCCTGACTCCCATAGCATATACGCATACTCTTTGTAGCTTTCAGGTATCTCAGTATTCCTTTCACTGCCTCCCAATGTTTCTTGCCTGGGTTTGACATGTATCGACTTACTACTCCCACTGCAAATGCAATGTCTAGGCGAGTAGCAATCATTGCATACATCAAACTACCCACTGCAGACGCATATGGAATCTTATCCATTTCAGCCTGTTCTTCCTCAGACACAAGACAATCTTGTTTGCTAAGTTTCACATATGGTGGCAATGGAACACTCAGTGCCTTTCCCTTCTCCATATTGAAACATTGCAAAACCTTGTCAATATACTATATTTGAGATAACCAAATCAACTTCTTTGATTTGTCTCTCTCAATGCGCATACCAAGTATATGACTTGCCTCACCCATGTCTTTCATGTCAAACGATTTTGCCATCTTTGACTTCAAAGCTGAAATTTCTTCCAAGTGCTTGCCAGCAATCAACATGTCATCCACATACAAAATAAGGATCAGCCAACTGCCATCCTTAGCCTTCTTTGTATATAGATAGTGATCGAACTCACTACGTTTGTAGCCTTGAGAAAGCATAAACTTGTGGAATTTATGGTACCATGCCCTCGGTGATTGTTTTAAGCCATAAAGACTCTTTAACAACTGGCATACCCAATCTTCCTTGCCTTTCTCAACAAACCCTTCTGGCTGCTGCATGTAAATTTCCACATCTAAATCACCATGCAAGAACGCTGTCTTGACATCCATTTGGTGCAACACCAAATCTAATATGGCAACCAATGCAAGAAAGCATCTCAATGTAGTCATCTTGACCACCGGAGAGAAGACTTCCTCAAAGTCAATGCCTTGTTCTTGCTTAAAGCCCTTGGAAACAAGCCTTGCTTTTTACTTTGGCTGACTATCATGAGCAGTGATCTTATACTTGTAAACCCATTTACAGGGTAGACCCTTTTTTCCCCGTGGTAATTTAACTAGCTTCCATGTCTGGTTTTTATGCAGAGCTGTCATCTCTGACTGCATGGCCAATTGCCAATTCCCGGAGTCCTTCATTTGCACTACTTCCTTGTAACATGAAGGCTCATTGCAATCAGTCAACATGACATAGTTCATAGATGGAAAAAACCTATCAGGAGGTCGCGTGACACGTCCAGATCTACGCACAATAGGTGGCTCAGGCTCAGCCACAACCTGTGGTTCCACTCTATCCTATCCTTGCTCCTCTTGAGCCCTGACATTTTGTCTTGCACGTGCAGGTCCATCTTCTTGGAAGACAACTCTTCTAATATCCTCAACCCTCTCTGGTTTAGAATGATATTTGGATTCATTAAAGTGAACATCATTGCTGCGGACAACCTTTCTGGATTCGGGATCCCAAAGTCTGTACCCCATCTCACCAGAATTGCCATAGCCTAGAAAGATGCACTTTCTACTCTTTGGCTCAAGTTTGTTCCTAAATTCCTTTGGAACGTGAGTATATGCCTCACAGCCAAAGACTCTGAGATGCTTGTATGAGGGCATTTTGCCTGACCATACCATCTCTGGCACTGAATCCTTCTGCAAAACCTTGCTAGGAGATCTATTTACAAGATGAATAGCTGTTGATACAGCTTCAGCCCAAAACCCATTTGGAAGTTGTGCATTAGACAACATACTTCTGACCTTCTCTTGTATGGTCCTATTCATCCTCTCAGCAACACCATTTTGAGGAGGATTGTAAGGAGCAGTAAGTTCACGTTTTATACCTTTTGACTCACAAAAGTCCTGAAAGGCCTTTGAAACATACTCTCCACCATTGTCAGTGCATAAGCATTTAAGCTTCTTGCCACTCTGATTCTCCACAAGTGTCACAAACGTTTTGAAAACACTAAACGCTTCATCCTTGTGCTTGAGAAAGTAAACCCATACTTTCCTCGAGTAATCATCTATAAATGTCATAAAGTAAGAAGCTCCCCCTAGAGATAGGTTAGGCATAGGTCCACACAAATCACTATGAACAAGTGCCAACTGTGTATCTCTTCTACTGCTTCTATGCTTATGTGGCTGCTGTGTTTGCTTACCATACAGACAATGTTCACAGAATTCAAAATCATTAAATGAAAAGCCAGGCAAATAACTAAAATGAGACAAGATTTCCATTCCCTTCTTGGACATATGTCCTAACCGGCTATGCCACAAAGAAACGTTCGGCTGCTCGGTTACATTGATTACATTTTTTGAGACATTTGATACATAAATCATGTAAAGTCCTCCAGACTTTACTCCATGTGCTACTGTCATAGAACCCTTGGATATCTTCCACATGTTCTGTCCAAAAGTGGTGACGTAGCCAGCATCATCAAGTAAACCTGTGTTGATCAAGCTCTTTGTAATTGCAGGAACACATCTCACATTCTTTAGCATGAAAGAAGAGCCATTCTGAAACTTCAATTGAACATCTCCAACACCTAAGATCTCACATGTCTGCCCATTGCCTAGCCGAACATGATCTTTAGTGGTCACATAAGAGGTAAACCACTCCTTGTTTGGAGACACATGAAGTGATGCCCCTGAGTCTATAATCCAGTCACTCAGTGCATTTCCATCAGATGCTGTAAGAAGAGCTGAGTCCATTGTATTCTTCAAGAAGTAGATGTCTCCTGACACTAGACTGTCATCCTCTGCAACAGTGTTTGTCACATTTATTTCTTAAATCTTCACTGAGGACTTGTTCTTCTCACCATGGTCTTCAGCTTTCTCTTTGCCTTTTTCTGCTTTCCATTCTCTGCAGTCTCTTTTCATGTGACCCTTCTTTCCACAATGGTAGCATTCTATGTCACTCTTGCCTTTAGCACTGCGGGACTTGCTACGAGACTGATTCCTCTTTCCACCTTTGTACTTTTCTTTGGTCCTTCCCCTGACAACTAAGGTTGTTCCTTTGCCTTTGTCCATTGTCTTTCTATTGGTTTCATCGGTAAGCAGACTTCCTTCTACACGTGCTATGTTCAAACCATCTGGAGGTGCAGAATTACTCAAAGCTGTGCGAAAAGTGTCCCAACTTTTCGGCAATGTGATCAACAGGAACATAGCTCTAACAGGTTCATCAAACTTGACACCTTGAGCTGACAACTGACTATAGATTGTGTTGAATTCATTCAAATGATTGGACATAGGTGTCCCTTCTTTCATATTCAAGTCAACAAGCTTCTTAATCCAGTATACCTGTGAAGTTGCAATCTGCTTCTCATAAAGATCACTCAGCTTTAACCATGCTTGATAAGCCGACATCTCGTCTGCTACATTGAAGTAAACGCTTTCTGCCAAAGTCAGCATAATGGTAGAAAGTGCCAATTCATCCATTTCGCTCCATTCATCTTCGTCCATATCTTCTGGTTTTATCCCTTTGAGCTTTATAGGTTTTATCTGCTTCTTTTGTACCAACACGTGCCAAATCTGCTTCTTCCACAATGGGAAATTGGTTCCATCCAGCTTCTTGATATTGTAAAGAGCAGTGTCCTGTGATCCAGCCATAGCTACGCTTCACAGTGGTTTACTTTCCTGGGAAAAATTCGGCAGAGTTTTCCCTGTAAACTGATCTCTGAACCAATATCAACCTGTCAAATGAACCAAAAAGGCTTCAGATTCTGCATAAATTTTGGCAGAGTCTCCTTTGTAAAATGGCTCTGGTGTACTCAAAAAACAGCTCAAAAACACTGTCTCTCTGACACTGTAAGCTGCGGGTAAACCTGTCCTGCACCTGTACTGTCTCTGACTGTTCTGTCACTGTCCTGTAAGCATAGACTGCGACAATGCCTCAACGGCAGTAAAGCAAAGATGCAATCCCAACTGTGTAACTCACAGTCAATACATCCTAGCTGCCTATCTAAGGGTGCTCGAGGGATCGCTCCAAGACCTGTATCACCGAAAGGATCTCAACATTCGAGAATCCCCCAGCTCAATAAAACCTCACTCGACCCTCAACAAAGGCTGCAGTAAATGTGACAGTACATAGACTTTCCACAAAGTCATACATCCACAAATTTCCCACTGTATGCTGTAACCGCTGCGGCGGTTGTTTGCTGCGTGACTCACAGCCAGCAAACCCTCAACAGACATACATCATCTCTGATAATACATCCCATGTGGAAGTACCTGCAATGTTAGGATGAAATCTGGAACATCAAGCAGCAAACACAAGCTACCTGATGAACTAGTGGAAGTCGCCTAAAGACTGTGTGTAGATGCGTCCGTGTCGTATGTGACACGCCTCCAAGAACTGTGAGCCGTCCTTCGATGTGTAGACATCCACAAATCAACACTCTAGGAGTGTCGATATCCTCAGCACCTGTAGTCGTAGGCCGAAAACCCAAAATTTGCAGAGTCGAATCTGCACCCGCCGAGACCACCTAGTCGAAAATGGCCTGCGCAGACCTTTGTCGAAGCCGAACGGTGGCCGAGATGACCTCAGAATGAAATTTTGAGCACACCAAGCCCTTCGGCCTCTCCCACGAGATTTGGGGCCGTGTCTTCGCCTGTCGAATTTCACTCCAATCTGAGCTGGTGACTCTAGCCTACTGCAATGCTGCCCGAGCCTCGATCTGAGCTCTGATACCAGTTAAAGGAGTACGAGCGGAAGTGCGACGCGAGAGAGAGTGCGAGAAGAAGAGAATGACGATATGGTGAACTCGCTCTACTGTAATGTGTAGAGCATAGTGAGTTCCTATTAGGTTTTTACAAAAGAATATGTGTACATACCTGGTGGCCCGCCCACTTACCTGGGCGACCACATTGGGCTTTATACCCCAACACTGGCTATGCGTTCATGGTTGGAGGCACAGTAGTAAGCTGGGCTTCAAAGCTGCAGAAAGTGGTTTCACTTTCTACCACGGAAGCATAGTATGTAGCAATGACGGAGGCAAGCAAAGAAATTCTATGGCTTCACAGATTCTTAGAAGAGCTTGGATTCAAAGAAGACAATTGTGTCTTGTACAGTGATAGCCAAAAGCGCTATCCATCTTGCAAAGAACTCAGCCTTTCATTCAAGGACAAAGCACATTGAGGTGAGATATCACTTCAAACGCACTCTTTTGGAAGAGGGACAACTAAAGCTAGGAAAGGTGCATACTAGTGAAAATCCTGCAGACATGTTCACAAAGGTGGTCAACAAGGAGAAGTTGAGCTTTTGCTCATCTTCAATCGGCATTCAAGGATAAGAAGCCAAAATGGAAAGCAGTCACAGGTTTGGTTTGGAGATCAGTCTCCAAGTGGGAGATTGTTAAGTATGGAGCCTGATTTACCCTTGTAATTTTCTGTGGTAAAAGCGCACATTTGTAAGGCCCCCATTATGAGGAGAAGCCATCGTGCGTGAAGGAAAATCACTCACCGGAAACCAAAATTTTCATGAACAAGAATCAAGGGCATATTCCTCGTCGGAATATTCCTTTTCGCCGGAATATTATGGCCGGACGACGGCCGAAAAGTGGTCGGAAAACAATCGGTCGGTTGGCCGGTGGCCGGTAGTCAATGGCCGGTGGCCGATCGTCGGAAGTCAATGGCCGGTGGCCGAATTCAAAAGAGGACTTGTCTTCTCAAGGGCGGCCACACATGGGCGGATTGGAGGGTCCGATTTGGACTTATTCGCACAAGGGCGGCTACACATGGCTGCCTCTCATAAGAGAGGCAGCCCTTTTGGCCTATAAAAGGAGGCCATTTCTACACACATTATATAGTGTGAAGTTGATGCAACAAGGTGACTGTGAGGTGGTGAGAGTGAAGCAAGGCGGGAGCTCTATTAAGGGTTTAATCCCTTTGTAAACTACTTATTCTTTTGAAGTGCTAAAGCCATTGAGTGGCTGCTTTCCCGTGGACATAGCCCACATTGGGTGAACCACGTATATCGTGTGTACTCTCTCTCTCTCTCTACTCTATAATCTCTTGTGTGTGAAATCTATCTCTCTCCATTAAGTAATCTACTCAAATATCTATTTAGCTACGTCTTATTTCTTAACAATTGGTATCAAAGCAAGGTTTTCTCGTAGCTAAATTATCTCAAGGAAAGGATTCCTTGAATTGAGTGGGAGTTATGGTGGAGGAAGGGAAGCTCAAGATTGAGAAGTTCAACCGTAAAAACTACCAACATTGGAAGATGCAGATTGAAGACTATCTCTACCAGAAGGAACTCTATTTGCCACTAGGCGGTCTTGCAAAGAAGTCCTCAACGATGGCAGATGAAGCATGGATTGTCCTTGATCGAAAGGCACTGGGAACAATCCAGTTAAGCTTAGCGTCAACGGTGGCCTTCAATGTTTCGGAGATGAAGACCACGGAGGACTTGATGAAGTCACTTGACGACTTCTACGAGAAACCATCGGCATCCAATAAGGTATTTCTTATGAAGCGCTTGTTCAATCTAAAGATGGCAGAGAATGGTTCAGTTGCAGAACACCTAAATGACTTTAACACAAACATAAGTCAACTTCGATTGGTGAAAATCAATTTTGATGACGAAGTGCGAGCTCTCCTTATACTATCATCTCTACCGGATAGTTGGGACAGCCTTGTGATGGCTGTAAGTAACTCTATTTCTGGCACAAATACTCTTAAGTTTGATGATGTTGTGGGTGTTCTCCTAGGTGAGGAAATGCGAAGGAGAAGCACAGGAGAATCATCAAGTGCTGCATTGTCAGTAGAAACAAGAGGAAGGCCTAAGGAGAGGTTCAAAAACCAAAAGGGTCGTGATCGCTCAAGACGGAGCAAGTCACGCACAAAGTCAGTTCTTGAATGTTGGAACTGCGGCAAGAAGGTCCACGTCAAGAAGGATGGAATTTGATGGAATTCTTCTTACTCTGCCTTCTGCTTCCTGATTCGAATGGTCACTGCTAACGGTTTGAGATTAGGCTTCGTTTTGGCTTACGACTTGGCTAATGAATTGAGATTAGGCATCGGCTCAGTTCCATGATCCTGCAGGCTTCAACTCCTTACTTGCTTTAATCCGTGACAAGATTTTGCTCAAGCTTCGACCTCCAACTTCCTTTTCTTGCATGCCTTGCCGACAACTAATTCGAGATATTAGGCTTGATATATAGATCTTCGCTCAAACTTTTGAGATTAAGCAGCTTAGGAATTCTATTAGGCTTAGCTTTGGCTTGGCATCCAAGAGATTAGGCTTGATATCAGATCGTGGCTTATGGCTTCGAGTTCATAGGCTTAATTCGGCTTAAGAGCTTAGGCTTACGAGATTAAGGGTTGCTTAAGGGATTAGGAGCTTTAGTGAGTGCTTAGAAGACAATCCGAGTGGTTTATGAGGGGAACTAGCTTAAGGGCTTAAACAGTGGATTAGATTAAGGGCTTGAAGGTATGAGAAGAAGGAGAGATCCCCATGATGAGGAGAAGGCCCAAGAACTTAAGGAGCTTGGCCTCCCAAAGAGCGTCCTCCCCCGATGATGATGACCCTTGGCTTCCTCTTCTCTTTCTAGTAACTCCACACCCAAGACGATGATGATCAATTACCCCCCCAGCCGTTCCCCTTTTGCATGGCCTTTTCTAATTTTAGCCATCCCATTAGCGATATCGCTAATGGGACTGGCTGCTTAATGACGTGGCAGTGATGAATTGCACAGCGTCGTTTGTGGCGGATATAGCACCAAAAATGAGCGCAATGCTGGCTTGAAGAGTTTTCGTCTCTCTGGCAAAGGCAGCAGAGCTGGCACGTGACCTGCGCAAGCAATCGAAGCTCCATCCTCGCTGCATTTCATCGCCTGGCCTTCACGCCATCCCTCCCCTTCACACTTTCATTAGTTTTTTTAAAGAAAAAACCCCTTTTTGTTTTACCCGTTGGGCAGCGATATTCTGGGTGGCCTTCCTTAGGCCCTTACGCAGCTATTGACTTAGCTCCTTGGGCGGCCGACCTTGCTTGATAAGGGCACCACACTTTGTTTACGTCTCGAGCCTCGGCCACTGCATACACATTAGGCATACATATTGTCCCAAGCTTTGACTTCATGTCCTTTATACATGTCGGCCAAGGCTTTGCCAGGCTTCTTCATTGGCGGCCATAAGCATCGTAAGGGAATCACACCTGGCATAAATATCGGTTAAGGCATTGCCTCCTTGACTTTATTTTCCGCATCCGCTGATTAGCAATATCACCGTGAATTCTACTGCCCAGGCTCTAGTGTGTTGAATGGCACCATGGCTTCCAAGATGCAAGTATCTATGTCCCTCAAAGCTAAGCATATGATAAAAATGCTCCCGCATCGGCCCACATTTGGCATACACATCGGGCACCGCACTACATTAAGCCAGATGGATGACTGATCAGGGCGACCACGGCGGTGCGAACCCGGCCCCCGGCGATTCTTAAATTGGCCATATCTTGCCAACTGAAATCCCGATCACTGATCTGAAAAGACCAACGTGCTCCAAAAAGTGAGCACTTCAGCCTGATGCATTCAGTCGAGTTTGGTTCCCTCAGCTGTAATTGCCTAATCCGGTACAGATCTGCTACTTACTCAACTTAAAACTGTCATAACTTCTTACCCGTAGCTCCGATTGACGAGCCGTAAAGACAGGCATGTAGAGCTTTTTGAGTGCTTCAACTTGGATTAATAAAATCCCAGTTATGACCACTTCAAGCATACTCACTGTTAGCATTACCAAGACATCTTCTGACCCTTAGAGCCTCATGTGGCACACTTTCAGCTTAAAAACTGGCTTGTTAGTAAGCCCTTATAACTGCTGATTAATCCTGTAAGCTTCAAATAAACCTGATTGGCTTTCCTTTGCTCATTTTCTTGTCATAGGAGCGGAGTGGCACGACACCGCGCTTGCACTAGGTGAGATGGTTGTGCATTTTTCCGGGTTTTGTGTGTGTGTGTGTGTGTGTGTGTGTGTGTGTGTGTGTGTGTGTGTGTGTGTGTGTGTGTGTGTGTGTGTGTGTGTGTGTGTGTGTGTGTGTGTGCTTTTGCAGGTTTGGAAGCTACTTTGCAACCGTTTCGTGCACACATACGGTGTATGTGAGTGCACTAACTTTCATTGCTTTCACACACACACATAAACTTTAATTTTTGTTTAATTTGAATTGTTAGTTAAATTAAAAAATGTTGTTGATTATATTTAGTAGTTTTGTGAATGTAAGTTTAGGTTTGAAATTAATTAGTTTAATATTTTTATACCAAAAAATACTAAAATAAAAATAAATAAAAAAGCTTTAGATAAATTTAAAAAATAGTGAAAAAAAGAGTAGAAAAAGAAATTAAACACAGAAAAAGGGAGAAAAAAAGAGAGTAAAGAAGAAAAAATTAAACAAAGAAAAAAAGAGAGAGAAAGATAGAGATAGAGAGAAAGAGAGAGTAGGGATAGATAGAGGGAGAGAGAGGTAGAGGTAGAGGGAGAAAGAGAGATAGATAGAGGGAGAGAGAAAGAGAGGTAGAGAGGGAGAGGGAGGGAAAGAGAGAGAATAGAGAAAGAGAGAGATAGAGGGAGGGAGGGAAAGATAGAGGTAGAGAGAAAGATAGGGAGATAGAGGGTGGAAAAGAGAGAGAGATAGAGAGAAAGAGACAAAGAGAGGTAGAGAGAAAGAGAGATAGATAGAGGGAGAGAGAAAGAGAGGTAGAGGAAGGGAAGCAAGAGAGAATAGAGAAAGAGAGATATAGAGGGAGGGAGGGAAAGATAGAGGGAGAGAAAAAGAGAGATAGAGAGGTAGAGAGAGAGAGAGAGAGAGAGAGAGAGAGAGAGAAAGATAAATATATAGAGCGAGACAGAAAAAGAGGTAGAGAGGGAGAGGGACAGAAAGAGAGAGAGAGAGAGAGAGAGAGAGAGAGAGAGAGAGAGAGAGAGAGAGAGAGAGAATAGAGAAAGAGAGAGATAGAGGGAGGGAAAGAGAGAGATAGAGAGAAAGATAGGGAGATAGAGGGAGGGAAAGAGAGAGAGATAGAGAGAAAGATAGAGAGGTAGGGAGAAAGACAGATAGATAGAGGGAGAGAGAAAGAGAGGTAGAAAGGGAGAGGGAGGGAAAGAGAGAGATAGAGAGGGAAAGAGAATAGAGGGAGAGAGAGAGAGAGAGAGAGAGAGAGAGAGAGAGAGAGAGAGAGAGAGAGAGAGAGGGAGAGAAATAGAGGTAGAGAGAGAGAGATAGAGCAAAGCAGAAAGAGAGGGATAGAGAGGTAGAGGGAGGGAAAGAGAGAGATAGAGGGAGGAAAAGAGAGAGAGATAGAGAGGTAGAGAGGTAGAGAGAAAGAGAGCGATAGAGAGGTAGAGGGAGGGAAAGAGAGAGAGAATAGAGAAAGAGAAAAACCGCAAGAAGAAACGGCCAATACATAAGCAACCTCTAAAATCCGTTCGTGTTTTTTTTGCAAAAAACGCAAACGGACTTCGGAAACAGCTTGTGCGCTTGCCCAAACCATCCATAGTTGATTAGGTAATCTTTAAGCAAAGTCAAAAGCGCGTATGGCAAGCCGTAAGAAAAACCGCAAGAAGAAATGGCAAATACACAAGCCATTTTTGAAGTCCGTTCGTGTATTTTTGTGGAAAAACGCAAACAGACTTCAGAAATAGCTTGTACGCTTGCCCAAACCATCCATAGTTGATTAGGTAAGCTGTAGGCAATGTCAAGAGCGCGTATGGCAAGCCGCAGGCAAAACCGCAAGAAGAAACGCCAAACACGCAAGCCATTTTTGAAGTCCGTTCATGTTTTTTGCGGAAAAACGCAACCGGACTTGGGAAACGGCTTGTGTGCTTGCCCAAACCATCCATAGTTGAATAGGTAAGCTTTAGGCAAAGTCAAGAGCGTGTATAGCAAGCCGTAGACAAAACCGCAAGAAGAAATACGAACTTCAAAAACGGCTTCAACACTTGCCCAAACCATCCATAGTTGATTAGGTAACCTTTAGGAAAAGTCAATAGCGTGTATGGCAAGCCGTAGGCAAAACCGCAAGAAGAAACACCAAATACACAAGCCGTTTCTGAAGTCTGTTTGCGCTTTTCTACGGAAAAACACAAACGGACTTCAGAGAAGGCTTGTGCGCTTGCCCAAACCATCCATAGTTGATTAGGTAAGCTTTAGTCAATGTCAAAGGGCATATGGAAAGCTGCTGTAGGCAAAATCGCAAGAAGAAACACAAAAAACACAAGCCGTTTCTAAAGTCGGTTTGCGTTTTTCTATGGAAAAATACAAACGGACTTCAAAAATGCCTTCAACACTTATCCAAACCATCCATAGTTGATTAGGTAAGCTTTAGGCAAAGTCGATAGCGCGTATGGTAAGCTGTAGGCAAAACGGCAAGATGAAAAGCCAAATACACAAGCTGTTTCTGGAGTCCGTTTGCGGTTCTTTTTGGAAAAATGCAAACGGACTTCGGAAACGGCTTGTGCACTTGCCCAAACCATCCATAGTTGATTAGGTAAGCTTTAGGTAATGTCAAGAGCGTGTATGGAAAGTTGTAGGAAAAATCGCAAGAAGAAATGCCAAACAGACAAGCCGTTTCGGAAGGCCGTTTGTGTTTTTTGTGAAAAACTGCAAACAGACTTCGAAAACGGCTTGTGTGCTTGCCCAAACCATCCATAGTTGATTAGGTAAGCTCTAGGCAAATTCAAGAGCACGTATGGAAAGCCGTAGACAAAACCACAAGAAGAAACACCAAATATACAAGCCGTTTTTGAAGTCCTTTCACGTTTTTCTACGGACCCACAAATATATGCTTTGACCAATAAAGACATGATTATAACCCGATGGTCCTAGTCTCCCTGCATCTCTAGACCGAGGTGTGCGGGGATCGGGCATGACTAGAGAATGTGAGGTAGTTTACACTGTGGATACAAAGAAGCGTGTCCAAAATGAAGATGTGGGCAAATGAAACCATTCACATGGATTGTCATATAGACGTATGTGTGTATGTGTGTACGTATGTCGCACCCACAAATATAAGCTTTGACCAATAAAGACATGATTATAACCCGGTGGTTGTGATCTTCGTGCACTTCTAGACCGAGGTGTGCGGGGACCGGGCATGACTAGAGAATGTGAGGTAGTTTACATTGTTTATGGATACAAGATTAAAGAGATTCTATGCTCCTTACAACTTTTAGATTATTGTGCTCCTTATTGTTAATTTATTGTGTCATCAACAGATCAATTATGGACGATAGGATGTCATGTCCTTGTGTGCGATGCAAGCACCAAATCTTTTGAAAACAAAAGATATGTGAACAAAACATACGCAACAACGGTCTCTTTCCTATAGAGCAACTACAAGATCTGTGTTCTCGATCTCATGGTCAGGAGGCAGTTGATCAACCCCCACAAATAGATATTGTTCCAACTTCATCACAGATAAGACGAATGTCAAATGAACCACCACCAATGGAATCTACCCCACCAACAGAGAATTCCGCAATCCAAGAAGCTGAGATGTATCAAATGTTGGATGTGTTTTTTGATATGGATCCGGATATTGAAATACAAGGTGGAGAAAACATTCAAAGAAACAATGTCGATCCACCTCATCACATCCACACGGGCGACATGAGAGGACGTTGAGCTAGAAGGTGAGATGATGCGGAATCTTGCACGGATGCCGCTTTACAATGGTGCAAACATTTCAGTTCTCCGTACATCTTTGGCATTGCTTAATCTGCAGTCTATTTATAGATGGTCTTACACGAGTGTCACAAAGCTTTTCAAGTAAATATATTGTATACTTAGCATGGACAAAAAATTCAAACCAATAATCGTGGCTTTTGATGTGTTGATGTATTGACAGGTTGCTCAATGAGCAAATTTTTTTGGAAGGCAATCACATGCCCCCTACCCGACCTGCTGCCAAAAAGCTTCTTACCAGCTTGGGCATGTATTATCATAAAATCCATGCATGTCCTAAGGATTGTATACTCTTTTGAAATGAGTATGTAGATCAGGTACAATGTCCCAAGTGTGGATCAAACAGGTATAGAGAGGACACAAGGCAAATCTATCCCTGCAAAGGTTTTGAGACACTTTCCTATCATTCCAAGAATAAAGAGCATGTTTAGGAGCAAGTCTATAGCATCTCTGATGACATGGCATACCAACACTAGATCCATGGATGATGTGATGCAGGTGCCTGCTGACTCTCGTGCATGGAAGCACATAGAAGAACAATGGCCTACATTTTCAGAAGAGCCTCGTTCACCAGCGGGCACACCACATACACCTTGGGATCACATGAGCATGATCCTAGCAAGGTGTATAAAACCCGAGATGGAGATGTTGTCATGGATACGGTCGGAAAGTCCATGCAATAGAGGATACGACAGCTCTGTACACTGCAATTTGGCCACTCTGTGATGGAGCATTGGGATGCTCAGGATCAGGAGAGGAAAAACTACATCGTTGAGGCCATTCACAGAGAGTACAGGCCGGCAGAGGGGTAGGATCCAATTTCGAATGATTGGATCTTGAGCGTGGCGATTGCCACCATGTCACACCGTCGGTCAGAGGCCAGAGACAAGTATAGGAAAAGTGAGCTGAAGTCGGCATGGTTTGACGCAGAGGAGTGGGCAGTGATTGTGCGGGAGACAAAAGACCATTTTGAGAAATTTGAACAACAAAGAGATGCAGCGAGAGCACGGTTGGAGTCTGCTGGATCATCACACCTTTGGAGTGGAGGCTATGACACTCTGCGACACGAGTTTGTAAGTATTATAAAAATGCTTTAAATAAATGGATCGATATCAATTATTTTCATATTTATTTATGGTTAAGTGTTTGGTTTTGCAGGAACTTGCTATGAAGCGTTTTCCTACACGTCGAGAGGAGAAGTATGGGTACAAGCATGGGCTTGTGGCTCTCTTGACCCAGCTTCAGGAGGAGGGAGAGGCCGTCGATTGGGAGGCCTTGCCTTGAGGGGCATAAACTTCATAGCTGTTTTTTGGTAGTTTTTATGTTATTCATGATTGTATATACTTTGACATTTACACTTATAGTTAGATGTTGTTACTTCTTGCTATATTTTCATGGTCAATTAGAAGTTGGTATGGTAATGGTCATGTAAATCAAGTTATGGTATGGCTTGTTGGTTATGGTTTTGGCTTGTTTGTGCAATGAGGTTTTGGTATGGTCATGATTTAGGGTTGACAAAGATTTGGTTATGGAATATCTTTTTCATTGCACATTTGTAATACGATTATGGTATAAATGCTTATGATTTTGACAGAAAAGTTGTTATGTTTATGGTTTTTCTTATGTGGTTTTGTAATGTTGAATTGGTACTTGATTATCAGTTTTTGAATTCTCTCTTTAGCGAAAAACATTGTGGCGGAGTTCCCTAGCTTTTGCACTCCTCTTTTGAGCAGAGAGAGTTGGTTTATGCTACTTCAGTACATGTAGAAGCAACAACCAATCCTCTCTGCGCATAAGTTGAGTGCAATTGCTTTTGCACTTCTCCTTTGTGTAGAGAGTGCTGGTTTATGCTGTTGCAGTACATGCGGTAGCATTTAGTACTTCTCTCTGTCTAAAAATCAAAAAGGTGGAGTGCGGTTGCTTTTGCACTCCTCCTTTGGGAAAGAGGGTTGGTTTGTGCTGCTGTAATACATGCAGCAGCAGCAGCCAACCCTCTCTGCCCAAATTTCTTTGGCAGGTTTCGCCATCGGTACACACGTTTGTATTGCCGTGGTATACACGTCGATACATGCGTCTTAATGGCCGTTGATACATGCATCTTTACAAGCTTCGGTATACGCTTTTTTATTTTTAGTGTTTATTTAGACGCATATACCGACGCCTATTAAGACGCATATACAGACAATTCATATACCGACACGTGTATCGGTGTATCGGTTCTAATGCCAATACCGACGAATATACCAAGGTAGTTCACTTTAAAAACAAGTTCATTTTCACCGGTACATGCATCAGTATTTGCGCGACGTGTTGTAGTGTGTTGGCACATAAAACATGTAATTGTGCTATGTGTAGTGCGATCTACTCATAGAGCATAAGACAACAACCAGGCCATTCCTCAATTCTTCATTTTCATGCTTTAACAATGTAAGGATGCCCTCTTTCACTCTTTCCATTACCTCTCGGGTTCTATGTAGTGGTAAGGGCTAGCTTAATACCCATACAAGCAGAAACATCTCTGGCTTCATCAGCATTTAATTCACCACTATCGACAGTAATCTTTCCAATACATCTATACATGCATATCGCATCTTCAAACAAAAACTTGCATACATCACTTGTAGCTTTGGTCCTCAAAGCTCTCCCTTCAACCTAATTGGTTAAATCCTCCTTGGCAAGCACAATGTATGTTGTATCTCATCTACCGTAAACTTGTAGGCATGGTAACAAAATCAAAAACCCATTTGAAGTGCATGGCTAATGGGTATGTAGGAGGATGAAAATTGTAAGATAAAAACATAGGAAAGCGTGCAAAACGACTCCAAGTATAGAGAGACAAAAACGGTGGGACGTTGAAGAACCTTAAAGGTGAGAAGTTGAAGAACCTTAAAGTAGATAAGGATACATGGGGAGGTCAAGGGGTAATTAAGGTAAAAAGGGTGGGACACCAAACGCGTTTCGCTCACACTGAGCTCATTAGTGGTGTGAGTGTTCATATACAAATGAAGGAGGTGAATGGGGATTTATAGAGGGGCAACTTGAGGTGGATTTTTTTTTTTTTTTGGGGGGGGGGGGGGAAGGGGGAACAAGGGAGTTAATGGTAGTGTACAGATGTACATAGGGAAAGAGTTAGGGTGGAAGAGTTAGGGACAAGTGAGTTAATGTTAGTGTACAAAGGTACAAGGGGAAAGAGTTAGAGTAGACAGGTTGTACCCAATAGAGTAATGTTTTTTGAAGATGATGGTGATTTGATAACCAAGTTAGTGGGGAGAAAGAGGGTGAAGACAAAGGTCCAGATTTAGGGGAAAATAAGGGGGAAGAGGATTTTTTAATATCCATTTTATATTTTTCATGGAGCTAGTAGACCAATTTATATTTTTCATGGGGCTAGTAGACCAAAGGTGTATTGGTAGGCGGAGTTGGCTTATGATTTAACAAGGGTTGTAGAAAGAGGTAGGTAAGGGATTGGTGGGGTTTAGCTAACTAAGGTAAGCCCCAAAATAGGGGAGAAAAGACTGGTGTTACAGGGGGGGAAGGGGGGGGGGGGGGAGAAGGACAAATAAAAGAAGTAAAGAGCGCCCGAGCGGGGGGGGGGGAAGGGTAGGTGTGAACAAGATAAGGGATAAAGTAGAAGGGAGGGGCTCAACCACTAAAGTCCACTACTTAAAGGGTAGGGGTATCCAAACAACGGATATTTCCAAATATTTATTTGTAAAGGTGTGTGGCAAGCCAGAAAGGAAAACGTGTAGCCCATTCAAAGATTTATGTGAGTCTTTTGAGGTGGTGTAAGGTATGTACTAGCAGGATATGGAGGTTGGGCCCAGAGGTCCAGTAGATGGTGGGTCTAGGTAGAAGCAAGAGAGAGGGGTTGTATTGGCAAGCCGAAGCGACAGGGTTGCTGATACAAAGGGAGGGTGATAGCCTTCTTGTGGAAGGAGTGAAAGGTAACTTGAAGGTTATGGGGGGTGGTTTTTTAAATCGAAGAGTGGGCTCCATGAGGGAGGTGAGATTTTGATAGGTGACTTTTTTGAGCACTTAAAGAAGAAAACCTTGTGTATATCCTTTTGTCCTAAGGCGTTGGTAGAAGAGATTGCGGATAGCAATGAAACTTTCCAAGGAGCTTTCTCTAATGATAAATCTTTTGAGCTCCACAATAATGAAAGCCACTTTTAAGTGTGTAGGTTGCCATGAGATCCATGGGATGTAGTTATAAGCATTTAAGGGTTTTTGATGGCAGTGAGAGTCCAGAAGGATTGAGGAGGCAAACTTTTTTCCTTTAAAAAATCCTACGTCGAGGATAGTGGCAAGGTTGGGAGAGATGTGGCTAGAGATTTTAATGTGATCTTGAAGTGGTTTTCCATAATCATTCAGACAAGAGGTCATGGACGCCTTAGAGCCAATCCATAGCCCAAAGGCATCATCTACATATTGTTTGAAGTAGAGAAGGTTAGGACTACTCAAAAGGGAATAAGGCTTCCAAATGGCATAAGAAGAGGCACGCATATACTACAGCAAAACTGGAGCCCGTAGCAGTGCCTTTGACTTGTTTCCACAAATTTTCCTTTGAAAGTAATGTAGTGGTGCGACAAGATGAGTGCCACAAGACAGAGGATAAAGTGTGTTTTGAGAGGGTTAAAATAGGTGAAAATGGAGGCTTTGAGAGCTGCGAGGCCATGGTTGATTGGGATACTAGGGTAGAGGGCCTAAACATCAAAGGTGAAGAGTAGGGTATTGGGTTGGAGAGGGAGTTTGTCATGGTCCTGGATGAGGGTGAGAGATTTTATAAGATTTTGTTTAAAGGTGAGGAGGATAGGAAAAAGTTGTAAGTGAAGCCAAATGGAAGATTTTTCAAAGATATAGCCCTTATAGGAGCAAATAGGCCATGAGACAAGGGAGGGTTTGTGCAGTTTAGGGATGAAATAAATGGGGCAAGGTTTATGCTGCTTGTTAAGGGGCGAGAGGATGAAGTTATGATCTAAAGTAGGTAGTGTCAAAATTTGGATGGTAATGGAGGACAAGAGGGAAGCAATAAAGAGAAAGGGGATGGAGAGGCAAGGCTCGTAAGTGGAGGTATCATTGAGGTGAGTGAGGGCATTACTTTTATACCAATCCAAAGGTAGTATGGCCAAGCATAAGTTTTTGTCAGCAGGTTTTATGACAATGGAAGGATCCAATTTGAGGCTAGTTAAGGCTTGAGTGACAAAACGGCGAGGTTTAGAGGGTGGGAAGAAATTAGAGTTCAAAATAAGGTTAAGTTTAATCTGGTTAGTGAGTAAGATTTGGTTGAGAGCTAGGTTTTGCAAGGTGGCTTCCAAAGAGGATTTGGTATCTTGAAAGGAGAGGGTGGTAGAGTAGGAGGATTCTTGAAGAAAAAATTTAGTTTGAAATCTCTTAACATTTTGGTATGAGCATTAAGAAGAGAAGCGGATGAAGGGTTTGAAGGGGGGGGGATGTATTTTAAACCTAAAGCCAAGCATCGCTTTTCAGGGAGGGAGAGTGTTTTAGGTGAAAGGTTATGCACTTTAAAGTTGGAAACACCGAGCTCCAAAGAGAAGGCTTTAAGCTTACCAAAAAGAATAAGCTTGTAGTTTTGAGGATTTACAAGGGGTAGCCAATACTTCCTTCTCAATCGTCCTTTGCGGGTTGGGAGATCGAAGTAATCTTTGTTAAGCGGTGATGCAGTGGTGGT
The DNA here is from genome assembly GCF_014529385.1 of Adiantum capillus-veneris. NCBI lineage: Eukaryota > Viridiplantae > Streptophyta > Polypodiopsida > Polypodiales > Pteridaceae > Adiantum > Adiantum capillus-veneris. The sequence continues at coordinate 122,540,407 of NC_140953.1, forward strand.
GTTGGAGATCCAAATATGTGGGAGGAGGGGGGGCTTGGAGAAGGAAAGATGCACCCATGTAGTGGGGTGCTTAAGCCCTAATCCCTCCTCCCTCTTCCTTTTCTCGAGTGTTTTGCATTGTAGTGGGAGGTGTTCTTTTGAAAAAATGTATTCTTGTGGGAAGAGGAAGCGAGAGAAGAAATATTGGGATGGAAAATGGTAGGGTGCGGGGGGCTACTGGGTTTAAGAGGGCAGACCGGATTAGAAGGTAAATTGCAGTGGTAGGTGTAGTGGGATTTTTTTACATAAGGAGGTGATGCTTGGTGGGGATTCTAAACTTCGTTTATTAGTTGGGCCTTGAGATGGTTTAGGAGCTATAGATTGAGGCTCTAGTGGAGAAGTTTGAGGGTAGGTAGAGGGTCTAGGGGATTGGAAGGGTTTTTTGAAAGGGGGGTTGAAGGTTCTTTGAGAGGAAAGGAAGGTTTTTTTGGGAGGGGGATAGGGTTTACTTGGGGAAGAGGAGGGGAGGAGACGCGGTTTAGAGTGACTTGCATTTAAGCGCCCCTTTGTGTTACTTGAACCCAAGTGATCCGCCACCACTTGCTCCACGAGTTCTTTTATAGTTTGTTATTTGGGAAGGGAAATGAATTCCTCTTCCAATGCATTGATAGATCTTTTAAGTGCAAGTATGGCATCTTCCTCCTTGGTAGAGGTTAGATGGGCATTCAAGATGTAGGTTTGGATTTCAAAGAGGAATAGGTTGAGAGAAGAGGTTTTCCATTCTTTAAGCTTAAGACTCCAATCATGTTTTGACAGTAGTGGAATGAAAATCAAGAGAAGCCTATGGTTAATATCATTGAGGCGTTCTTCAACGAGTGCATGGTAGCCATCAAGATAAGATTGGAGGTTTTTTATGAGTAGAGTTTGTGCTTGGATGAGAGCTTGTGTGGAATCAAGTTGGAAATGTATAGTGAGTGAAGTGAGCTTGGCATTGAGAAGAGCTTGGGCTTGGGAATCATCAATGGTAAGCTTAGGAGGTTTGATACAAAGGCTATTGGAAGCTTTTTGGTTATGGAGTAACTCATTGAGATGTGCCACGAAACTTTTAGCTCTTTTTAATTTACCATGTAGCTTTTTGAATTTCAAAATAGAATTGGAGAGAATCACCTCAAAATCTGTCGGCTTCTTGAGTTGTGGTAGCGATGCCAAATTGGTGGAGGGGTAAATTGAAGAGGAAGCCTTTGGCTTTCCGAAGACAAGACGTGTGTCGATGGTGGAGTATGAAGCTATATTAAAGCGGTTGTGGCTTAGGTCATTTTTGGCAAGCACCAAGGAGAAGTCAAAAGAATCTTCGGGAGCTTTTCCAATTCCTCCGTGATATGATCATAATGATTCAAACCATGTGGGTTGTCTGGTAATGCGACGATGTTACCGGTGGGTGTGTGCGTCGGAGGCACAAGGGTGGATGCGGTTTCAGCCAAAAGAATCGTGGTGGCCGAGACAAAACTGGGGAGGGAGGGTGCGGGGGGTGCCACCAAGCCGGTTGAAGCCGAATCCAAAGTGAGGGTTGTCGGTGGTAATTGCGGAGTATTAAGGCTATCCATGGCGGGGTAAGTGATAAAGTGTGTTGTCGATGTGGTGGGTTAGGTTAAGAAATGTGGGCAAAAGTGGGAAAGGGTGCAAAGTGCTACATGCAACAGACCAGCCTATATAATGCAAGCTTACCTAGAATCAAGCTAAGTCCACCGGCTAAGTTAGAGTAATTGAAGCTTTATCGGAGTAGGGTGACTTTAGGTGAGAGGGGATTAGATCCATCAGGTTGAGTTAAGGTGAAAGGTTAGCCATGATAAGTGAAAGGTTTGCCATAGCCAAAGGAGAACCTTGTTGAAGGGATTCCCGAAGTAAGTGGTGGAAAGGCGAGCTATGTCGAAGGGTATCCCAAATCATGTTGCAAAAAGGACGTCGACCCGGAGCCAAGAGTTCTGCCAAGATTGAAGCAAAGGGTTGGCTTCATAGTTGTTAATAGGCCGGTGTTGTGTCATTGCTAGCGGTCCTCCGTTTTTAGTGTGTAAGCACTTCTAGTGCACTTCAGCAAACAGAGTTAGGTGATGCTACTGAATTAAGCCAGGATGTCCTCCAACAGCTCCAAAGTTTGTGAAGCAGATACTGCTTCATAAACATGTAATTGTGCTATGTGTAGTGCAATCTACCCATAGAGCATAAGACAACAACCTAGGCCATTCCTCAATTCTTCATTTGCATGCTTTGACAATGCAAGGATGCCCTCTTTCACTCTTTCAATTACCTTTTGGTTCTATGTAGTGATAAGGGCTAGCTTAATACCCATACAAGCAGAAACATCTCTAGCTTCATCAACATTTAATTCACCACTATCGACAGTAATCTTGTCAATACATCTATACATGCATATCGCATCTTCAAACAAAAACTTGCATACATCACTTGTAGCTTTGGTCCTCAAAGCTCTCCCCTCAACCTAATTGGTTAAATCCTCCTTGGCAAGCACAATGTATGATGTATCTCATCTACCATAAACTTGTAGGCATGGTAACAAAATCAAAAACCCATTTGAAGTGCATGGCTAATGGGTATGTAGGAGGATGTATGCAATCTCCATGTTTAGTGTTTGAATAAATCTTAACATACTCCACAAGTCTCTACAAATTCTACCACATCCTTATACATACCTTTTCCACCAATATCGGTCCTTAGTCTTTGCAAAAGTGATCAAAATATCTCTATGACCTGTTCATAATGACTTGTGGAACTCCATGATAAACTTGAGTACATAACACTCATTGAGGAGTTTATTTTCTTTGTTTTCAATGCTTCCACCAAAACCCACCCCACAACAAATACCCACATAAGATTTTTTTAAAATCCAATTACATACATGTTTACTCCATCCTTCTTGTTGTGCTCAAGTAATGACCAATCAAGAGCCCTTCATCTTTGTACATGTCTTTAAAAACTGAAAGTGCATAAAACAATTCCCCACATTCTACATGCAATTGTGAGGAAGTGGAGAACTTCAATCATAAATCATTTCTGTCCAAAACCATATCCTCTTCATCCTCAAACTTGATTGTAGATAGCACGTCAACAATTGGATCATCTTTACTTACAATATGATGAAATTCAAATTTTAAATATTTAATATAAACAATCTAGCATAGCACAACAATATCAAGGGTAGAGAAATTGGATTTCAACCCAAGCAAAGGTAAGCAATTTCTTTTTTTAATCACAGTAGAACCTATAATGTACTCTTTATCACACTTTAGGGTGGTTGCAACAGCCCAATATTCCTCTTTACATGTAGTTGTGCTTGTTGTCAAGCACTTAAAACCTTTGCACCAAAGCCTATTGCCTACTCTTACCATGCACATCATCTTGTACAATTGCCCACCCAATGCCTGTGGGGCTAGTATCAACAGTCACAATGATTAGCCTCCCAAACCTAAGTCCACTTTCCTCAATGTAGGAGCCCTTGAAAGAATCTTCTAGCTTCCATATGGATTTTGTTTGCTCTTCCTTCCTCAGAAAATCCCTTTTTGCAATAATTTCTACAAAACTTCTACAACATGTGCCAGATGAGCTAGGCACATGAAATAGAAAACACATGCACCTAAAAACCTTTGAGCTTCTATAGCTAAAGTGCATGAATCTCTAACTATTTGAATACTATCAACTTTTACTACGTTTGGCCTTCTTCCAAATGGTCCACACAATTGGCCCACAATAAAAAACTCCTTCACCCTGAACACGGGAATTTTTCTCTTAAAGAATAGATCGATCTCTTCAAGATAATATGTAACATTTAATGGCCTAGTAACTTGTGTGTAGCGGAAAATAGCATAAACATAGTGAGAATTTCATTAGAATAGATTCCTAATGAGCATAGCAAGAGTGCTTGGATGGAAAGAGCAACAAAAAGCATAACACCTAGGTAGATAGGCATGAACAATACTTCAAAAGAGAGAGAAATTAAGCTATAGACAATAGTTGAGGAAGGCTTTATATTATAGGTTTCCCCCATCAAGGGAGACATTTTACAATACAATACTTTGTGTTCCTTCAATGACTTGATAGTGCAATGAAGATGGAAGATTCAAGCACCATGAACACACTTATAAACCACAACAACAATTCCCTCACGGTCTCAAACCCAAGACCTCACACACCTTCAAAGATGGTGAGAGCTAGCAGGGTATGAGAGTAGATTGAGAAGAAGAAGGAGTAGTCTTATGAGAAAGAAGTATATCTCCTCTCATAATCACTCATAATAGCTTAGCATAGATTAGTAATTAGCATGGTAGAGGAGATGAGCATGCATTGAAGCTTGGCTCTTGGTTGGATTTTCATTACAAAGCCAAGAGTTATTGGTGTAGGCCTCCCTTCTCACAAGCTTGGAGTAGATGATGAGCTTTACATTAAAGCTTGAGAAGGAGAGAGAGAGAGAGAGAGAGAGAGTCTTCTTGCTTCACACATGAGATTGTGTGAGTGTGTGTGTGATAATTCCTTGCCAAAATCAGCCCCCTCTCTCTCTTGGTCGACCCCTCTTTCAATTTACTCATGATGGCACCCCATTGGACCCTACAAAGCTTAGCCAATCATAATTGAGAAGCATAAGTGATATCGTTGTGATGTGTGTCCCCCTTTCCCCTTTTGTGAGAGATTTAGGTAATTAAATAATGCAATTAAACTCTCATTGGATCCCTTTGTCTTTTGTCCAATAGGAATCAGGCAAGCCATTGAGTTGTTGAATGCTCATTAGACCCCTTGGGAGACTCTCCAATAGTCTTATAGAGAGCTTAATTATTATTGGTTCTTTTATTAGGGGTTTTTAAATAAAATAAACTAGATTTACTCTAGACTAGTTCTCATTGGTCCACCTCTATGCCCATCCAATATGATTTGAGTGCACCTTGGGGGAAAATGGGCTAGGGAGCTGACCTGTGTCCCCTATTCCCTATGTGCAAAGGGCTTGCAAGAGTGTGCGTGTGTGTTTCTCTCTCATCCCCTACTTAGAGGGCTTGCCCCCTCCTCTTTAGGAGTCTTTGAAGACTTTTTGCACACTACAAAGCATCCAATTTTTCTAACGAATGACCATTGGACTTAACCTTAGCATTTTGGAAGTCTTAATGGGCTGAACCTTAGATCTTTGAAGCCCATTGCTTGCACATTGCTCTTCTGCAGATGGTCCCCCTTTGGATCCCTATTTTTCCTCCTTTGGATCCCTATTGTGATCAGTCTACTAGCCTTACCACAATAATCTAGCTTTTTCTCCCATGGTACTTCCCCATATTAAATGATCAATTTAACATGAGAAAATTATTTAGCAGAATTAGATATTAGTTATTATGACACTACCTCTCTCTTGAAATCATAGTCTTCCTCGACTATGGGGTAGAGAAGATAAGGCCTATTCATCAGTCCTTTTTCTACCAGGTAGAGGGTCCCTATGTTACCCTACAACATCGTTCCAGAATGGATGACTAATCCATCTGGTGCTTGAGATCCTAAACTGCTGCAAGCATGTCTATGCATTAGTCCTATCAATCTTCCATAGTAGAGTGACAAGCTCTACTTGGTGTTTGGGAGACGTCGTCTCCACAAACTTGATCCTAAGCATGCATACTACTTAACATTAGCAAAAGAGAGTCTTATAAGACAAAAACTTTGTTCATTTTAAACATTTGTACATTTCCTTACTCTAGGGAATCATTGTAAGCATTGACAAGTTTTAAGTTATCCTTCAATTGTATGACTTCCATCCATCTAGAATCTTCAAAAGGATAGTTCTTAAACTTAATAAGATACCGTCAGATAATTGTACCATCTCTCTTTACCTTGTCTTCATGTCGGAGAATGGACTTGGGCTGCAGTACCTCTTCTTGGTCCTCTATCTCCGGTGGGTCTTCAATAGTTGGTTCTTGAGGTGGCTCTCCTTTGTAAGGCTTTGGTAGCCTCATATGAAATGCATTGTGTATGAGCAATGACTGGGCAACTTGAGTTGATAGGCCATCGCATTGATTGGTCTAACAATCTAGAAGGGACCATAGTACCTTTTTGCTAATTTAGCATCGTACTTTTTGTGTCCCATAGGATTCTTGCCCGCCGTGTGCCTTAATCAAGCCTTAGGAAATTTAATCAAGACCCAATCATTTTCTTTAAAGGCTTGAGCTCTTTTGTGCTTATCAGTAGCAGCCTTTTGCCTTTGCTGTGAGATAGAGATAACATCCTTAATCTTTTGGAAATATTCTTGTAGGTCTTGGCTATACTCATCTGCAGCGAAGATCTTCTCGTGTACCTTAAGTAGCAGGGGATTTTTTATCTTCCCTCAATTACCTCAAAGGGTGCTTTTCCCGTGGAGGTATGTACAGTATTATTGTAGGCATACTCCACTAAGGTAAATACTTCTCCCATTGGGACCTTTGATCTACTTCCATTACATAGGCTTCTAGTAGATCAAGAATTGTTAGGTTAGCTATTTCACTTTGGCCATCCGTTTGCGGGTGATAGGCCGAAGAGAAGTTTAGCCTTGTTACTAAATCCTCAGACCCTTCCAAAAATTACTGGTCATTCTAGGATCTCTATCCGACAATATGGACATCGGCAAGCCATGATACTTGAATATTTGTGGTATGAAAAGGGTTGCCATTTGATGGGCTTTGATAGTCTTTCTGACAATTATAAAATGAGCTTGTTTGTTGAACCTGTCTAGTATCTTCCATATACCTATATTGCCATGGATAGACTTAGGCAATCCCATGGATAGACTTAGGAAATCCAAAGATAAAATCCATGGATATTCTCTCCTATGGTGAGTTAGGGATTGGAAAAGGTTGAAGCAATCCAGGTTGCTTCCCTCTATCAAACTTCGTCTTTTGGCTTACCAAACATTTGGATACATACTCTTGTATGTTTGCTTTCATGGCAGGCCAATAGAAATATGTTTTAATCCCTTTTAGGGTAGACCGAATCCCTCTATGCCCCGCATAAGGAGGAGCATGACATTCATACATTACTTTCTCACGTAGTGAGTTAGTAACACATAGTCTATTTCCATAGAGAATATAACCATCTCATAAATTAAATGGCTCCTCTTTCTTCCCTAGTGCAAGAGCTAAAATCACATCTCGATCAATAGCGTACTCATCTATCGTAGAATATAGATCATTGTGAGTTACTATGGAAACCACATTCACTCTCGGCCATCTTGAGAGTGCATCGGCTACTTGATTATGCTTGCCAATAATCTGAGGAATATGAAAATGAAATACTTAAGGCTTTGGTGATACGTCTGCAGAATGAAAGGAGTCCCCAATAAATAGTGCTTCTACGAGTCTAAGGCATGTAGAACTACAAGGAGTTCCTTTTTATATATGCCTAGAGCTTGCTCAATAGGGTTGAGCCTTCGACTTTCATAGGCTATGGTGTGCCCTTCTTGGAGCAAAACAGCTCCAAGGCAATCACCACAAGCGTCACATTGGACCTCAAATGGTTTTGAGAGATCCAGCAGTGTAAGCACAGGTTGAGAGATAAGCTTTTTAAAAGCATTTTTCTCCTTGGTAGACCATGTATACCTAATGTTTTTCTTTTCTAGGTCATGTAATGGTCCCGCAATTTGTGAGAACTTTTCTATGAAGCGTCTATAGTATGCACACATACCTATAAAGCTTCTTAGTTCATGAAAATTCCTTGGATTAGGCCATCCTTTTATTACCTCTAGCTTCAATGGATCCATTTGGATGCGATCTTGAGAGATAATGTGACCTAAACATTGAATCTCTTGTAAGAAAAACTCACTTTTCTTTCGATTAATATAAAGTTTATTCACTCGTAAGACTTGAACTATTACCTAGAGGTGTTCCTTGTGTTCGTCTAGTGAATTAGAGTAGATGATAATATCATCAAAGAACACTCCAGAAAGGTTCGGTGAGGCCTGAATAGCATCTCCATCTAGCGGTTGAATGTGAGTGTGCATTGGTTAAGCTAAAAGGCATGACAATGTATTCATAAAGATCAAACATAGTGCAAAATGCGGTCTTTACAATGTCTGGATCAACTATCCTTATTTGATGGTAGCCACTTTTTAGGTCAATCCTCCTGAAGTAGGTTGAACCTTGTAGCTTATCAAGTAGGTCTTCTACCCGTGGAATGGGAAACCTATTTTTGATAGTGATCCTATTTAGTGCTCTATAGTCGACACACATACGATATGTGACATCTTTCTTTTGCACTAATAACACAGGTGAGAAAAATGGAGATGAGCTAGGCCTAACCATGCCCTTCTCAACTAGCTCATGCACTTGCCGCTGAGGGTGAGCTTTTTGAAATGGGGCCTCTAAACCCAAACCAATGGGCTTACCCTCACAAAATGTTCGTAAAGAGGTACACACACTACTTGGGGCACCACCTTCTTTTGGGAGTGGAGAAGGAAACCAATCAAAATAACATTTGCACTCACCCACTCAAGCAACACACATTGAGAACCCTTACTCTATGTACACTTTGGACACTTGACACCATCAACGATTATGCAACCCAATGCAGTGCATCAAATGTAAATATGCAATTTGTGAAATAGCATTCACCTTCTCTCCATAAGAATACCCATGATACATCCAAACTCCTCTTCTCTCAAGGACTCATCAAAAAATCATGCACACAAGACCTGCCTCTCAAAAAACACACAAGAGAATCACCTACATCGAACTAACACACTTTGCATAGAATGCTCATCTCCATCTATGCAATGCCGTGACAAATAAAATCACCATGAGAGGTAGCCACATGCATATGTAATGAAGCAAAAGAGAGTTGGAGTGAGAATTTTCTTTAGACCAATTGAATAAGTGTGGAGAAAAAAACCAATGGTAAATTGAGAATAGAACACTTACTTGATTTCTCGCACACCTTTTAAGGGGAGGACAGACGCTGGCTAACCATCACGAATTGCGACACTTGAAAGTTTTGAAGATGATTTAATGATCATTAACATAACCATGAGAGATATCATGATGTATTTACAAGTTATTGAGGGGCTACAAATGATTTATTGGGTTGATGGAGTAAGAGATTGTAGAATAGAAAGAGTGGAGGATAGAGTTGCACTTCCTCCAAAGAGGAGGGTTAGGAGGGAGGATGTGAAAGAGGGAGAGTTGGGGTTTTCTCTACTATTGATCAAGAAACAACATGAAGTTGAAAATATAGGTGTGTGTCCTTGAGTCTCTCCAAGGGGGGCTATTTATAGTTGTGTAGGAGTGGGATTATGTTACACTTAATTAGGGTAGGTGATTATCCCTAATTAAGTGTCCTTTGACCACTCATTGAATATTGGACATAAAAGGGACTATTTATTCACCAAAAATATCATTTTAGACCGTGAAGGCTCCATAGGGGTGCATAATGTAGGTGGGCCCCACCATGAGGCCCTACGGGTGGCTCCTGCGGGGTATCTCAACTTGTCTGTCTTGGCATTTAGAAAGCATCTTTAGGTTGGTCCCATCACATGCAAGTGACCTTGAACACTCATTGCTCTTCTAGAAGATGAGTAGGGGAAAAATAAGATCTCACCCTCTTGATTTACTTGATTTACAGTTTCCTTTTGCTGCGAATCTGACAGATTTACACTATTTTGACCATAACTTTTTACCTGTAGCTCGGAATGACATGCTTCAAAAGGCAAATTTGACCTTCTCAACATGTTTGATATGAATTTGGACTATTCTTCACGCTGTTGCACCAAGGAATTTGGTTTGGAAGGTCCACACTAGGCTAGGGAACCTTTTGCTTCCAAGTCTTCTTGTATGGGCCCTTTGCTTGTATGCATCCAAGGGGAATCATGCTTTTTCAAAATGCTATGATGCTTAAACAAATAGAGGAGGGCCCAATATTATTTTCTTGTGAAAAGAATATACAATTGGAGTCTTTTTGAAAGGAGAAAAACTATATGTATATTCTTAAGAGATATTGGGCCACCTATGTAGGGGGCATAGAAGACTTGTAGAGATGGACCATAATCTTTCGTAAAGACAAGTGGAGAGCTGATTTCCATGGTAATTTATCTATATGGGATGGAAGATGGATATATTATTTTTCTACTACTAATTCACAAGAGGTAAGAAAGTTTGGGGGTAGATAGTTGGTTATTGTATGCTTACTTTTATTTACAAAGCAAAAAAGAAAAGGGTGGTAATATAAATATATGACTAAGGTGACATTTTTGGGAAGAGTACAATGTATGTGTCGCCACAAAGGTTAAACGAAGAGGGGGAATTTACTCTAGATAACTTAATAGCGTAGAAAAATATATACACATATGAGGAAGAGGACGTTGAGTAGGCTGAAAAATGTTGCAAAAAGATGGTTACCATTTTATGCCACTCACCGCATAATCTCCTCTTGTTGAGCTTGAGAAACTCTATAAGGAGGTTTATTAGGCGATGAACTTATGGGAAGAAGCTCAATTGCATGGTCATCATTGACTCATTTAGGAGGTAGTTCACAAGGGATGTCGTCAATAAAAATAGCTTGAAATCCCTTTAGAAAATTGGATAACTCTAGTTTCTTGTGATTATATATGTTTTCTTTTGCTAAAGCATTAGGTTCATTTTGAGAATCTTTAACAAAAATCATGTACATGGAAATAGAGCTCTTTATTGACTTATTGAAAGTTTCCGTATGTACAATGGCAATGGTGTTACCCAACTCTTCGGCATCTATGTACATATCTTTTTCCCTGAACCTAAGTAGATTTTTCTTTCAAGGAATTTAACATTGGCAGCCATGCGATCAAACCATGGTGCCCCTAGGATTACATGCTCGTGCTTGAGAGGAGATATAAAGAAGTCCTCTTTGTCCATATAGACTTGGACATGGAGCCTCAATTTCCCAATGAAGGGAGTGACTGAAGCTTCTTGCCCCTTGAAAGTACCATCGGCGGGTAGGAAATCTCCCATCTCATAGGCTTGGATGCCTAGCTTGGTGGCCAACTCTCTGGATATGAAATTGTGAGTAGAACCAGGGTCAAAGAGAATAAAAGCATCATATTCTCTTACCTTTCCCCAAGGAGCTTAAAGAAATGGACCCAGAATCGGTCCGAAATGGACCCATGTGCAAAGCTACTAATTGGACACACAAAGAGAGAAGGTGGATACGTGCCCATGGGTGAGAAATGTGGTAGTATTTAAGCTCACACTTTGGATGTTACGTATATTTGGCTACTTCTTGTTTTGAGTGGGAGGGCCAAAAACAAGTGTGTGTGTGTGTGTGGGTGGGTGGAGTGCTTGTTGTAAGAGCATCAAATAAAGTCCTCGATCTAAGATTAAAAAGGGGACCACCCTGCTAGTCGACACCAACATCGCCCCCCGGGACATGATGCAAAAAATTCAAATTTGTAGTAGCAACCAGTAAAGGAATGATGATCCCCATAGCAACAATGAGGATCATAGGTAAATAAGCAGCGATGGGAGGAACAGGAGGGGCATGCCCTTGTCATTCTCTCTCTCTCTCTCTCTCTCTCTCTCTCTCTCTCTCTCTCTTTGGTGTAACACTGCTCGTACGCTCTCTCTCTCTCTCCCTCAGCTTCGGGACTTGAATGGGTAGGTGAACATTCAAGAGCACCTCAGAGACAAATGCAAATGGTGTTTGAGGGGAGTCATAAAACACAGAGATGACCTTGTGGACTTCTAGGTTCTTAGCTTGCGTCCCCCACGGGCCCCATCATTGCTCATGATAGAGTAGAGGCCGGCTGAAGGGCAGAGATGCAACAACTTCCTCTTCATGGCGAAACCAACTCATCTCCTTGTCCATGTACGAGAGAGAGAGAGAGAGGAGAGAGAAGGAGAGAGAGAGAGAGAGAGCACTCCCCCTATAAGCTGTTGCGATCAAGTGTTAGTATCAAAAGCAAGCAGAACTTTCCGTTACGACCAAGGAGAAAAAGCAGCCTACAATATCCAGAGTAGGATGAAGAGATGGCCGAAGCCTCTTTTAGTGCCACGTGGTTGCCTGAATTTTCATTAAACAAATTACAAAGATAACATAATCTCAAGCACTTGCCATAAGAGCTAAAGAAGAGAGCGACATGAAATCCCTACCTTTTGATCACAAAGCAACCTCACATGGTTGAAATGTAAGCATTTTTACATGTTGTTCAGGTCTCTCCATTCATCATTATCCATTAGGAAATATGTGGACTCTCCTTGGGCCCATATAGGATTAAGGTTAATTAGGCTCTAGCCAATAGGAAGAGAGAAATGTATATAAGTCTAGAACCTAAGAAAGTAGAGAGAATAATAGGGTTGACCACTCATTTATTGCTTTGTACACTAGAGGGAGGTGGATAGGTAAAAGTGGGGGGGGGGGGGGGGGGGGGGGGGGGGGAGAGTGGTGGGTCCACAGATACTTTTTTGCAAAAACCCTTAAATCTCAAAATTTTCAAAAAAAAAATCAAAATATTCCATCCAAAACTCCCCCCAAACCTACCCTATGATCAAAAAGTCATTTTCTCACTCTAGAACCTTTTTCCCAAGACTCTCTTCCTCCATAGCCCCTTTCCATAACACAAAGCTCTCACTCTCTCTCTAAACTCTTACACCTTCCTCCTTCTTCAAGCTCTCCATTGCAACTTTAAGCTCCCACTCTCTCTCTAAACTCTGTCTCCCTCCTCCTTCCTCAAGCTCTTCATTGCAACTTTAAGCTCCCACTCTCTCTCTAAACTCTATCTCCCTCCTCCTTCCTCAAGCTCTTCATTGCAACTTTAAGCTCCCACTCTCTCTCTAAACTCTGTCTCCCTCCTCCTTCCTCAAGCTCTCCATTGCAACTTTAAGCTCTCACTCTCTCTCTAAACTCTATCTCCCTCCTCCTTCCTCAAGCTCTCCATTGCAACTTTAAGCTCCCACTCTCTCTCTAAACTCTGTCTCCCTCCTCCTTGCCCAAGCTCTCCATTGCAATTTCAAGCTCCCACTTAAGCATCCATGGCAAACAATGGTCAAAATAGACGCCCCAAACCCATCATTCAAAGTATGGTTCTCCACAACTCGAAGAATGAGAAGCAGCAATGGGAACCTCAGGTTTTTCAAGAAGGTGCGTGGGTCTACATGAAACCTTCCGCAATCGGTCCCCATCGTGTTCGTGAAAGAACAAACGTTGATCTCCATTGGAAGGGAAGACTAATAGGCTTCAAGCAAGTAAGAGACAAGGGTACGGTGGCAATCGTTCAACATGTCTTCATGTTTGGACACATGCGTCTACGAGGGATCACCAACCCAAGGGATTTTCCTTGTAATTGTATGTCCCTTGCACTTCAATGGTTTTGGTGGTAACAAAAAATTGGACTTTTTACATCTCACGGACTGTTTTGTTTCTATGTAGATGTTTTCCCTTCTAGCCTTGTGGAGGAGCAACCGCTCTCGTGCCTTTCAGGCACATTTATGGCCATGCATGCAAGTCTTGGGGATATTCTCTTCTCCAACACAACTTCATCAAACCTTGCACGACAAAGGGTGTTCTTCTACACCCACAAGTACATTGTACCTACAGATGAGGAAGGCTACGGAGAGCTACAACCTTTGGAGGCTACAACCTTGCATAGCATGGAGTGGCCAAAGCCAGATGTGTTCACTGTAATGTCTTTGAAAGCCAAGATTGTAGCTGATGTGAGAGCATCATTAAAATTTGGAAAAGCCTCGCATTCCGTTGGGCTTGGATGGTGTTGTCATGCTCATGTCTTCGCTAGCATATTTGGATCTTTGCCTTTCCATCATACAAATACTATGTATGTTTACAAAGATCTACATTACGATACATTGGAATCCATCCTTGGCGAGAAGTGGGGGTATCTTGAAGGACTTCACAACGAAGATCGCTTTCGGTGTCAGGTTGGAAGTTTCGGCATTGCTATCCGTTTCATCAAGGTGCGTTCCACCCTTTACATGCGGTACTTCTATGAAAGATGGATGTGCAAGCTTGGTGAATGGATTCCATTGCAATCCACCGATGCTACAATTGAGGTATTTGATATTGCAATCAAATTGTCGAGTGGTGCCGTTGAGACCGTCCAAGTGAACAAGCATTGGACATTGGCCAATGTGCGGGAGCACTTAGTGATGATGGGTTTAGAGCATGGAGAAGATACAAAATTTTGCATTGGACGATGTAAGGTGAATGATTTTTCTCTCTTAATTATGTTATCTTTATGTTCTTTGGATTATTCCCTGCTCTAAGGTGGGTATGCTATTTCTTTTTTTTTTGCTAGATTGGTAGCCGCATGGAGAGCACGATTCAAATTGAAAAGGCGTGGATGACGGAAGAGAATCTGATTTTATCATTAGAGTAGTTATGTTTTGTGCTTAAATTTCTTATAATATCACAATTGTAAGTTCAAGCAGATGGTTGTATCAAATTTTGGCAATGCACATTATCTTAAAGTCGTAGTGATGTGTTTTTAGAGTTAAATGATTGTAATTTAATTTGAAAGTTTTTTATAACTTCTTGTTATTTGTGTTACTTTATAAAAATTGTTTAATATTTTAATTATTGTTATTAATTTTTTATTTTTTTGGGGGGAAGGGGGGGGGGGGCGCTATATAAAGCCTCCTAAACCCTACCATTTTCACAATTCACCTACATAGCTTGTTCACACTCTCATTTGAGCTCTAGCACTCTTTGCATTCCTACCTTAGAAGCTAGCATTATGGCATCCTCCTCCACCCCTCCCGAAGCCACGGCGTTACAACGCTTCCAAGCGTTTTTACAAACAACCGAGTGGCAAGATCGTGACGATCTCCACAATTTCTTCACCCAATTCCCTAATGTGAACGCAACTATTCACCTAAACAGCCAATCTTTTCAGCCTATCTTGGAATTTTTTGAAATCTACATCGACAAGTATGCTGTACCAATTTTCGGACAAGGGGAATTGTGGATTCCATGCGATTTGCTTCGCTACATACACAAAGGCAATCGGCCTTTCACCCAGCGGCTTCAGCGATTTTGTGTAATTGCGGGTGAGGCAGGTCAGTACATTGAAGATTCACGTTTGAAAAAGAAGAAGGTCGGCACCCAGTTTCTAAGTCGCTTGGCGACTTTTGTGTTTCTTCTTGTGGAGGAGCCTGAAAGATCTGAGGTGAGTTTGCCTCATTTGCGCCTTGGGGGTGTCATGAAGGACACAAAGGAGCCCATTACAGCGCCCTGGGATGCAAGCAAAGAGGGAAATATTCTTGCCCTAACCTACCCAAGAGGTGTCATGGATGCCGCCAAATCCATGGGTGATGCGGGTGCAGAAGCATCCTTTAAGCCTGCTGCAGATGCGTCGGAGGAGACATTAACTCTGGAGGTTTTTTTTTAACACCTCTCCCCAATTGTCATAAATGGGGAGGAATTTTTTTTTAACATGATCTTGAAAAGACTTTTGACATCCGCATGGATGAGTGTCTGTCCATCCTCTGTGCCACTGTAGAGTCCTCTGCCATTGACCCCTCTTCCAATCCACTGGATCGAAGCCTCCTACCCCTTGGAGAGAGTGTGGTAGATACAGTGGAGTTGGCAATGGTGGCGGTGAAAGATGCACCGCACTCATCTGTGTCGAAGGATGAGTTTGTAGCTACACGCACATTGCTTGAAGCCCAACGCACTCCTATGCCTGTTCATATAGATGAACTTGAGAGTGTCACTATGGCTCCCAATTCATCTATTTCTCTTGACAGCAAAGGCATAAACGATGAAGACGACGAAAAACAAGAGGTATTAATTAATTTTTGTTTTGTGATTACGTTAATTTTCATTGTTGCATTCTGAAATCTTATTTACCTATTGATTTCTTTGTAGAATGTTGTGGAGTTGGATGAGCATACAAGTCGGGGAGGAGATGGTAGGCGCCAAGCTTTTGGATGGCAGTCATCTCTTGCGCATTACCTTGGCAAGCTCCCCCAAGACGGCTTTGCGATAATCCACAAGGAGTACACTCCTTGTGGTCAATTTTGGGTGTCAATGATGAAAGCAATGAGCCGCATCGTATGTCTGTCAACCATATCTCAAGCCTCCCAAGTTATATATCTTGTAAATAAATCTCTGGCCAGTGCTGCATTTGTGACACACATTCGTGATCGTGTGCTTTGTAACGTGGCCTTAAGCTAAGCTGTATGTCTAAGCAATGTGGAACAAATTGCTTGGGATGTGCTGCACAAACAACTTCCCTGCGCCCAAGAGCGCCGAGAAAACATTGCTCGCCATATCTTAGATGGCTCAAGCACTCAATAGCTGCATAAATCTTGTAATTAACTCTTTCAAATTTGTAATGAGATATATCACATCTTTGTACTTTGCTATTTCAAATTTCGAATGGGACTTGATTTTAACTGGTACTTTACATATTTTGTATTGAGTTTATGGTACGATAGACAGTAGGTGATTGGTTCTCTCTTTTGATATGATTGTGCAACTCTTTGAACCAAAATAAAGAGTTTTTTTCATATAAATAACACCAAAAAAGCATAATATCATTGTATTCTTGCAAACCTAGTCTAAAGAAAGTTTAAAAAAGCTGTCAGGGGGCCTGCCGCAGAGGCGCGCGAGAAGGAAAAAGTAAATGTTACTTCTGCCTTCTCGCGCGCCTCTGCGGCAAGCCCCCAGATAGCTTTTTTAAACCTTCTTTAGGCTAGGTTTATAAGAATACAATGATATTATTCTTTTTTGGTTATTCAATCAACCACACTTGGTTGACATCTCTTCTATCGACATCTCTCTCTCTCTCTCTCTCTCTCTCTCTCTCTCTCTCTCTCTCTCTCTCTCTCTCTCTCTCTCTCTCTCTCTCTCTCTCTCTACTTAGTTCTACTTATATCACTTAAAACACAAATGTACACAACTCGTTATATTTGAAAAAGACACGACTCGTTATATTTCAAAAAGATATCTTTACATTGCCAAAATTGCATAAAAGTCAAATTCAATCTCTCTCTCCTCTGATTCGATGCGCAAGAGCTAAATCCTTGGGCATTATTGTCACCCATTTCGCATGAATAGCACACAAGTTGGTGTCTTCAAAAAGAGAAATTAGATGATATTCTGCCGCTTCTTGCAGAGCTTCTATGGCGATACCTTGAACTTGAAACGCCATTCGATAACTTTGCATGATCTCTTTCACCAAACGTGCGAATGGTGCCTTGCAGATGAGAAGGTCTGAAGTTTTTTGATAGTGACGAATTTCTTGCAATGCCTTTGGAATGCGTCACTTCACAGCAAGAGCCCGTTGTTCAGGGATGGTAGGATCTAGGACATGGGCCTTGCGAGGGCGAACCTTGAAAAACTTTTTCTTCTTACGAGAGGGCTTGTGCGGAGGACCTTGCGCATCTTCAAGGCCACCATGTGCTCCGACTGGCTCTTCAACTCCACCCTACGCTCCAACTGGCTCGTCTTCTACATCCTCAAAATCCTCTTCATTTAGTAGCCCATGATCACCTCTAGGCTCATCTGACGGCAGAGCGCTGAAGCCACGTGGCAATGTCTTCCCAGCCGGGACTCGATGATTGATTGGGATCTCCTGTCCGCTCCATGGTGGGCTTTGTGCTTCGTTGTCTGTCTCGGTTTCTGTGTCTGATGTCACTACCCGTTTCTTCTTGCGTGAATGTTGTCCATCTTGTTGCTCTTCACTTGAACATTCCCTCTCCATCTCTTCTAAGAGCTCTTGTTCGTGTATCCAAGGTGGTTTTTGAGCACCTTGGACGGATGAGTGAGGGTGAGCAAAAACAGGTTGATCTTTTCTTGCTGTTTGCTTTGTGCGGGCCATTGTGTAATAAGGGGAAAGATTGAAAATGAGACTCCCTCTTCTCTAAAAACCCTTTATTTTAAAAAAATTAGGTCTCTTCACACTTGACCAGGCCACTTAAAAAAACTCTTAATATCGTCAAAATATAAAAAACAAAAAATGGATAAATGGAGAAGTATTATATGCAACTCAACAAAGACATCTACAAACATAAACATTACATTGCATAGCATCATTTGTTTTACATGTTGGGTAACCAACGTTTGCCCACTCTATGTCGATTTTCATGCCACCTAGCATGATTAAGGGGTCCGGTGGAGTTTCTCCATTTCTCTTTAGCAATAAGTCGAGATTGTCTCCTAACTTCCTTGGCAAGACTTGACCTTCGCGCTCGCTCTATGGCATGACATCTCCCCAAAGAACAATGAAAGAACCAATCAAACATCTCCTTCATGTAGTTGGATCTCGTAGTTCCACCACCGTGACGTGTATTTTTAAAGTAAACACCTTTGGCTCGATAATGTGATTTTTCCATTCCTTGAGTGCTCCACATGTCTAATGAACCATATTTTGACATAAAGAATGCTCCATGCACATACAAAATATGTTGCATCAAGAAAAAATGCTTAGATCAAATAAATGTTTGTGTATAGAATCAAAATTTGAACTGAACAAAGTAACTTACTATGTAGTGTGTGATATTGCTCTCTCCCCACGCTTGCACAAATTCTTTAGTGAAATTCGAAATGTGATCTTTGAACAAATTTTGTTGCTCGCTCGTGGTTTAGGGTTTCCACATGATTTGAAGCACTAACTCCAAGTGGTGCCACACTTGCCTACGCAGATTTACAAGCACGGGGTTTGAATCTTGATCGGTCGTACATTTGCAAAGCGCTTTCCATAGCTCCCATGGAGCATCCTCCTCACCCCTCTCCTTTCGCATCTCTGGTTTCTTGAAAAACCTACGTGCTTTCACACCATTCATAGATACTTTTTGTGGCACTTCATGCATATTTTCCACCTCACCGATGATAGAAACATTGCCACCATGACATCCAATCGAATTTAGAATTGCTTCAACTATTCCAACGGCTTCCACGGATCTCGAAAGTGGTTTCATTGTGAAAGTGTACTCTATATGAAGCTTTAACAAGCGATCAAATATACGCATAAAGGCATGCAAAGTGCAAAAGTGTACATTTGTAAGTGGAAAATTGATAATGGGATGCCATGTTTTATCTTTTGTCGACCGATTGGGGACCTCCATGATAGGACACTTCAACACCGAGCACAACCAATCCCTTGCATCATCATCCATTGATCCTGTTGCCTGAGTTCCCTTGACACTTTTCTTTGAAGACGTGGAGCCACGAGTACTCTCCTTGTGTCCTCGTACACAATATGGACAAGGAAGAAGTGATGAAGCACCTTGTTTACACCCAAGTATACATTTGATTGTTTTTAGATCACCTCCTAAGTTCCACTCAACATCAAATGTACCTACTCCATCTACTTCTAGCTTTTCTCCCTCTAGTTGTGTCTTAATAACCTTTCAGATCCACGGGATCATAGAGAAGACCCATGCCAACACCTCATGAGTCTCTTTCGGAACTTCAAAAGCTCCTAACCACCATATTTCTTTCTCTGATTGTACACTAAATGATGGTTTCTGAGAATGATCACCGATAGCATCGACTTTTGCAAAAAACATTGCCTCATTCATGAGTGTCACACTCATACGTTCCAATCTCCGTCCTTTGACAATTTGACATTCATCTAGCTTAAGAATAAATATGAGCTTCTCTCCAAGTACTGAAACAACACAGGAATTGAATTGTTATACTAAATGATATTCAATACAAATAAAAAATGACATTACAATTTGTATTACCTTGTGGAGACAAAGCATAAAATTTAACCATAGCTCGTTGTAGTCGTTTCAAGTCAATAAAAATATTGTTGAATTGATGATAACTAAAAGACTTTGCCCCATTAGGAATAGTATTGCCTCCCTTTATATTACCACGTAACTTGGCACTCGTGGAAGAGTACATCATGGATCCTTCAATGTGTTTGTATTCGCCAAGGGATTCCCGAACGAGATCATTGTTTGCTTTTTTTGCAAGTCGGACCCTATGTGGAATAGGAAATAAATTCTCGGTGATGCCTTGCTCTCGTAATGCATCTTTCATCAATCCATGAAGTGCATGGTATGCATTTGTGCTGATCCCAACCTCATCACAAGCTCTCTAGACATCATCCTCAGACACAAGGTTAGAGATCTTTTTTAGGATCTCCTTTGTGATGGCATCTTTCATGTGTTTGGCCTTTTCACAACCTATGATGTAAAGTATATATTCCTTTGAGATGCATCCTAGGAGAAGATTGCAACGGTCCTCTTGTCTAAAACTTCCACACACATCTTGTATATATGTCCTATTTCAAAAGGTGAACCGAGTTACAACTTGATGGAAATTATTTGAGAGTTATGAACACTGTGAATTAAAAAAAATACCTGGTTGCCGTGATCCGCTTCTTACGTGCCCCTCCATTAGAGGCTAAGTTTTCAATGGAAGAGAACTCCCTCTTATGCTCACGCATGCCAAATGCAGTGGCTTTTAGGTGCATCATTGCAATCTGTAGCTTAGTTACCTCTGTTTCTGTAGCTTTCATCTCCTCTTTAAGATCTTTGAGTTGTTTCTCTATGGAATGTAGTTGTTGTTGGAGATTTGTGGAATGAATGTGTAACACTTGACATTGTTGTCGGAAATATATCGACGCACCTGCGTGATTGGAGTCCAATCTCTTACAATACCCAAGAAGACCACGTTCTCCTTCTCCCACATATTTGATTAAGCTTGGGAGTGTACGGAATGTCGGATGACAGCCCACGAGCGGATCTTTTGGATACAACCCTCCATCAAGCCACAATTCAA
Source organism: Adiantum capillus-veneris (assembly GCF_014529385.1). Classification (NCBI taxonomy): domain Eukaryota; kingdom Viridiplantae; phylum Streptophyta; class Polypodiopsida; order Polypodiales; family Pteridaceae; genus Adiantum; species Adiantum capillus-veneris. The sequence continues at coordinate 122,561,113 of NC_140953.1, forward strand.
CATTGGTTTCTCTTCGAAACCGTCGTACGGATGCCGGTTGAGATGCTTTCTCGTCATTTTTTTTTGTGGGAGCAAATTCGATCGGTAGACGCAGACTGACATTAGTTGACCTAGTAGATGACGGTGCAGGTGATTCATTGGTTATGTCGCGAAGAGACATGGTGAAAAGTTATGATGGGGAAAAAATTTGATAAGATATACTTTTTGGGATAAACAGACAATTTTTGGGATAAAAAGACTTAAAAATATATTTTTTCATATATAGGTTGAATTTTTTAGCTCAAAGGAGAGAAATTTTTAAATTTTAAAAATTTCAATTTTTAGGCTTTCTTAGATGGACGTTTTGATGATGTGGCATTATCTATTTATTCTTGGAATTAATGTAGAGAGAGACCCAAGGAATTTTAGATTTGGAGCTTATAAAAGCTAGATTCTTCTAAAAAAATATTGTTTTATATATATATATATAGGGACCTTTTTAAAGCTTAAAAGATCCATTTTGAAGATTTTATTAAAAAATCATTTTTTGGGGTGAATTGATGCACGAGCTGAAAAGTGGAAGATGTCATAACTACTTACTCTCTTTGTGGAATTAATGTAGAGAGGGACCCAAGGAATTTTAGATTTGGAGCTTATAAAAGCTAGATTCTTCTAAAAAAATAATGTTTTATATATATATAGGGACCTTTTGAAAGCTTAAAAGATCCATTTTGAAGATTTTATAAAAAAGTTCATTTTTTTGGGGTGAATTGATGCACGAACTGAAAAGTGGATTTTGTCATAACTACTTACTCTCTTTGTTTGGTGATAGGTAGAGAGAGAATGGTTCTTCTCTCTACTTTTACTCCTCTCTCTCTCTTTTTACTCCCCTCTCTCTCCTACTTTATCCCCCCTCTTCCTCCTACTTTACCACCCTCATTCCCTACTTTTCCCCCCTCTCCTATCTAGAGAGAAGTTAGAGAGAGAGCTACAAAAGTAGCCCTATTTATTGTCTTTGTTCCCTCCATCCCCTACAAAATTAGCTTTAATCCCTTAAAATTAGGAATCCTTACACGGCCCCAAGGGGGTCCAATTTTTTCCTAATGCAGTATTGCCAACATTTACTATGTCTATCTCTCCAATCATCATTTTGTTCGTGAGTCCCTCGATCACCGTCTAGTGGCTACAATTCCTTATATTCTCGTCCTCTCCCTTTCCTTTCATGCATCCAAGAGGCGAGCTCTACTTGGCAATAGGGAAGTTGTATTAGGGCAAGGTCTGCTTTACTACATCCCTAGAGATAGACACAAGCACCCAATCACCATGTCTGAGGATTTTAAGCCTCAATTACATGAGCATTGCTTTTGGATATGAACCATAATAAGCACTATTACAGTAAGTATCAACAGATGTCACATGACAAAAGCCCTACCATAGCAAATGGGTAGTGTAGGAATCATCAGGGACTCGCATAAGCCATGCACAAATCGGAGAGAAGGCTTTCCCACACCACCATAAAACGTAGTATCTCATGAGAAAGTAGTGTTTAAAAACACCATTTCAGAGATAAAACAACTTGATGCTTATGAGCACAACTCTATGATTGATGACCTATTCATGATGCCCATGGCCTCGGAGGAAATGACAGCCTTTAGATCCGCTTGCTCTTCACCTTCTCCTTCTTCTTGACACCTTCCTTGATCTTCCTTCTCAATCGTGAGAGTCTTCCCTACAAGTTCTCAGCCAGGCTTCACGCTCTTCACAGCCTGCTACTTTACCTCAGCATCAGGAGGTGCCGCATCACCTTCCTTGCTTGTCGCATGTTTCTTCACGACTCTTCAGAGCATGCTATTGATGCATCCGGCATGTTGCGGATCATCCAAGCAAGAAGGTCCTCATAGATGACTATGCTTGCAATCACTGCTGCCCACCTTCCAGCTCTCTCTCTCTCTCTCTCTCTCTCTCTCTCTCTCTCTCTCTCTCTCTCTCTCTCTCTCTCTCTCTCTCCTAGGTAGCATGTTCGCCGTTTTCTTGGCTCGCTTAAGTGGATGGTCATCTCTCACAGGGCTCACCAATATTCCCGGCAGCTCTCGAACTCACCACCAAATTCTTTTTCAATGCCACCTGGCATGCTTGAATTTGCTTCCCCATAAATATAGAGTAATATAGATTCATCTAAGGGAAACCAATAAAAAATGATGCGTATGCCTTTGTTGGGACCCGCAATGAAGGTGCCACTCCCATTGGCTACTGCCATGTGGTAGCAGTATGCTAGTCACCTATCTCTGCGCCACTGCATGCATAGCATGCAAACCTTCCCCAATCTGTCTAGTTCATCTGGCTCAACCTTGGCTGTGTGTGTGTGTGTGTTCTCCACTTTCTTGCACCTCTACAACCTCTAATACTTTCCATAAATTAGATCTCCTTGCAACCTCTCTCTCTCTCTCTCTCTCTCTCTCTCTCTCTCTCTCTCTCTCTCTCTCTCTCTCTCTCTCTCTCTCTCTCTCTCTCTCTCTCTCTCTGCATGTGTGTGTGTTAGCAGCAAGCTAACGTGGATGGCATTTTTCAGAGTTCTCCTTGTAAAACAATTATTATTTTGATAAATCAGACTCCTATTTTCTTGGTAAACTTTGTAATTAATGAGCCGGGGCTACAAGCTTCCAGATCGTATCAACCAGCCAATTCCCAGCTTTGCTAGAACTCCAGATTATTACTTTTGACCACCCAAAAACCTTGGCTAATGTATAAAAGCCAATTTTTGTAAGTTTTATATAAGTTTTGGGATAAGAAATACACAGCGTGAGCTAACGACGCTCGGTTCTCTCCTTCTCACGCTTCCTACTCCCTCCCCGGTTGTCACATTATGAATGTGTTTGTTACATTGCAACCGCAGGTAAGAGCTCTATGCATTGATGTAAGCCATTCACCATATTTTGTAGCTTTTGGCGTCGCCAACCCGCGGCCTAATTTCATCATAATTAGGAATTTACACTTTTAAATCAAAAACTAAGCATAGGCGGGGTATTGGGACATCATTGTTAAGCATTTAGATGCATTCTGGGTCGAAAATGACTAGGTCAAAAATCCACTGCTGTTAAGAATCTGGATTTGGAAATTTACCTAAAGTGGGGTTTGAGTCCATAGGCATGTGTGCTTAGGTCTTATAAATTTGTCTTAGAAGTTTCGTTACGTTTGGATGTCATTTGATGTTGTAACGGATGTGATTTGCTTGCCGATGAGCGATTGGCTTTAAGTGATTTCAGTCACTTGAGTGTAGCTTCAGTTAAATGCGAGTTGTTAGTTGTTTTCCAAGAGATTGACAACCTCTTGTAGCCTCTATGCACTAGTCGAGTCAGCTTCGTCCCATGGTTTGACAAATTAATCGTGGTTCTCGCTAATACTGCAATAAGATTGGATGGTGAGGTTAGACATGCGGACCACATTTGGCGCCGTTGCCGAGGATCGAAGAGAGCTAAACTAGGGAAAAACATGAGCACTTTGTGTAGTTGTCCTTTAACTTCCTCTAGGCTCGCCTAAAGTTCAAAACTTTCTTTTAGAACCGCATAGCTTAAGATTGTCGTCTTTTGTTGTGTAGAGGTAGCTTGGAAGTAATCGTACTTACTGAGTACTTTTAGGACTCTAGGATTGTAGATTTAGATTAGGATTTGGAGAATTATTGGTAGACAAGAAAAGTCTTAAGATCAAAACTCCGAAAAACATAAAAAACACAAGAAAACGAGTATTTGTGGACACTTTTTACAACCCCATTGCATGAGAATCTAAGAGTAGGGTAAGTAGGATTCGAGGTGGATTTCAGAACATTGCTCTCTTTGAAAGAATCAAGTATGAGTTGTTATGTAAAGTTGCAGAATTTCAGGTCTATGGCTAGAAATAGCTTGAAAAGACTCGAATTCACTCAATTCGATTGGAAAGAAATCCTAAGAGTTGTCCGAACCAGCGGGTAAGCTCAAAGACACGTCGAAGTAAAAATTTCAAGAAGTTGACCAAAACTCATATTATTTACTTTTTCTTGACATTTTAGGCCAAATTAAGTTTTGACTTGATTTATAGGCTTAAAAAACATCATAAAAGGACTCTCTTTGAGAAAATTGCAAAAAAGTGCTCATTTCAAACCTCAAGTTAATAATCGTGATTATTAACTTTTTGCTCTAAATTGGCCAAGATTCATACCATTGACTCATTGCATGTGTACAAACAACTTTTGTAAAGGCCCAAAAGATTTGGATCACTCAATTGGCAAGAATCTGGGTAAAAACTAAAGTTTGTACTGACTTTTTGAATCTTGAGTGTGAATTGAGGAAAAATTTATCCAAATTTGATGAAACTTGATTCATAAGCTTATATTGATATGATAAACATGTGTATATGCTCAGTTGACCAAAAACTTACAAAATTTTGGCAACAGTAAATAATCGTAATTATTTACGTCTGCCTTGTTTTTGAACCTTTTTTACCAAGTTGGCATACCACTAGCTTTACCATGTTGTAATAAGCCCACAAACCAAATTTGGTAGGATTTGAATCATTAGATTAAAAATTATGACTAAAATTGCAAAGTTAGTCTTCGGACAGATAATTGATGACCATTTGATAAAAAATTATCCAAAGTTGATGAAAATTGGCTAGTGACCTTAACTTAAGGTGCTTAACAGATCTGTGTCAAGATTGGGGCAAATATTTATAAAAAATTATCAAAAGTAAATAATCACGATTATTTACTTCTGCTTCAAAACTTGTTGATTTTGCAAATTTGAGTATACCACAAGGTCAAGAACATCAGGTAGACTCCACATATCAATTTTGGTGAAATTTGGACCACAAAAGTGAGACTTAAGCCAGATTCTTGAAATCAGAGTCTGCGGACACGGAACAGTGGGTAAACTTGATCAAATTTTGTCCAAACTTGTTGAAACTTACCCAAGGGCTTTAACAAATTGTATACTTTCCAAACCAATCCAAAAAGTGCAAAAAAATGACAAAAGTAAATAATCGCGATTATTTACTTCTGCTATCCAGAGACTTCAATTTTGACTTTTGGGCTTATACAGTGTTAGACCAGCATAAAATAATACCATAGGGAAAATTGGAGTTCAATCGGATCAAAATTGGTACAGATACACTCAGTTTACAGGCTGCAGATTAGACCTTTGATTTTGCTAAAGCTGAATCTGAAAATCATTTTTTTTTTTACTTCCATTGCACAATTTGAAGTGATATACATAGACCAATTACGAGGGTTCTCAAGAGCTCTATTGTCCTTATAAAAAAATAGCTAATTTGATTAATTTTGTACAAGAATCAAGCTGCACACGAGGAATCAGTGGCTTGACAGGAAGTTACAATTGAATCGAGTTGAAATTGACGACAAGTCAATCCAAGGTGAGTACTCAATCCAGGGCTTCATAAGTCTATATGAACCTTAGATCCGATTGTGTAATAGGAAATCAAGGCCTATTCAGAGAAAACACCAGTAGAGTATCCACTGAAGAAAGCGTGAATCAAGGCAATTCCTTGCACACAATTGTTAAAGAAGTCTCGGACACTTTTTAAGATTCAACATCCAAAATGTCTTCTTACTCGACTCACTCGAAAATTGGAACGAGAATGTGCTATAAGCATATACTCTCTTTTTACAAGACTAACCGTCATGGAGCCTAGGTTTACTTGGATCCTAACAAAGAGTATGCTATTCGCATTGATGACCATGGTATTGAGTTCGAAGAAGAGGTTAGGGCAAACAAACAAGGAAAAATGTACATGGATCGAAACGGAACTCAATATGTACAAGTCGAAAATCCTGACGTGGTAGACAAATGGGGATTAGAAGTAAACACTATAATCCCAGATATGTCAACAAAAGAAGGACCACCAACTCTGGAATTCGAGGGATACGATCAAGTAGACTTGAACCCTTTGAAACGGCTTAGTACAGATAATCCTAAGATTGGAGTCTATTGTTGGGAAGATAGAAACATAAAAGATCTTTTGTGGACTTCTCATGCTAGACTAGGACAATTAACGACCATGAAGATCATCCATATCTTCAAGATCAAAAATAAGCGATCTGCGGATCTACCAACTTACTTGTTTAGGGATTGTTATAACAACAATTTTGCAATGATGACTCCTGAGGAGAGGAGGTAGAACAAACCAAATATCATGGGAATTCTATACGGGATGGGATATTGGGTCAAGGACCAAAAACCACTCCAAGAGACGAACATCGTGAGAGATCATCTGAGAGTAATGTGAAGAACCAGAAATCACCTCATCACGTAGAAAATCGGGTGACACTAAGGTCAGTTCAGGGCTACATGAGTCACTATTTTCGACAGACTGGTTTGAAGGACTCGGAACAGGACCAAATCCCAGAAGACCTGGAGTTGAACCAAATGGACCAGCTGATTTTCAAAAATGGGTCAAAAAATACAGTGGATCAGGGGATCCATATGACCACTTAGCAAGCTTTAAGCAAGTGCTAAGAGCAGAGCGTATATTCGATTTCCATACTTAATTTGAGGGGTTTGGAATGACATTAGAAGGAAAAGCTTTGACATGGTTCCAAAACATTCCACCAAGATCGATCATGGACTTGAACATATTAGCTCAAGGATTTGTAGTTGTTTGTTCTAAAACGGGAATTAAACATAATACAGTAGCTCAAATCTACAGCATTAAACAAAAACATGGTGAGTCTATTAGGGATTGTGCAACTCGAATGAAACAATACATTGCCAGATGCCGAGAGATGGAGATACTTGCAGAAGAGAGACTTGTATCATTGTTTCTGGAGGGACTGTTAAAAAAAGAATTTCATGCTATACTCTATAGTACAAAGCATATAACCCTAGAGGCGTGTGTGTTTAATGCTATTGACCTAGGAGATAATTGTGAGATCTTAATTGAAGAGGATGTCCCTAAGGATAACCAAAGCGAGAAGACAGCATCCACAAAACCAGCACAAGTGGGAACGACTGTTGCGACACCACTCTCAGCGATAGAAGATATGCTAAAAAGGATGAATGACATGATGAACAATATGCAAAAATCACCTATGAGAGGACCAGGACAGGGGATACCCCCACAAGGACAACCAATTAGGCCACAAAAATGGTGTGCAATCGTGGGTAAATGGACCAACCACGAGACCCACGAGTGCTACTTCAGACCAAAGTATGATGGGAACATTTAGTACGTGCCCAGGAGGCTCTAGGGACAACCCATGTACAGATATCAACCTAATATAGCTCAAGTTCAAAGACCACCGATGGGTATGGAGAGACATCAACCTGTGTTGGGACAATAACCTCCTTATCCAGGACATAATGCGGTGCCTGTAAAGTACATGCACTCGGAAGGAGTCATAGATGAACAACCATTAGTGCCTGTTACACCCTATGCGGAGCCTAGTCCATCTAGAGTAATGGTAGAGGGAGATTGGTATAGTCCACATCCACCACCAATGGAGTAAACCATGACTTATGCTCCACCAGAGCTCGCACCAATGTACTATGTAGCTAATCAAGGTGTTATACCTCCTATGGGAAGACCCATGATGAAGCCCATAACAGCAAACTGTCATAACTGTGGTGTTGATGACCGTTGGAAGAACGAATGTCCAGAGCCTGACAAAAATCTCAAACCAATTGAAGCCTATTGCATACAATGTTGCAAAAAGGGAGGACACTTTCCGGAAGATTGTCCTAAGAATCCTTTGAACAAGGAAAAAACTGTAGTCAACGTAGTCCAAGTGATGCCTATTAGCTCATCAGAGAGCGAACCAATTGTTCCAATCAAGGTAATCACTAGAGCTCAAGCAAAGAAAAAGAAACACAATTCCTCTAATGCTTCGGCGAACACGAAAGTTTCTTCTCAAAGAATCAAAAGGATCAGAAGCAAAAGATATGATATGAGAAAACAAAAACAACGGGTTGAAAACGAAGAGAAAGCAAAAATTCTAGCCCAGGACAAGTTGAAAGAAATTGGCAGTGAATTCAAGGAAACAACCGTGAAATCTAGAGGATCCATTCTGGTTGATAAAATTTTTGAGCCTATCAATTCCGCCTTGGAAGCCTACCAAGCAGGACTTAAAGCAGGCCAAAAGATGGAAAACAAATGGAAAAACTATCCATCTCTAGACATGGAAGCAGCTAAGTTGGAAGCTTATCAAAATTTGGTAAGAATCACGCAAGAAATGCTGGATAAACAAAAACCCAAGCTTGAAAGTATTGCAAAACTGGAAGAGCTTGTGGTAGAAGAAATGAAAGCAAAATTCGATGTGGTGGTAGAACCCCACCTTGAAACAAATGAACCAGAGCTTATATTGCCGAACAGCGAAGATGCCTTAGACGGAATTCCATTCATAGAGGAAGACTGGCCAGGACACTTATGGGAAAAGGTAAGAGAGATCAATGATGGGAGCCTAACTTTAAAGTCAGCTCCTATAGAGGAAGTCTGGTTGGATAACCTACCACCTGATATGAACATGGATTTACAATCCTTATACGGGGATTGCGGATTGGAGGCTTCAGGTTTATCTAAACCAATGACATTAAAAACATTACCTTCTTACTTGGGAGATAACGAAGATGAATCTATCATTTGCAAGACCACTCAAGTAAAAAGAGCCAAACAGACCCTAGAAGTAGACAACATTCATTCAATCATGTCTACACCTATTTAATGCACTCTTACCTTGGGAGAATTGTTGAAACTCAGGCCATACTTATGGAATGATTTACAAAAAACCCTAGAGAAGGTGGGTATAACGCGGTTAATCTCTAAGAATCTGGGAAACTCAAAAAACGAAACGGAAAACAAAGAGATCCGATCAGTTCCTATGAACAAGGTCGGAGAATATTATGAAGGGGAAGAAGGAAACACTACCCTCCCCGTGAAATATAATGACATTGAAACCATGGCAATACTGGATAGTGGAGCTGGCATAGCCATAGCCACTAAAGCAGTATGGGAATTCCGGGGACATCCAGTCATTAGACAAACACGAATGAAATTGCAGTTGGCTGACGGACACATTGAAAGACCACTAGGGCTACTAGAAAAAGTGATAGTCAACTCTTGTGGAATTGAATATCAACACACTTTTACCATAGTAGACTTTGGGAAAAGACTCAACTATGAAATCATATTGGGAAGACCTTTCATGCGACAGGTACAACTTATCCAAGATTAGAAAAATGACTATCTATACTTGAAGCAAGTGGGATCTATAACAAGGGTCAATCTAAAAAATATCACACCTATAGAGACGTCTTGAAAACACCCATCCAAGAGTTTGATTCAGTCTCTTCGGTTGAAACTAAACTCCCATCTTGGTTAAACAAAGACACTCCTATTTGGATGTGCGGAGCTTCAGAAAATGGAAGCTTGAGACGAGAGGAATGTATCCTAGAAAGGGACTGTACAGACGAATCCTACATACTTGAACCCTTTCCAGAACATTTATTTGAACCATTCGAGTGGACTCAAATCTTAGCGACAATGGATTTATGTGTGAATACGTCTATGCCTACTCAATTTTGTAATGAGGATGGCTATGACATAATTCCGATCCAAATGATGTCAATCCTTAACATTGAAAACAAGGATGAGGAAACCAAGGACTTGTTGAAAGCGCAACAAGTCTTTTATGGCCTCTATTATGATGCAAATGATGAGTTAGATGAATACTCAGCTACCTCAGAAGATTCGAGATAAAAAAAAGAACATACGAGAGCTTAGCTACTCTTAAAGGGAGGGGAGGAAAAGTTTTGACTTTCCAAACCAGAAATCAAGAAGATGAAAATGGTATAGAAGAAAGAGAGACACTAAAATTGTGAAAGCACGACCTATGCCATCAGTCTCCAGTAAAACACAATTCTTGATGCAGATAGATGCTAATGATTGTGTCAAGGACAAAATAACTGGCAGATATCCTTCAAACGGAAACTCAAAAATGTCTCAGACATGAAGAAAAACAAGGAGGGGTACTCACGAAGAACATCAGGATAAAAAACTACTCATATCTAGAGTCAAGCGGAAAAAGAAATATCAAGATTTGAAAAAAGCTCTAAAGGAGATATACACCACCGAAATGGAAACCACGGAAGAGGATGGTAAGGATGTAATGCATGTTCCATCCCATTACAAAAAGTATACTCTCCAAGATCGGATAATCATAATCGAAGAACCTGTTAGGGAACTACGGAAACAAGGCGAGTCTTACGAAGGACCTGAAAACGCTAAAAGGGTAGACTTGGATGAACCAGGAGAAGAGTCTAGACCGACTTACATTGCAAATGACCTAACAGAAGAAGAAGAAAAGCTTTTCTTGAGCTTGTTAAAGGAATACCGGGATATCTTCGCTTGGTCTTACAAGGATCTCAAGGGTGTCGATCCAAAAATCTGTCAACATACTACACCCATGAGAGATGATGCGAACCCAAGTAGACAGAGACCATACACTTATAACGAAACATTTGCCAGAAAGATCAAAGAAGAGATTGAAAACTGAAGGAAGCCGAATTCATTTACAAAATTTAACACACAAATTGGGTGTCTCTAATTGTGGTAGTACCTAAGAAGAATGGAAAATTACAAGTGTGTGTTAATCTCAAAAAAGTTAATGCAACTACCATTAGAGACAACTTTCCTCTTCCGATAACTGAGCATGTTTTAGAACGAGTGAGAGGAAAAGAAGCTTACAGCTTCCTAGATGGTTTTTAGGATACAATCAACTTTTGGTAGACCCAAAAGATCAGTATAAAACTTCTTTTGTAACAGAATGGGGTATATTTGCCTATCGGGTTATGCTTTTTGGATTAACTAATGCTCCAACCACATTTCAGAGATTGATGATCCATGCTTTCAAAGAGTATCTTAGGAAATTCTTAGAAGTATACATGGAGGATTTCTGCGTACATTCGTCAATCCGAGCTGATCATTTTGGACACCTCAAAAAGGTATTCGAGAAATGTAGACTTTATAGGATTTGCTTAAACCTTGAAAAGTGCACATTCATGTGAAGACAAGGGAAAATTCTTGGTCATATAGTGTCTAAAAATGGCATACTTACCAATATTGAAAAGATTCATGTCATTGCTGAATTACCTAGACCAACAACAGTCAAAGGGGTACAAACCTTCATGGGACATTGTGGATATTATCGATGGTTCATCTACATGTATGCTATAATTGCAAAACCCATGTGTAGCTTGATTACGTACTTTGAATGGACCGAGGAATGTGAAGAATCCTTTATGAAGCTTAAGCAAGCTCTCACCTCAGCTCCAATATTGAAAGCACCCGATTGGGATAAGGTATTCCACGTACATGTAGATACTTCAAACTTTGCTATTGGTTGTATACTAGCTCCACCAGGAGATGGGAAAATTGATTTTCCTATTTCTTATGCTAGCCGATAATTGAATATGGCAGAAAAGAATGACACCACCACTGAAAGAGAAGGACTAGGAATGATCTATGCCGTTAAAAAGTATAGACATAACCTATTAATCAACAAGTTTGTGTTTTTTGTAGACCACCAAGCCTTGTTATATTTGGTCAACAAACCATGCAGCACAGGGAGAATAGTGAGATGGTTCATCATTTTTCTCGAATTTGATTTCACTGTGGTTTTTAAAAAGGCACTACACACCAAAGAGCAGATCATTTGTCCAGAATTGTTTCAGGGGAATCACCTAAAGGGGTAGATGATGATCTACCAAATGCCTATTTGTTCTCTGTGGAAATGATACCTAGATGGTCAGAAAAAATAGTGTCATTGATGACAATAGCTCAAGTGGATTCACCACTTCCTATCACAATTGATTTAATCGAGCAATCGGCTATGTATCAATTACTAGCTAGAAGGCTATATAAGAGAAATCGAGACGGGATATTTCTTTTATGCATTAACCCTAAGGAAAAGGATCAATACCTAGGTCAAGCACATGTTACCATAGTAGGACTTCACTTTGCGGAAGACTAATTTATGCAATGAATCTTAAAACTTGGAGTATTTTGGCCGAGTATGAGAAAAGATGTAAGATCTTTTTGTAAAAGATTGCCCTCAGTGTCAAAAACAACCACCCATTCCTCATGTAACATTGTTTCAAATGTCACCTGTTCCCAAGTGGAGTAACTATCTGGTTACTTACTTATCGAGCAGAACATTTCTTGACGATATGAGTAAACACCGTCAAAGAGCAATTGAAGCGGAAGTAAGAGACTATGCTCTCATTGAGAACCAATTGTATTGGAGAGGTAAAGATCAACATTTGCGTCTTTGTGCAAATGAAAACGAGTATATTTCGATTATAGAACAAGCACATGCTGGATTAGTTGGAGGTCACTTTTCTAGCGAGACCACGACAAGAGTAATCTTGATGGAAGGCATATGGTGGCCAACACTTTTTGTAGATGCCAAAGAATATGTTCGAAGGTGTGATGCTTGTCAATGAGCAAAAATGCCAACACGAGCAGACAGCATGCCCTTAAGGCCAATGATGGGGACTAGAGCCTTCGCAAAATGGGGTATAGATTTTATTGGACCGATACAGCCACCTGCTTATAGAACCCAAACTCAATATATCATTGTAGCTACGGACTATTTGACTAAATGGTCCGAGGCTAAAGCGACTCAAAAGAATGATGACAGAACCACTACTGCGTTCTTATATGAGTATGTATTCGTAAGGTATGGACTGCCAATAGAGATTGTCAGTGATCGGGAAACTCATTTCCTCAACGAGGTGATAGAGTATTTTCTTAATGAGTTTATGGTTATCCATAACAAATCAGCTCCCTATCACCCACAAGAAAACGGAAAAGCTGTGCATACAAATAAAATTCTTAGCTCGGTACTGACCAAAGTGGTTAGTTCAGGAAGGACAGACTGGTAAATGAATCTCCATGCTGCTCTATGGGCTTATCGAGTTTCATTCAAAACAGCTTTAAATGCTACACCCTTTAACCTTGTTTATGGGCTTGATGCCATACTGCAAATAGAATTGCTATTGCCAACATTAAGGGTAGCACAGACTCTAGAGTGGACTGCACATGAATTGTCAGAAATACTTGAAGATTTGGAAAATCTAGACGAGCAAAGGCTAACTGCTGTAGCTCATATCTATGCACAAAAGCGAAAACAAAAACAATTTTTTGATTCCCACTTAATCACAAAAAAATTCAAGAAAACGGACTTAGTTCTAGTCTATTCCCTTAAGCAACACATTCCCAAGTTTAAGGAAAAGGAAAATGGACCATTTATCAATGAAGATGTATCTCCAAGTGGAGCAGTAAAATTGTCAACCCTAGATGGTGAACCAATGGCTAATTGGATTAGTGGGTGTCGTTTAAAGAAATACAATTTTCCACTAGCCAATGAATTGCTAGAGAGAATGCATGCAGCCAAACAAAGGAAGATGAAGAGACAGCTGGTTATTGATGAAGCTCAAGAGGAAGCTAAACTTTGAGTGCTCAAGTGTAAAGCTGCCCTCAAGAAGCAACAGATACCGATTCCCATCAACACTTTGGAAATAGATGATCGACAATGGGAATTACCTAAAGACACAGTTTCAACAGATGACGACTGGTTAGATGGAATGGATCTGCGCATCAAAGTACAGCTCAACAATCATAGCACCAATGCTTTGGTGGACACAGGAGCTAGAGTGAATGCAGTCAGTTATTCCACATACAAGAAGGCAACAAGTCAAGCATTAACCGCAGGAATAACGACAATCAAAGGATGCAACAAGAATCCAACTCCAACATTGGGAGTAGTCAAATTGAACGTGGTAGTACATGGATGCTCATGTCCGCATCAGTTTGTATGCTTGCCAGGTGAACACATGAATGAGATGATGATTCTTGGCATTCCTTGGATGTATACATACAAAGCAGTACCAGATTGGGATACGAATCAACTAAAGCTATCACTTAAAGGAGGGCAACTCATTGTTCCTATTGCACCAAGCAAAAAGGAATGGAAAAGATGCAATCAGAAGACCAATCCACGAAGCAAATCTTCTCCATCCCCTTGACAAACAAATGCTACAAGTAGCAGGCAAGGAGCCAGGAAAATTTGGGTACCAAAAGCACAACTTGTGGATAAACCAAATTAGATCTGGGTGCCTAAAACTTCACCAAAGAAACAGAAGACGATTCCAAGGATTCGAGCACAAAATCGGGCATCTATGAACAAGGAACCTAACATGAAAAAGGTTTGGAAGAAAAATGAGCACTTATCTTTTCCACACACCACCACACCAAACAAACAGTGGCGAGTTAAGTCTCAACAGACTCTAAAACACCATGCACCAAGCAGACCGAGCTACCAATGGCGAGAAAAAGCTCGACAACTGTCTAATGTACTACCAACAGCTCATGCAATCAGCGTACTTAAACACCCTGATGGTACTATCAAACAGAGAGCACAAAGGTTACGAGATTTTCTCTTTGGAAGATATCATCAACAAACCTCGACATCGGGAACCCTTGAGTTATTTACTCAAGACCCAGCTCTTGCACATCATATTGAGTTGAATTGCATTTATCTTCATATCATGGTAGAGCCAATCACGTCTATGCATAGACACAACTGTTCAACCCATGCACACAGTCGTCCCGGAGAACGCCATCTAGGAGGGGTGGAAAGATACTAAGTACTAAGTAATTAAGGGCAATGGTTGGGGAGGGAGGAAAAAGTTTCATGTTAATGTGTGATTTTTTGCAAAATTACCTAATAATGCCCTTATAGCTCATCAACAAGGGAAAATTCACTGATAAATATCTTCCCAATGAGTGTAAATAGTGTATATACTATCAGAAAATCATTAAAAATAGTCCTTTTTTAGATATTTTTCATCATTTTTGTTGATAAGGAGGCTTAAAAATGGAGAAATCCAACAAAAAACAATAAAGCTATGTTTTTCAAGGGATTTTCACTTTACTTTTTTAGAGCATTTTTCTATTTTTTTATTTTTTCAAATAAAAAGGTCAAAAATTAATAATAAATAGCAAGGAAGCTCAGATGGAAAACCGAAAGACACGATGGTGATCAAAAAGACAAGGCGGATAATCACAAAAATTTTCAGTGAAATCAGAAGATGAAAGCGGGAAGCTTAAATTAGGCGGCCAAGCCTACTTTTGCAAAATTCTTGCAGAATGAGCTACAGACCGATTTTGGAAATTTTTGAGCTTAACATAGATTTCACGGTCTAATAGCACTACCGGGGGAATCTGGGGAAAATTGGTTCGGAAGTCCAGGTATAGACATCCATCCTAGGCTATAACCACCTCATTTCCACTTGGAGCCTTTGCAGAGAGAGCATTTCAGCCTCTTTTGTGCGACATTTCTAGAGCCCACAATTGACCTTTTTCAGCGCCGTCTCACACGAAACATGAGGGGTAAGTTCTTTACTAATCAATGATCCATTTCGTACGGCTGGTAGCTAGTGTAAAGCCCTAGAAAAAATGCTAGAAACCGAGTAGTGCACAAAAACGTACGACCTAAAACTGACCATAGCGGCTTGCCAGCTTGACCAAATCGGATGGGATTTGAACATAGCATGCCCTAACATAATATAACCTTTCCATACCATCAGATGATCACTCGGCTGGGGTCAAGGGGGTCCCCAGTAGAGAAATTAGGGTTTTTGAAAAAGGCCAGAATTCCAACCTGACTCCAGAGATGGCTTGCTAATGAAGTTCATATACAGTGTATATGATTGGTTTGGTGAAGTCCATCAAGCAAAGCCCTTGGAAAGCAGAAAACGGCTCGAAAGTTACAAAGCGTCAAATTCAACATATGAGGCCAAACTGACTCCAAATGAGCCAGAATTGGACAAGTAGCTTCACGACTATGTTACGGACAAGTCTTAAGCCTCACGGTTGACCGACCAAGCCGACAGAAAGAGTAATCACAAAAAACGGTGATTTCAGAGTCGACAGAGCACAAAGTGATGTCGGCATGACCAAACTTGATCAAATTCAATTTAGGACTTGTATTAGGTGTATGAAACATGTCTAGGTCAAAATTTGTGAGATTTGTAAAGTTTTTGTCATTGTAGTAAATAATCGCGATTATTTACTTTTGCATCATTTTTTCTTGAAAATTGTCAATTCACCTTACCTATCATGTGTACACACCTATTATATGCCAAAAATCAAGTATGAGCCAAAATGACCACCCATTACTTGCAAAATTGCCAAAAAACGTAAAGAAGTCTGTGTAAGCCAAAATTTGGGTTCTGAACAACTTTTCTTAATCCAAATCACCTCATAATTTATACCCAAGCTCTATACCATGCCCAGAATCAATGCATGCCAAAAAATGTCAATTTTGGAAGAAAAGTTAATAATCGCGATTATTTACTTTTTGGTCAAAATTGGGGAATTTTGATAATTGGCCATCATACATCCAAAGCACATGTTGTGATAAGCCCACTAGCCAATTTTGAGTGAATTTGAAGTTCAAAATCTCAAATGTCCTTTATATATATTGTTTCAGAGACCTAAAGCCAAAATCTTGTAGCATTTTCAACCTGTGCATCCAAATGAGCCCATATTTTCCTCAGAGCATGTAATTGGCATATACTTCAAGCCTATAAAGCCAAGTTTGCAAAAAAGTTGAAATTTTTTCCAGCTGTAAATAATCACGATTATTTACTTTGGTTGCAAATTTTTGTTTTGACCATACAGTTTTGTTCCTTACATGATTTTATGCATCTTTGCTTGTTCAAAAATTCATTTGAAGCAATTTGGGCCAGATTATCATCATTTCAGTCTAAAAAGACATTCCAGAGAAAAATCCGACACATCTGCTAACTTTGCACTCTATTCACTGAACAGAAGCAATGCAAGCCGTGGAGAAGGCTAAGAAGTTAAACCAAAAGGAGAAACTACAAGAACTGCCCCCGTATCAATTGGACCCCGAGTCAGTAAAGGCGGCAAAAGCATCCTACCTTTCTAAAGAATAGTTGGAAGAACACCACACCACGGTCTTCACTGACAGGTTTAAGAGTGAAGAAGGGCATCAGGTGGAGTTGCAGCTCTTGCCTAAAGAGGTCTATGATGTAGCTGCAAAGCCAAAAACCAAAGAGGCTAACTGCAGGTTGGGGCTCCGACATTTTTATGAACAAGAGCCTTGAGAAGTGGACTTTCAGAAAGCTTACGAGCTTCTATCCACAATCAAAGAAGACAGAACGCCCAAATATCAGACAACCAAGGAAACAAGGTCGAGGTTGTAATTACAAAAGATATTGTGGTAGAGGCACTCAGACTGCCCACTGAAGGGATGACCATGCGGCAAGAGACAGGAAGACAGCCGGCACATTTACCAAGGAAACAGTTGTGGCTACATTCACCGATCTCATCCACAAACAAGTGGAAGAGCCAGCCCGTCTGCCCCATCAACACTTCCATTTCCTGGCAAAAAGGCCACCAAGGTACACGACACAAAATCACGCCGTGGCCATCACTTTTACACAAGTTCTGAAGTCAACAACAAGGCAGCCTATGGACCACGTGTAGTATGTTTTGACAACATTGAAGGCCACCAAAAAGGAGGAGAAAATAACATACTTGGGCGCGCCAGAAGTATTAACAAGAATAGCCTATCATGCCATCGGCATGGCTGACAACCTACCGCCTGTCCCAGATCAGAATACATAGATCTTGGCAGCACAGCCCTCTCCAAGAGCTACAAGATCAGGTAAAACATTTAAATTAGCTAATGAATCAGATGACAACTCATCAGAGCAGCACAACAGTGAAAGCTCTAACATCGAAGAAAAAAGAGCTAGGAGGGAAGAGATGAAGAGAAAAGTTGTGGCTGCCCACCAAAAGGAGCCAGCTCAGAATTAAGAAAGATTTGAAAGAGAAAAACAGGCGTATCAGCACACTAGGCAAGCACAGAGAAAAGACCCAGAAAAGTGGATACCCACCGGCTTGAAAGGACTTCGAACGAAGCATCATTCAAGAAAGGAGGCCGATGATCCCAAAGATTATTTAGAAAGGATGTACCAAGAGGCCGAAGCCTTAAAGCTGAAAGAGGAAGAAGAAGCGGCAAAGAAAGCTGAGGAAGCGATTACTCAAGAGCAAAGCCAAGTATCTCCCCGACCCACCTCACCGCCGCCGGAACAACAGGACCAGCCCATGCCTAGTCCACCATCATCACTGCCAGGCCATGAGACCAACGAAGAAGCCGAGACCGACAAAAAAAAAGATTCTGAATTCACCCACCAAACGGAAGATACACAACAAGTTGACCACACCGAACAACATGAGGAAAATGAAGCTGAACCAAAACCATAGCAGACAGCCGAGGAAACTCACAAGCTGGCGGATGAAACTGATAAAGAGGTAGATATAGAAAAAGAACAAACCACTACACATGAGAAAGAAACCGAGGTTGAGAAGGCAGAAAGGCCTGCAACCAAAGAAATGGTAAGGGTTGAGACCACACAGGTTATTTCCACTCAACCAGAAACTGTCGAGGTATCAAAGCCTCAGGATGGCCAAGGAGAAGAACAACCATCCACTTCTACAGAACCACTAGTACTTACAACACAACAAGAAGCAACATAGGAGGCTGCCAACACATCACAACTCGCAAGACAGCAGGAGTGGTAGTCCAATGACGAAGTGATTTTACAAGTAAACGAGTATGCAAGATAGATGCAAGTCATGACGGAGAAACTCCGCTCAACAGCCTTCGACCGCAGTTCAAAAGCCAAAGAACTAGAAACGGTCATCGATGCTCTTTAAGGAGAGCTCGACGAAAGGATGGCTACTATCACTGATCTCCATAGGCAAGTACAAGAGCTAAAGACTGAAACAGAACGGCATCAGATAGCCAGGGACAAACAACAGAAGGAAATGGAGGAATTGGGTGACCTCCTTACTAAATTAGCTGATGCATGCAAAGTGAAAGATGAGCAGCTGAAAAAAGTGACAAACGAACTTCTTACCACCTCTCTGTCAGCTCTTAAAATTCAAGTACAGTTAGATGTCGCTAACGTCTCTCTCCAATATTTCGAACAAAGAATCAATGATCAGGCCACTTTCTTGCGGCGACAAACAAGAGAAAATCTAGCCGTCGCATCGATCAAGGGTACAGATGAAGTGTACAAGGCACTTGAAAAGAAAAACAGAGATTTAGAACTGGAGTTGAAGCTTGAACAGTCACAACGCAAAGACCTGGCACTGATGCGGGTCCAAAGAGAGGAGAAACTACTTAAGAAAATTGCAGAACTGAAAAGAATGAATCAACTCCTGAGAGATGGAAAGCCCAATACACAGAAAGAACAAGCACTTCAAAGACGCCCCAAATGGACATCCCCTCAGTCTCATTTGCTGACTTTGAGATGCAGTCTACAACAGAGCCGAGTGGTAACGAAGACTTTCAGGTCCAAATTACAAACGAAGATACAGTGCCAATGGTCCAACTTTCAAAGGCTGAAGAGGACGCACTGAAAGAGAAGATCTGTTAAGTATGGAGCCTGATTTACCCTTGTAATTTTCTGTGGTAAAAGCGCATATTTGTAAGGCCCCCATTATGAGGAGAAGCCATCGTGCATGAAGGAAAATCACTCACCGGAAACCAAAATTTTTACGGACAAGAATCAGGGGCAACTTTAAAGGCCTCGAGGGCGGAGGCCCCTGAGACTTTTTTTTTCGCCGGAATATTCTTTTTCGCTGGAATATTATGGCCGGACGGCGGCCGGAAAGTGGTCGGAAAACAACCGGTCGGTTGGCCGGTGGTCGGAAGTCAATGGCCGGTGGCCGGTGGCCGAATTCAAAAGCGGATTTGTCTTCTCAAGGGCGGCCACACATGGGCGGATTGGATGGTCCGATTTGGACTTATTCGCACAAGGGCGGCTACACATGGCTGTCTCTCATAAGAGAGGGCATCCCTTTTGGCCTATAAAAGGAGGCCATTTCTACACACATTTCATAGTGTGAAGTTGATGCAACAAGGTGAGTGTGAGGTGGTGAGAGTGAAGCAAGGCGGGAGCTCCATTAAGGGTATAATCCCTTTGTAAACTACTTCTTGTTTTGAAGTACTAAAGCCATTGAGTGGCTGCTTTCCCGTGGACGTAGCCCACATTGGGTGAACCACGTATATCGTGTGTACTCTCTCTCTCTCTCTCTACACTATAATCTCGTGTATATAAATCTGTCTCTCTCCATTAAGTAATCTACTCAATTATCTATTTAGCTACGTCTTATTTCCTAACAAGATCACCTTAGAGGAAGATGAGGAGTGGAAGGCCGCTATGGATTGGGAGTGGAGACTTTTACACTTTGTCAACGTCACTCAACTCACTCCCAATCAAATCAATGCTCAATGGCACCAACAATCCCTGCCATACCTTCTCATCAAGGTAGAACTCTTACAGGTAAAGGAGAGATTATACAAGGATATGCAAGAAGATGGCGCAGATAAAGACCACCCGAAGTGGAGGCTAAGCTAGATGAACAAGAATCCAAGATACCTGATTCTGTTCACAAGAGCACCTGCGGCCGTACAGAAAGATCCAACATCACTACAACATAACCCAAAGTTAGCGACGCCCTATATATCGACGCTCGTACCTTTCCACACGAATATCGACGTTCTTTTATCCCATTGATATACGCGTCGAAAAGTGCATCGATAAGCGCGTGGCAATACGTGTGGCAAGGCATGATTTTCCACGCGTATATCGACGGGCATTACCACGCGTAAATCGACGCACTTTTCGACGCTAAAAAATTGGGGAAAAAAAAGGCGAACCCGCGCGCAGGGGCCATTTTTGCCTTCAACGCGCGCGCTCAGATCTTGGCCGAAACCTGCTGCGCAGGTATTATGGCACTCTTCCCCCCCTCCAACCCCTCTCTCTCTCTCTCTCTCTCTCTCTCTCTCTCTCTCTCTCTCTCTCTCTCTCTGTTTAGTTTTAATTTCCTACGCATACATTTCTCTCTCTCTCTCTCTCTCTCTCTCTCTCTCTCTCTCTCTATATATATATATATATATATATATATATATATATATATATATATATATATATATATATATATATATATATATATATATATATATATCTTTCCTACACACACACACGATGTAGATATATATATATATATATCTACATCGTGTGTGTGTGTAGGAAAGATATATATATATATATATATATATATATATCTTTCCTACACACACACACGATGTAGATATATATATATATATATCTACATCGTGTGTGTGTGTAGGAAAGATATATATATATATATATATATATATATATATATATATATATATATATATAGAGAGAGAGAGAGAGAGAGAGAGAATTAATGTATGCGTAGGAAATTAAAATTAAAGAAAGAAATGAAATGAAATGTTATATTAACGTCTTCAAAAGGCCAAAGTGACCTATGAGACCAGAAAGTTACAATGTGGTGGATCTGATACAAAGTCAGAATAACAAAATAACAAAATAAAATATAATGGAATCCTAAACTGCTGGGTGTGGATTAAGCAGCTAAAACAGCTAGCTGGGATAGGTAGATCATAGGAGATCCAGCATCTAAGACCATATTAGGTAAAGTGGGAAAATCCCAATTCCCAGGTTGGACAACTTTCAATATATCATGTATAAAATATAGAGATTTTGTCAAAAATTTGAGTTTTCTTAAGGTCTCATTCCACTTTATGCACATACAATACACAATGAAAACAACTAAAATATCATGGTTTCAATCAATTGGATTATTAGGAGAGGAGTATATTGCATCCATTATCGTTGTCTATGTTCTAATGTCCTACCTACAACTTATCTCAACATGGAGAGCTTGGTTTCTAGGTCCACCACTTGTCCAAGTTAATGTAAAAGTGACTCAAGGTTCACAACTTGTGAAAGCAAGGATCCATTGAGGAATACAATCCACTTGGCTATTTTTCCTTAATTTATTGCATGTGACATTTAAGCAAGGTCCACTTCTAATCTATAACTTCTTAATTTGAGGCATGGGGCATACATAAAATATGTAGCATATGCTCTATTGCCTCATAGGAAGGTTGGTTTCAAGGTGCACTTATCCATGCTAGCCTATCTTGGAGAAATGATGGAGCTTTCTTCTCTCCTTGTTTCAATGGAGACTAGCTTGGACAAGTGGTGGACCTTTGCTTCTCTCTATGTTTCAATAGAGTTAGCTTGGACAAGTGGTGATCTTGGAACAAAACCCCCATGTAAAACATATCATGGGTATTCCAAGTGATTAGAAAGATTACCATTTAAGATATAACCTTATAGGTTGGACAACTAGATCTTGGCTTGGAGAAATGGTGGACCTTTGATTCTCTCCATGTTTCAATGGAGTCTATCTTGGAGAAATGGTGGAGCTTGCTTCTGTCCATGTTTCAATGGAGCCTAGCTTGAACAGTTGGTGGACCTTTGCTTCTCTCTATGTTTCAATAGAGTTAGCTTAGACACGTGGTGGATCTTCAAAATAAACCAACTACTATCAATGTTGCCTAGCTTGGACAAGTGGTGGAGTGTTTCTCTACTCCATGTTTCAATGGATCTTAGCTTGGACAAGTGTTGGACCTTAAAACAAAAACCCCATGTACAACATAGAATGGATTTTCTAGATTTCAATGGAGTCTAGCTTTAACAAATGGTGGAGCTTGTCTTCATCCATGTTTCAATGAAACTAGCTTGGACAAGTGGTGGACCTTGTAACAAACCCTCCCATGTACAACATATCATTGGTTTTCTAAGTGATGGGAAGGAATACCATTCAAGATATAAACTTATAGCTTGGATAAGTAGTTGACTTTAAAACCAAATTCATCATAATACAATGAAATACAGGTCAACCAATTCCTAAATCTTGAGACCAAACCTCCCATGCTATTAGAGATAATATATTGGATAAGTGGTGGACCTTCTATTATTTTCCCATGCCTAGTTTAGACAACCGGTACACTTTGCAGCTATAAAGGTTGGACGAGTTGTGGAGCCTTGTTTCTATCCATGTTTTAATGGATCCTAGCTTGGACAAGTGGTGGACCTTGGAAAAAAGCTTCCATGTACAACATATATGAGGTTTTCCATGTTTTAATGGAGCCTATCTTGGACAAATGGTGAAGCTTTCTTCTCTCCATGTTGATTTTGGAACTACCTTAGACAAGTGGTGGAGCTTTTCTTTTCTACTCTTCATAATACAATGAAGTATATGTTGGTTACATGGTGAATCTTAAGGCCAAACCTCCCATTTTACTAGAGATGATAGGTTGGACAAGTGGATCAACCTTCTATCATTTCTCCATGACTATATTGGACAATTAGTAGACATAACATCTCTCTATGTTGTCTAGAGATGAGCTTGGACAAGTGATGGACCCTGCTTCTCTCTCCCCTTGGTTTACTAGTTTGAAGACTCAGTATATATACTTTCTTAGATCTAGCTTGAACAAGTGGTGGACCTTGCATCCACAATCTTAATTCAGTATAAAAAAGTATATGAAAAAATAACATAGGAATCTTGGTTTGAAGGTCAAGCAATTAGGTTCCAAATGCACATAATAATATATTTTCCACCCATATTAAAAGAAAGTTAAATATGCAAATAATAATATATTTTCCAAATGCACATAATAATATATTTTCCACCCATATTAAAAGAAAGTTAAATATGTTATTACCAAATTGACAAAGGTAACGTCCAAGAATTATATCTTTCCATCTTGTCAGATCTAAATCTTCATCAAGGCGACATGCATGTATACATCAACTTTCAAGCCATTCAAGAATACATGCACTTAGATTCCATAGTTTTGTTTTCAAAGTCTTTTAGATTCTAAAACTCTTTCACATAAAGTATGTAATGACAAAATTCTTGAAGCAAACATTTGTGCCCAAGAAAAAGATCCCTCTCACATATTTAAAGTCCATGAATTCTCTGATCCACACTTACAAGTTTTATTTTGACATCAAACATCAATTCTTTCATAGTTCCAAATAAATGCAACCTCGATATGAATTGACAAAAAATGAATTTCTTTTACTATATGACCCAACATAGGCCCCAATCAAATAAAAAATGAGTCCCCAAAAATTTGGGTGCACTCTAGCAATACATCAGAGTCCCCTTACAATAGGATGCACTCCAATAGTACATTGAAGTCCCCTTAGAGTAGGGTGCACTCCATTCAAGTGTTCATAAAATTGACACACCTTTTATAAAAAAAAAAAAGACTATATCAAATTATACAAATGTTGAAAGATACACACTAGAATAAAAAAAGCATCTTATAGCCATATTTATTCAATGCTTTCGTGTTGACAAGTACACACCAAGGACATAATTTGTCTCAGAATCACTATACTGATTTACAATTGTGTTATATGTATAGACTCTCTTATCTCTTGCATACAACCATCCTACCAACCATGGAATTATGGTTCTCTGCAAGAAGTTTTGAAGTTGCTCGGAAGTTTGCCTCCACATCTTTGGAAATATAAGATATGTCCCTGGCATGTTCCACATCACCCTATATGGAGTGTCATCAAAAATTAAGGTATTGTTTGCATCCAAATCCTCAAATATCTTCCAAATATCACTCAGATTTTTGTGATAAACCCTTGTAAATCCTAACATGATATTTGGATTTTGGCAATTTTTGTTACTCATAAACACCTTGAACTTGGTATACTGCTCAGGAAAACACTTTTGTGTGATGCGTTGCACCCTTGTTAAGTTATAGCAACTCCATATCCATAGCTCAAAGTATTCAGCACAAAAATCCAAAAAACTTTGTGCGTCTGGTCGCACCACATGATAAACTTCATCTTTGTCCTCCACAAGTCGCATGTGTTGAGCCCAAGATGGCATAGAATCTCCATGTTTCATTTCAACTGTCTTGAGAAGTAACCCCTCTAGATCCAAGATAAGTACTCTTTTGATGTCCTTGAAAGCAAGTGGTAGGTGATAAGGAGGTGATTCATTCCTTGGACAAGGTCTTGGAGGAGGTTGGATGGGTAATTCAATAGTTTTCTTCAATTTATGCCAGCATATAGCCAATCCATTTTTCTGTAATGGTTCTGAAATTAAAGAACAAGAACACTTAATGCAAACACAACAATAGACATGATTTTTACATTGTCTACCCTAAGGTTTTATTAGATACCAAAATCCATCTATGATCTACTCATTAATAGAAAGAAAGTCAAATTAAAATCCTGACTCTTTTTTATGCTACACTCTCTCTTAGTCTCAATACCATGGAGTTCAACTAGATTTAAGTCAACTAATAACTACTACTTGTTGTTAAAGGTATGCTTGAAGTGTATAAGGCTTAACCAATGCTCTAGTGTAGAATGGGTATTTAGGTCTCAAGGTCTACCACTTATCCAAGCAAAGATCCATTTAGATATGGAAACCCAATTTTTCTTAATATAATGATATAGAGTGGACAAGTGGTGAATCCTGAGACCAAGCCACTCATGCTACTAGGGATAATAGGTTGGACAAGTGGTGGACCTTGAATGTAAACCCCCCATGTACAAAGTATCAGGGGTTTTGGGTATTTCAATGGACTCTAGCATCTTGGAAACATGGTGGAGCTTACTTCTCTCCATGTTTCAATGGAGTCTATCTTGGATAAATGGTGGAGCATCATTCTCTCCATGTTTCAATGGAGCCTACCTTGGACAAGTGGTGCATGTTTGTTTCTCTCTATGTTTGAACATATCTAGCTTGGACAAGTGGTGGACCTTGGAACAAAATCCCCATGTAAAACATATCATGGACATTACAAGTGGTGAGAAAAAATACCATTCAATATATAACCTTATAGGTTGGAAAAGTGGTGGACCTTAACACCCAATTATTATTAATATAATGACATAGAGTGGACAAGTGGTGAATCTTGCGACCAAACCTACTAGGAAAAGTACGTTGGACAAGTGGTGGACCTTGAATGCAAACCCCCCATGTACAAAATATTACTCATGCTACTAGGAATAATTTGGTATTAAGGTCCATGTTTTCAATGAGCCTAGCTTGGAAAAGTGGTGGAGAAAAACCTTTGTTTCTCTCTATGGTTCAATAGAATTTTTCTTGGACAAGTGTGGAACCTTGGAACAAAACCCCCATGTAAAGCATGTCATGGGCATTACAAGTGGTGAGAAAAATACCTTTGAAGGTATAAAATAAACCTTATATAGCTGGACAAGTGGTGGAAAACCTTAGGACCCCACCCCAATTCCTCTTATTATAATGACAATAGTGGAAAAGTGGTGAATTGTGAGACCAAACCTACTAGGGATAATAGGTTGGAGAAATGGTTGACCTTGAATGTAAATCACCCATGTACAAAATATCATGGTTTTGCGTATTTCAATGGAGCCTAGCATCTTGGAGACATGGTGGAACTTACTTCTCTCCATGTTTTAATGGAGCCTATCTAGGAGAAATGGTGGAGGTTCCTTCTCTCCATGTTTCAATGGAGCCTAGCTTGGACAAGTCGTGGACCTTTGTTTCTCTCTATGTTTGAATATGGTTAGCTTGGACAAGTGGTGGATCTTGGAATGAAACTCCCATGTAAAACATATCATGGGCATTTCAAGTGGCGAGAAAGGATACCATTTAAGATATAACCTTATAGTTGGACAAGTGGTGGACTTTAACACAATATAATGACATAGAGTGTACAAGTGGTGAATCTTGAAACCAAACCACTCATGCTACTAGGGATAATAGTTAAACAAGTGGTGGGCCTTGAAATAAAACCCCCTAGAGTGTTTCAATGGATCCTAGCTTGGAAACATGGTAAAGCTTGCTTCTCTCTCTCATGTTTCAATGCAGCCTATCTTGGATAAATGGTGCAGCATCATTCTCTCCATGTTTCAATGGAGCCTAGCTTGGACAAGTGGTGGACCTTTGTTTCTCTCTCTATGTTAAATAGAGTTATCTTGGAAAAGTGGTGGACCTTGGAACAAAAACCCCATGTAAAACATATCATGGGCATTACAAGTGGTGAGAAAAAATACCATTCAATATATAACCTTATAGGTTGGACAAGTGGTGGACCTTAACACCCAATTATTCTTAATATAATGACATAGAGTGGATAAGTGGTGAAATTGGGACCAAACCTACTAGGGAAATAGGTTGGACAAGTGGTGGACCTTGAATGTAAACGCCCCATGTACAAAATATCACTCATGCTACTAGAAATAATTTGGTATTAAGGTCCATGTTTCAATGCAGCCTAGCTGGAAAAGTGGTGGACCTTTGTTTCTCTCTATGTTTCAATAGATTTATCTTGGATAAGTGGTGTACCTTGGAACAAAACCCCCATGTAAATCATGTCATGGGCATTACAAGTGGTGAGAAAAAATACCATTCAAGCTATAACATTATAGGTTGGACAAGTGGTGGACCTTAACACCTAATTCCTCTTAATATAATGACATAGAGTGGACAAGTGGTGAATCATGAGACCAAACCTACTAGGGATAATAGGTTGGACAAGTGGTGAACCTTGAATGTAAACCCCCCATGTACAAAAAATTATGGGTATTGGGTATTTCAATGGAGCCTAGCAACTTGGAGACATGGTGGAGCTTATTTCTCTCCATGTTTCAATGGAGCCTATCTAGGAGAAACAGTGGAGGTTCCTTCTCTCCATGTTTCAATGAGCCTAGCTTGGACAAGTGGTGGACCTTTCTTTCTCTATATGTTTTAATAGAGTTAGCTTGGACAAGTGGTGGACCTTGGAATGAAACCCCCATGTAAAACATATCATGGGCATTTCAAGTGGTGAGAAAGGATACTATTTAAAATATAACCTTATAGGCTGGACAAGTGGTGGACTTTAACACATATTTCTTCTTAATATAATGACATAGAGTGTACAAGTGGTGAATCTTGAGACCAAACCACTCTTGCTACTAGGGATAATAGGTTGGACAAGTGGTGGACCTTGAATGTAAACCCCTCATGTACAAAATTATGGGTTTAGGGTATTTCAATGGAGCCTAGCTTGGAGACATGGTGGAGATTGCTTCTCTCAATTTTCAATGGAACCTATCTTGGAGAAATGGTGGATCATCCTTCTCTCCATGTTTCAATGGAGCCTATCTTGGACAAGTGGTGGATGGAGTTAGCTTGGACAAGTGGTGGGTCTTGGAACAAAACCCCTTTGTAAAACATAGCATGGACATTACAAGTGATGAGGAAAAATATCATTCAAGATATAACCTTATAGGTTGGAAAAGTGGTGATGGACCTTGATAAGTGGTGAAGGATACCATTTAAGATATACCCTTATAGGTTGGACTAGTGGTGGACCTTAACACCCAGTTATTCTTAATATAATGACATAGAGTGGATAAGTGGTGAATCTTAAGACCAAATCACTCATGCTACTAGGTATAATACGTTAGAGAAGTGGTAGACCTTGAATGTAAACACACCCCATGTACAAAATATCATGGTTTTAGGGTGTTTCAATGGAGCCTAGAATCTCGGAGACATGGTAGATCTTGATTCTTTCCATGTTTGAATGGCACCTATCTTGGAAAAATGATGGAGGTTACTTCTCTCCATACTTCAACGGAGCCTAGCTTTGACAAGTGGTGAACCTTTGCTTCTCTCTATGTTTGAATAGAGTTAGCTTGGACAAGTGGTGGACCTTTGCTTCTCTCTATGTTTGAATAGAGTTAGCTTGGACAAGTGGTGGACCTTGGAATGAAACCCCCGTGTAAAACATATCATGGGCATTTCAAGTGGTGAGAAAGGATACCATTTAAGATATAACCTTATAGGTTGGACAAGTGGTGGACCTTAATACATAGTTCTTCTTAATATAATGACATAGAGTGTACAAGTGGTGTATCTTGAGACCAAACCACTCGTGCTACTAGGGATCCTAGCTTGGACAAGTGGTGGACCTTGGAAAAAAGTCCCCCTGTACAACATAGATGAGTTTTTTCATGTTTTAATGGAAGAGAGATTCGACAAATGGTGGAGCTTGCTTATCTCCATGTGGATTTTAGAACTAGCTTGGACAAGTGGTGGAGCTTTGCTTTTTTACTCTTCATAATACAATGATGTATAGGTTGGTTACATGGTGAATCTTAAGGCCAAACCTCCCATCTTACTAGAGATGATAGGTTGGACAAGTGGTCAACCTTCTATCATTTCTCCATGCCTATAATTAGACAATTAGTAGAACTAGCATCTTTCTATGTTGTCTAGAGCTGAGCTTGGACAAGTAGTGGACCTTGCTACTCTCTTCCCTTGGATTATTAGTTTGAAGACTCATTATATATACTTGCTTAGATCTATATAATTACTCATTAGTTAGGTTACAAGTGGGTATGTAATTTGTTAGCTCAAGGGACTTTGAATATTGAATAGTAAGACCAAGTGCTGGTTTGAAGATCTTTTGCTTATCTAAACTAGACTCTAACTCAATAATAAGTTTCATAAGTTCCACGAATTGTCCTATCTAGGCTCCAAAAGAGTCTTAATTGGTTTGTGCTAGATTATAACTTCCTTGATGGGGTAGAATCCTAGAAAAATGAGGCACTATAAGTTTTACCTTAGCTCAAATGGATTTTTCACTTAAACTCGACTGCAATTTGGCTATCTAGTCTTTGTCTCGATGGAGTTTAACACTAGATACATAGTAGTGATATTTAAGCTTCATGTCTCTTCACTTGATCGAGATATGAGACCATACTTTCAAGGTCACCACTTGTCTTACCTAAAGACCAATGTGAGACATGGGAGCAAGAAAGCCATCCGATATTGTTTTAAGGACTATTACATAGGCAATCAATAACTTAAGTAAAGAAAAAAAACTTGGATCTTTCACAATTAATAACTTAAGTAAAGCCAAAAAGACTTGGATCTTTGACAGTTTTTTTCAAACTAAAAAAGCACAATCTCATGCTAACAAAACTATAAATCACAATTGAAAGGTTTGAACAAGAAAAAGATCAACAATCTTAATAAGAAGGATACTTTTCATTTCATTTGATGATTACAAACTAAAATAAAGTCTCTCAAGAAATTGATAAACAAAAAATGTAGGTGACTGCTGCTTCATTATTTTGAGCAAAAATATCAAAATCTCTATTGATTGAGCTCCATCTAGTAGTATCCTTTGTAAGATCCTGCAAGAAGGAATAAAAAGAAAGATTTGTTAGATACCATGCACATGAGTGTTCAAGCATGTGTATCAAGAATATATGACATGTCACTAGTACCTTAGGGTTGCTTTCTATCCAGCCTTAGAAGATTGTTCTCAGCTTTCACCTTATTTATATAAGCCTTTGCTGTGGTTGCCTTCAAAACTCCTTTTGTGTTACAACCCAATTGCCTAGCTAAAGTGGTCAATTGTGACGCCTTCATGCTTTCAATGGGTGTACGCTCCTTTGCCAAGATCTCTTGTATTTGGGCTCTTCTCATTTCATTGCGGTGGCTTGTGTCACTTGCATCTTCAATGATAGTTTCATCTCTGTCACCTTTTGCAGGTGGTATTCTTCTTGTAAAGAACACCTTAGCTGACCAAACATCATTTTTCTGCTTCCAATACTCCATGATTTGTTTGTATTCACTATCATTTGTCACTATAGGTTGTCCATAACGATTAGAAGCAATTAAATCACGCACATCCCTTCTCTCATCAAGCTGAATCAAGTATGGCAGTAGCTCCTCCAAGAGCATATTGTCAACCATCTTCTCAGCATCAAATTGTGGTGAAAAATGCAATTGTTTGCTGGTGAAATACATCCTTGTAAGGAGAGTCATCAATAAGCACTGTTCTTTGTGGATCACATTCAAACCCCATGGCAATTTTGGCTAGAGGCTTGAACATTGCCTCAACGTTTGGATTGTCGGGTCTAAACAATTTTTGAGTTTGAGCGGTGTAGCAAACATCTTGCGACCAAATTGCAAAGAAAGGCAATGTATCCTCAGCTAAGTTGTTTAGTGCTGCAAGGATTTGATACACATTATTCCTAGTAGCTGTCGACCAAATTGCAACATTAAACCTTTGTAAAATAGTCTTCAAGAATTGGATGCAACCTGGCCTGAGTATAATATATATCTTTTTGAATCCATTTGCACTGAGTTGTGGTGTGAGGATGGTTGAGGGGAACGTTTCAACAATAGACCATTTAAATCCAATATAATTGTAAGCATGGATTTCTCAACATCTACGCTACATGACGTAGTACCAATTGGCAATAGCTCGTGAGTGGACTTTTCAGTCTCTTTTGATGTATGTTGCATTTTTGAAGCATCGATTTCTTGGTTCTCATTATTGGAAGCTTGCTCAAGTTGCACAACACTAGACTCTAGTATAGAAATATCATCCATCTTGGGCACTTTAGAAACCATAGAATCTATGGATTCTATAGTTGTTGACTGAACCATAGGAGCGTTATCCATCCCAGTTTGTGAATCTAAGAAAACACACACACAAATGGTATCTCAAAACCACTAGAATTTTATTCACCATATTTATATGTAGAACTCCTAGTAAGAAATTTATTTAAGGTAAAGTCGTTGTTAGAATCCTTGCAACCATTTTCAGCATTCGTACACCAAACACCACTTGTCTAAAATACAATCTACTAACTCAACATTTTCCATCCTACACTTTATTAAAGATGAGTACTTAAAGTGAAAACTAAAAGCCACCCTTGTTGAGGAAACATGGATACAAGGTCCACCAAATGTCCAACCTAGACTACAAGAAAATAATTAGAGATTTGGCTTAGATTTGGATTCAAAGGCCACCACTTATTCAAGTAAGATAACTCCACTTGTTTAAGACAGTAATGTTTGAAGCCCCACCACTTGTCCAACCTAGACATTGATTAAATTTTGGTAAGATTTATCACAAATCTAGAGTAGAATCAAGATTCTATGGCCAAGGTAGTCAAATATGTTAGACAACACACAAAGCATAAGAGCACTCTAGATTCTCGTTGAGCATAAACTAAACAATAATCAAATGTTATATTCACTTGAGATTTCATCCATGAAAAATGAAAATGATGTGCATGTACTTGAGATTTCCATCCATGTACAATACTTTACAATGTCAAGTAAAGTTATAGTCAGCAAACAACTCTTCTCCTGCTTCAACTTGACAAATAGTCTCAATGCATACATGGCCATATTCTTCTGACTTGATGTGTGAAGAGGTGCATTTATGCCAAGGTGGCAAATTTGGATCAAATGTATAGCGTACGTTGGGACAGACATTTGTACTGTGAGAACTATTTATATAGCCCGACACGTTTCCTTCTTCTACACAACCAATAATGTATGATTGATCTTCCTCTTCTTCTATGTTTGGATCCTCTAGAAGAGAATATTTATAAGCTCTTGGAAATATTTTGCATATCTTTTTCCAGTCTTGAAATCTATACTTATGCCCTCCATAGTTTAGAATAGTCAAACCACTTTCCAGGGTAGTATGCACAAATAGCCCATAACCAGCTCCTTCAATACATGAAAGTCGCACTTCAAAATCCACACCGTTAATATGGAAAATTACATCTTTGGGAATAGGAAAAGTTGGTGTCCCAAAAGGATCTTCATGCCAATCATAGTGTGAAATACATCTAGATTTTATATCACTTAACTCCTTTGTGTCTGCAAAAAGAAGAAAATATTATGCATAAAATAATGACAATATCAAAGAAAGATATCATTATTTTATAGTCCAATAGGTCCATTGTATGGAAGACTTAGAGTGCCTCTTACATGGTGCCTCCAAGGTTTCCAAAAAATAAAATCATTGGAAAAAAAAGGCCACTGTGTCTCCAATCTATTGCCCATTTGAAGCATAGAGAGAACCAAGGTCCACCACTTGTCCAAGCTAGACATGGAGCATTGACACAAGATCCAACACTTATCCAAGAACCCTATAGTATATGTGGTAACATGGGATGCATTGATGCAACAAAAGTAGTCTAGCCTCCTCATCCATCTCTTTTTTCTTGTAGCCTAGAGGGATTAGTTTCAAGGTCTATCACTAGTCAAAAACTACACATAGAACATTGATACAAGGTTCCACCACATGTGAAACCTATCATCTCTAGTAGCATGGATGGTTTGATATCAAGGTTCATCGCGTGTCCTACCTATACTCTATTGTAGCATATAGATTCTGGTTTGGTGGTACTACACTTGTCCAAACTTGGCTTGTTGTTGATATCTGGAGGTAATCAAGGGTCCTCCACTTGTCCAAGTTAGGCATATAAAACAATTGCAAGGTCCACCATGTGTACAACATATGATTGATTATAGCATGCATGGTCTTATTTCATGGGCAACCATCTTCTCTCCAACATGTGTCCAACCTCGGCTCCATTGAAGCATGGAGAGAAGCAAGGTCCACCACTTATCAAAGCTATTATTTTCTCCCAGTGCTTTCAAAACCCATAATACGTTGTACATGGGGGGGGGGATTCTTGTTTCAAGGTCCACCCCTTGGCTAAGATTGGATCCATTGAAACATAAAGAGAAGCAAGCTCTACCATTTGTCCAAGCTAGGAGCCATTGAAACATGAAAACCCCTAATAATTTGTATACGAGGGGTGTTTTTCAAGGTCTACCACTTGTCTAAGCTATGGTCCATTGGAACATGGAGAGAAGCAAAGCTCCACCACTTTTCTAAGCTAGGATCCATTGAAACATGGAGAGAAGCAAGCTCCATTGTTTGTCTAAGCTAGGCTCCATTGGAACAAGGAGAAAACAAGCTCCACCACTTGCCTATTATTGCATAGAGATTCTGGTTTGAAGGTCCACCACTTGTCCAACCTTGCCTTCATGTATGGAGATAATCAAGAGTGCAATGCTTCTCTAAGCTAGGGACATAAAAGAGTTTCAAGGTCCACTACATATACGATCTATGATGGGTTGTAGCATGGGAGGTTTCATTTTAAGGTTGACCACTTCTCCAGCTCCGCTTGTCCAACCTCAGATCCATTGAAGAATGGAGAATAAAGGTGTACCAACTCTCCAAAATAGGCAGGACAATCTCTATAAAACCCATGAATTGTTAATATATGCTATGCTGTGGAGTTTTGTTTGAAGTTCCACTCCTTATCCAAGCTACAATCCATTGAAGCATGGAACTAAGTAAGATATATCTCTAGTCCAAGATAGGATCCATTGAAACATAGAGAGAATCAAGGTCCACCACTTGTCCAAGCTATGCATGGGTAATTGATATAAGGACCACTACGTTTTCACCTATACTATGCTCTATCATGGATGGTTTCATATCCTACCAATTTTCCAACCTATTTAGTAGGTTGTATTATGGGGGTTTGGTTTCAAGGTACTTCACTTGTCTGAGGTGGGTTCCATTGAACCATGGAGAGAAACTATGTCTACCACTTGTCCGAAATATGCTCCTTTAAAACATAAAAACAAGGTCCACCACTTGTCCAAGCTAAAGTTTCTCTCCATTGAAGCATGGAGAGAAACAAGGTCTACCACCTGTCCAAAATATGCTCCATTGAAACATAAAAGCAAGGTCCACCACTTGTCCAAGCTAATATAACAAATGGGTGTTGGTTACAAGGTGTACCACACTTGTCTAAACTAGTCTTCATGCAAGGTCTACCACATGTCCAAGCTATATGAGCTTGTTTTGAAGGTCTACCACACCTCTTGAAATTAGGATCCATGTAAGGTCCACCTTTTGTCAAGCTATGCATTTAATGAGTACTAAAACTAAGTAAATTGCAGTACTTAAATACCTTTCCAAGCTCATTAAGATTTTGGTCTCTAAGGCCGGCCACCACCACATGTCTAATCTATGCTCTAATTGATTACTTATGCTATTTCTCTCAAAGTCCAAACATAAGCTCCCTTCTAGCAAGGTTAGTTTAAATTTAGGCTCCAGCACCTGTCTAAGCTAGGTTCAATTTATGAAGCATCACCATTTAACCATGCTACGATCTAATGTATCATATCAAGGGGGTATTGATAAAAGGTCCAAAACTTATTGAGTTCAAGCTCTTAAGTAATTAAGTCTTTGTGAGTATTAAATGTTTTAGTTTTAGTCTACAGATCCACCATTCAAAAACTCAAGTAATTTACTATTTACATTCAAACCTTGAATGCTTGAGATAAAAAATACAAGCTCAATCAATACTATATAAAGCAAAATCTAACATTAAGAGTATCAAATCAGTAACAAGAAACACTAACATGCACAAGAAACTCAAAACATACGTGTCTCCATTTCCAAAAAGTCCTCCATTGACAGATGATGGTGTTGTTGTTGTTCTTCTTCTCTTTGTGGAGAGCACTCCTCTGTAACAGGCACAATGTCGCCTGATTGCGAAGTGGATTGTTGAAGTCCAGCCCATTTTTCTATATCTTCATGAGACTTAACAAAGTCTAGCAGCATGGTCTCCATGCTTTTTGCCTCCTCCACACTATCAATTAAGCAGATGACTTCTTTTTTCTGTTGTATTCCTTCTTGTGCAACCAAGGAGCCATCACCAAAAACATCAACAAGCTTGCGGTCTTCAAAACAATATGTACGAATGTAGTGCTTGACCAAAGCTCTTTTTTTGGCCTCCAAATATTGCAAATCTGACATATCGTTATCTGCTACTTGAAGAAGAGAACAATCAATTGGCATGGGATGTTCCTCTGATCTTCTTCTCAGGTCTTCAAATGCATTGCCTTGTCCCAAGAAGGCAATAACTGTTAGGAATTGAATTGCTCCTTTGCAAGGAGCTGATGGAAAGTGATGCAATGCACCACAACAATGGTAGCTCAAATTATCTCCCATGGCGTGAAAGGCACATTGCAATTTTGTGAAGTTAGTGAAATCCACAAATGCAAGAAAGACAAATCCAGGATCTGTTGACCCTCCAGCAATAGCCAAGATCCCATCCAAAGCATTGTTAAATGTCTCCTCACTCCACTTCAAATTGCCTCCAACGTTTTTTGTCATATCTAAAACACATAAGCCAATAGGCACTTTATTATTGAAGTGGCGCATCAAGTAGAGATTGCCTTCCATTTGTAGGCTCACCACATAGATTGACCATGGCAAATCTCTAGGCTCAGTTTTCTCCTTTTGAAGGTGAATTGCCCATTGCATGTATTTTATTGCTCCATCTGGAAAAGCCATTTTCTTTGTTCCACGCGTCAAACTAGATCTGATCCATTCCTCCGCATAGCATTAAAATTGTTTTATAAACAACATCATTGATGTTATACATTTTGACCACCTCCTCCCAGTCTTTACATGGTGAAGACTCATTCAAATTGTTGAAGCCTTCAAGAAGTGCATCTTGAATCAATTTGTCTTGCTTCAACTGCTTGATTCGATCATACATGTCAGTTGCATCACCATCCTTTGCACTCTTTGACAGTAAAATCTTCTCATCTCTAATCTCTTCTTGAATAGTCTTTACCTCTGATTCCTCAAGGCCACAAAGATATCTAAATACAGTTGTTGGGGGTTCTTATTCTCCTCTTCTCTAGATTTTCAATGATTTCTATCCAGCAATCATAAACTAAATCAGAGTAGGTGACCATGTGTGCCTGTTTAGCAATCCAACTTGCTGCTGCACTCATTCTTGCCAATCGAAGAAAACCCTGAAAAGAAATAGAGAAATAATTAAACTATTGAGCAAGATTTGTTAATTAAACACTATCAAAAAGACAAAGAAAATAACTTACATCCCATCCGGCACGAGATGCATGTCCCTCTGCAATTCCACTTGCTGCCTTTGGTGGTCGTCCTGCGAAGATCCATTGACTCCGTAAATGTCTCAATATTTGGCTGTAAGGTTGCTTGACATACAATGCCTGAGCCTCCTCATTTGCAATGGCAGATATAGCAGTTGCAACAAATGGAGGAGCATTCACAACAATGCGAGCCTTTCTAAATTTATACACGCTAATCAGTCTTTCAAAGATCTCTTTGTTGTTTTGTTCATTGTGAAGCAAAACTTTTGCAGCATAGATTGAATGCTGCCCATCAAGAATCCAATAATGATAATCTTTAATTTTTTGCTCCTCTACCTCTTCTACTGCCAAAGGAGTCCCCTTCTTTGATTTTGCATTTCGAACAGGCATCAAATATGCACATGCTGCAGGCTTGGTCGTACTCCGTGAAAATCCAAATAACACACTTTCAGCGTGTTTTTTATCCATAATACGTGCATTATAGTGATCAGGAGCAAGCCAACAATTTTGAATAGGGATATCAAATTCCCTATATTGGAAAGGAAAATAATTTATGTACTTATTCATTCCACCTGTATCTTTTTCTTGTCCTTTCATGGCCTCAGCTTCTAAAACATCTGGATCCACAATTCTCATCTTTGACATTGAACCCTCTGTTGATGAGGATGCCAAAGATGCCTTGTCTACATCCAAAATGGAGCTAGTTCGCTTAGCTTCTACTTTCTGCACTTTTGCTTGCTTCTTTGTGGATGGTGGTCGTGAAGCTTTCACCTTTTTTCGTTGTAGTGTGGCAATGATGGAGCTTTGAAGTTGATCTGCTGTGATATTTGGATTTGATTCTGCAAACTTCCATCCTCGAGAAAACATTGTCTCTTCTTTGTTTCTAGACATGCGCTCCAATGCATATGCTCCTGGAGATAGTTGAAATTCTAGATTCATTGGAACTAGAATGTCAATGCATTCCACCTCTGGATGACTATCAACTACAGAGACAGATGCTTCCACAACTTGTCCAACATCTTCAAACAAGCTGTCATTATCCTTTTTGGCAATAAATAGATGCACCTTATGAAATTGTGCACCCTCTATACCATGTATGTCCAAATACCATTTCCTAAGATCATTGCAAGTATAGTCAACTGAGACAGCAACCCTTGCAACCTGTTTTTTTTGGAGCCATCTTTCCTGAAACAAAAAAAAAACCAAATGTTATTTTAACATATACTTTTTTGTAATGGATTAAGTTTGTGTGAATACAAGTTCCACCACTTGTTCAAGCTAGATCTAAGCAAGTATACATAGTGATCATTTAAGCTAGTAAACTAAGGAAGGGAGAAGTAAGGTCCACCACTTGTCCAAGCTAGCTCTAGACAACATGGAGAGATTGGAGGTCTACTAATTGTCTAATATAGGCTAACTATATTGAAACATAGAGAGAAGCAAAGGTCCACCACTTGTCCAATCTAGGGTCCATTGAAACATGGAGAGAAGGATGCTCCACCATTTGTCCAAAATAGGCTCCATTGAAACATGAAGAGAAACAAGATGCACCATGTCTTTGAGATGCTAGGCTCCATTGAAATACCTTAAACCCATGATATTTTGTATATGTGGGGTTTAAATTCAAGGTCCACCACTTGTCCAACCTATTATCCCTAGTAGCATGAGTGGTTTGGTCTCAAGATTCACCACTTTTCCACTCTATGTCATTATATTAAGAAGATCTGGGTGTTAAGGTCCACCACTTGTCCAACCTATAAGGCTATATCTTAAATGGTATTATTTACCACCACTTGGAATGCACATGATGGGTTTTACATAGGGGTACGGTTCCAAGGTCCACCACTTGTCCAAGCTAACTCTATTGAAACATAGAGAGAATCAAAGGTCCACCACT
Organism: Adiantum capillus-veneris; assembly: GCF_014529385.1. Taxonomy (NCBI): domain Eukaryota; kingdom Viridiplantae; phylum Streptophyta; class Polypodiopsida; order Polypodiales; family Pteridaceae; genus Adiantum; species Adiantum capillus-veneris. The sequence goes on from NC_140953.1 coordinate 122,599,751, forward strand.
TGTCCAAGCTAGGCTCCATTGAAACATGGAGAGAAGGATGCTCCACCATTTGTCCAAGCCAGGTTTGATTGAAACATGAAGAGAAGCAAGCTGCACCATGTCTCCAAAATGCTAGGCTCCATTGAAATATCTTAAACCCATGATATTTCGTACATGGGGGGTTTACATTCAAGGTCCACCACTTGTCCAACCTATTATCACTAGTAGCATGAGTGGTTTGATGTCAAGATTCACCACTTTTCTACTCTATGTCATTATATTAAGAAGATCTGGGTGTTAAGGTCCACCACTTGTCCAACCTATAAGGCTATATCTTAAAGGGTATTCTTTCTCACCACTTGGAATGACCATGATAGGTTTTACATGGGGTTTGGTTCCAAGTTCCACCACTTGTCCAAGCTAACTCTATTGAAACATAGAGAGAAGCAAAGGTCCACCACTTGTCTAAGCTAGGGTCCATTGAAACATGGAGAGAAGGATGCTCCACCATTTGTCCAAGATAGGCTCCATTGAAACATGAAGAGAAGCAAGCTGCACCATGTCTCCAAGATGCTAAGATCCATTGAAATACCTTAAACCCATGATATTTTGTACATGGGGAGTTTACATTCAAGGTCCACCACTTGTCCAACCTATTATCTCTAGTAGCATGAGTGGTTTGGTCTGAAGATTCACCACTTTTCCACTCTATGTCATTACGTTAAGAAGATCTGGGTGTTAAGGTCGACCACTTGTCCAACCTATAAGGGTATATCTTAAAGGGTATTCTTTCTCACCACTTGAAATGTCCATGATATGTTTTACATGGGGGTTTGGCTCCAAGGTCCACCACCTCTCCAAGCTAACTCTATTGAAACATAGAGAGAAACAAAGGTCCACCACTTGTCCAAGCTAGGCTCCATTGAAACATGGAGAGAAGGATCCTCTACCATTTGTCGAAGCTAACTCTATTGAAACATGGGGGGTTTACATTCAAGGTCCACCACTTGTCCAACCTATTAACGCTAGTAGCATGAGTGGTTTGGTCTCAAGATTCACCACTTTTTCACTCTGTCATTATATTAAGAATATTTGGGTGTTAAGGTCCACCACTTGTCCAACCTATAAGGCTATATCTTAAGGGTTATTCTTTCTCACCACTTGGAGTGACCAGCATAGGTTTTACATGGGGGTTTTGTTTCAAGGTCCACCACTTGTCCAAGCTAACTCTATTGAAACATAGAGAGAATCAAAGGTCCACCACTTGTCCAAGCTAGGGTCCATTGAAACATGGAGAGAAGGATGCTCCACCATTTGTCCAAGATACACTCCATTGAAACATGAAGAGAAGCAAGCTACACCATGTCTCCAAGATGCTAGGCTCCATTGAAATACCTCAAACCCATGATATTTTGTACATGGGGGGTTTACATTCAAGGTCCACCACTTGTCCAACCTATTATCTCTAGTAGCATGAGTGGTTTGGTCTCAAGATTCACCATTTTTCCACTCTATGTCATTCTATTAAGAATATATGGGTGCTAAGGTCCACCACTTGTCCAACCTATAAGGCCATATCTTAAACTTTATTCTTTCTCACCACTTGGAGTTACCAAGATAGGTTTTACATGGGAGTTTGGTTCCAAGGCCCACCACTTGTCCAAGCTAACTCTATTGAAACATAGAGAGAAGCAAAGGTCCACCACTTGTCCAAGCTAGGCTCCATTGAAGCATGGAGAGAAGGATGCTCCACCATTTGTCCAAGATAGGCTCCATTGAAACATGAAGGGAAGCAATCTGCACCATGTCTCCAAGATTCTAGGATCCATTGAAATACCTTAAACCCACGATATTGTTTACATGTGGGGTTTAACGTCAAGGTCAGTCACTTTTCCAAGCTATTATCCCTAGTAGCACTAGTGGTTTGGTCTCAAGATTTACCACTTTTCCACTCTATGTCGTTATATTATGAAGATCTAGGTTCTAAGGTCGACCACTTGTCCAACCTATAAGGCTAGATCTTAAAGGGTATTATTTCTCACCACTTGGAATGACCATGATATGTTTTACATGGGGTTTGGTTTCAAGGTCCACCACTTGTCCAAGCTAACTCTATGGAAACATAGAGAGAAGCAAAGGTCCACCACTTGTCCAAGCTAGGCTCCACTGAGACATTTAGAGAAGGATGATCCCCCATTGGTGGAAGATAGGCTTCATTGAAACATGAAAAGAAGCAAGTTGCACCATGTCTCCAAGATTCTAGCATCCATTGAAATACCTTAAACCCACGATATTGTTTACATGTGGGGTTTAACGTCAAGGTCAGTCACTTTTCCAAGCTATTATCCCTAGTAGCATGAGTGGTTTGGTCTCAAGATTCACCACTTTTCCACTCTATGTCATTATATAAAGAAGATCTAGGTGTTAAGGTCGACCACTTGTCCAACCTATAAGCGTATATCTTAAAGGGTATTCTTTCTCACCACTTGAAATGTCCATGATATGTTTTACATAGGGGTTTAGTTCCAAGGTCCACCACTTATCCAAGCTAACTTTATTCTTCTCATAGAGAGAAGCAAAAGGTCCACCACTTGTCCAAGCTAGGCTCCATTGAAACATGGAGAGAAGGATGCTCCACCATTTGTCGAAGCTAACTCTATTGAAACATGGAAGGTTTACATTCAAGGTCCACCAGTTGTCCAACCTATTAACGCTAGTAGCATGAGGGGTTTGGTCTCAAGATTCACCACTTTTTCACTCTGTGTTATTATATTAAGAATATTTGGGTATTAAGGTCCACCACTTGTCCAACCTATAAGACTATATCTTAATGGTTATTCTTTCTGACCACTTGGAGTGACCATGAAAGGTTTTACATGGGGGTTTGGTTCCAAGGTCCACCACTTGTCCAAGCTAACTCTATTCAAACATAGAGAGAAGCAAAGGTCCACCACTTGTCTAAGCTAGGGTCTATTGAAACATGGAGAGAAGGATGCTCCACCATTTGTCCAAGATAGACTCCATTGAAACATGAAGAGAAGCAAGCTGCACCATATCTCCAAGATTCTAGACTCCATCGAAATACCTTAAACCCACGTTATTTTGTACATGGGGAGTTTACATTCAAGATCAACAATTTGTCCAACCTATTATCGCTAGTAGCATGAGTGGTTTGCTCTCAAGATTCACCACTTTTCCACTCTCTATCATTATATTAAGAATATTTGGGTGTTAAGGTCCACCACTTGTCCAACCTATAAGACTATATCTTAATGGTTATTCTTTCTCACCCCTTGAAAGACTATATCTTAATGGTTATCCCTAGCTATTATTGCTAGTAGCTGAGTGGTTTGGTCTCAAGATTCACCACTTTTATTAAGAATATGTGGGTGTTAAGGTCCACCACTTGTCCAACCTATAAGGCTACATCTTAAAGGTTATTCTTTCTTACTACTTGGAGTGACCATGATAGGTTTTACATGGGGGTTTGGTTCCAAGGTCCACCACTTGTCCAAGCTAACTCTATTGAAACATAGAGAGAAGCAAAGGTCCACCCCTTGTCTAAGCTAGGGTCCATTGAAACATGGAGAGAAGGATGCTCCACCATTTGTCCAAGGTAGGCTCCATTGAAACATGAGGAGAATCAAGGTGCACCATGTCTCCAAGATGCTAGGCTCCATCGAAAAACATTAAACCCACGATATGTCGTAGATGAGGGGTTTACATTCAAGGTCCACCACTTGTCCAAGCTATTATTGCTAGTAGCCTGAGTGGTTTGGTCTCAAGATTCACCACTTTTCCACTCTATGTCATTAAATTAAGAATATGCGCGTGTTAAGGTCCACCACTTGTCCAACCTATAAGGCTACATCTTAAAGGTTATTCTTTATTACCACTTGGAGTGACCATGATAGGTTTTACATGGGGGTTTGGTTCCAAGGTCCACCACTTGTCCAAGCTAACTCTATTGAAACATAGAGAGAAAAAAGGTCCACCACTTGTCCAAGCTAGGGTCCATTGAAACATGGAGAGAAGGATGCTCCACCATTTGTCCAAGATAGGCTCCATTGAAACATGACGAGAAGCAAGCTGCACCATGTCTCCAAGATGCTAGGCTCCATCGAAATACATTAAACCCACGATATTTCGTAGATGAGGGGTTTACATTCAAGGTCCACCACTTGTCCAAGCTATTATTGCTAGTAGCCTGAGTGGTTTGGTCTCAAGATTCACCTTTTATTAAGAATATGTGGGTGTTAAGGTCCACCACTTGTCCAACCTATAAGGCTACATCTTAAAGGTTATTCTTTCTTACTACTTGGAGTGACCATGATAGGTTTTACATGGGGGTTTGGTTCCAAGGTCCACCACTTGTCCAAGCTAACTCTATTGAAACATAGAGAGAAGCAAAGGTCCACCCCTTGTCTAAGCTAGGGTCCATTGAAACATGGAGAGAAGGATGCTCCACCATTTGTCCAAGGTAGGCTCCATTGAAACATGAGGAGAAGCAAGGTGCACCATGTCTCCAAGATGCTAGGCTCCATCGAAAAACATTAAACCCACGATATGTCGTAGATGAGGGGTTTACATTCAAGGTCCACCACTTGTCCAAGCTATTATTGCTAGTAGCCTGAGTGGTTTGGTCTCAAGATTCACCACTTTTCCACTCTATGTCATTAATTAAGAATATGTGCGTGTTAAGGTCCACCACTTGTCCAACCTATAAGGCTACATCTTAAAGGTTATTCTTTCTCACCACTTGGAGTGACCATGATAGGTTTTAAATGGGGGTTTGGTTCCAAGGTCCACCACTTGTCCAAGCTAACTCTATTGAAACATAGAGAGAAGCAAAGGTCCACCCCTTGTCTAAGCTAGGGTCCATTGAAACATGGAGAGAAGGATGCTCCACCATTTGTGCAAGGTAGGCTCCATTGAAACATGAGGAGAAGCAAGGTGCACCATGTCTCCAAGATGCTAGGCTCCATCGAAAAACATTAAACCCACGATATGTCGTAGATGAGGGGTTTACATTCAAGGTCCACCACTTGTCCAAGCTATTATTGCTAGTAGCCTGAGTGGTTTGGTCTCAAGATTCACCACTTTTCCACTCTATGTCATTAAATTAAGAATATGCGCGTGTTAAGGTCCACCACTTGTCCAACCTATAAGGCTATATCTTAAAGGTTATTCTTTCTCACCACTTGGAGTGACCATGATAGGTTTTAAATGGGGGTTTGGTTCCAAGGTCCACCACTTGTCCAAGCTAACTCTATTGAAACATAGAGAGAAGCAAAGGTCCACCACTTGTCCAAGCTAGGGTCCATTGAAACATGGAGAGAAGGATGCTCCACCATTTGTCCAAGATAGGCTCCATTGAAACATGACGAGAAGCAAGCTGCACCATGTCTCCAAGATGCTAGGCTCCATCGAAATACATTAAACCCACGATATTTCGTAGATGAGGGGTTTACATTCAAGGTCCACCACTTGTCCAAGCTATTATTGCTAGTAGCCTGAGTGGTTTGGTCTCAAGATTCACCACTTTTATTAAGAATATGTGGGTGTTAAGGTCCACCACTTGTCCAACCTATAAGGCTACATCTTAAAGGTTATTCTTTCTTACTACTTGGAGTGACCATGATAGGTTTTACATGGGGGTTTGGTTCCAAGGTCCACCACTTGTCCAAGCTAACTCTATTGAAACATAGAGAGAAGCAAAGGTCCACCCCTTGTCTAAGCTAGGGTCCATTGAAACATGGAGAGAAGGACGCTCCACCATTTGTGCAAGGTAGGCTCCATTGAAACATGAGGAGAATCAAGGTGCACCATGTCTCCAAGATGCTAGGCTCCATCGAAAAACATTAAACCCACGATATGTCGTAGATGAGGGGTTTACATCAAGGTCCACCACTTGTCCAAGCTATTATTGCTAGTAGCCTGAGTGGTTTGGTCTCAAGATTCACCACTTTTCCACTCTATGTCATTAAATTAAGAATATGCGCGTGTTAAGGTCCACCACTTGTCCAACCTATAAGGCTATATCTTAAAGGTTATTCTTTCTCACCACTTGGAGTGACCATGATAGGTTTTAAATGGGGGTTTGGTTCCAAGGTCCACCACTTGTCCAAGCTAACTCTATTGAAACATAGAGAGAAGCAAAGGTCCACCCCTTGTCTAAGCTAGGGTCCATTGAAACATGGAGAGAAGGACGCTCCACCATTTGTGCAAGGTAGGCTCCATTGAAACATGAGGAGAATCAAGGTGCACCATGTCTCCAAGATGCTAGGCTCCATCGAAAAACATTAAACCCACGATATGTCGTAGATGAGGGGTTTACAGTCAAGGTCCACCACTTGTCCAAGCTATTATTGCTAGTAGCCTGAGTGGTTTGGTCTCAAGATTCACCACTTTTCCACTCTATGTCATTAAATTAAGAATATGCGCGTGTTAAGGTCCACCACTTGTCCAACCTATAAGGCTATATCTTAAAGGTTATTCTTTCTCACCACTTGGAGTGACCATGATAGGTTTTAAATGGGGGTTTGGTTCCAAGGTCCACCACTTGTCCAAGCTAACTCTATTGAAACATAGAGAGAAGTAAAGGTCCACCACTTGTCCAAGCTAGGGTCCATTGAAACATGGAGAGAAGGATGCTCCACCATTTGTCCAAGATAGGCTCCATTGAAACATGACGAGAAGCAAGCTGCACCATGTCTCCAAGATGCTAGGCTCCATCGAAATACATTAAACCCACGATATTTCGTAGATGAGGGGTTTACATTCAAGGTCCACCACTTGTCCAAGCTATTATTGCTAGTAGCCTGAGTGGTTTGGTCTCAAGATTCACCACTTTTATTAAGAATATGTGGGTGTTAAGGTCCACCACTTGTCCAACCTATAAGGCTACATCTTAAAGGTTATTCTTTCTTACTACTTGGAGTGACCATGATAGGTTTTACATGGGGGTTTGGTTCCAAGGTCCACCACTTGTCCAAGCTAACTCTATTGAAACATAGAGAGAAGCAAAGGTCCACCCCTTGTCTAAGCTAGGGTCCATTGAAACATGGAGAGAAGGATGCTCCACCATTTGTCCAAGATAGCTCCATTGAAACATGAGGAGAATCAAGGTGCACCATGTCTCCAAGATGCTAGGCTCCATCGAAAAACATTAAACCCACGATATGTCGTAGATGAGGGGTTTACAGTCAAGGTCCACCACTTGTCCAAGCTATTATTGCTAGTAGCCTGAGTGGTTTGGTCTCAAGATTCACCACTTTTCCACTCTATGTCATTAAATTAAGAATATGCGCGTGTTAAGGTCCACCACTTGTCCAACCTATAAGGCTATATCTTAAAGGTTATTCTTTCTCACCACTTGGAGTGACCATGATAGGTTTTAAATGGGGGTTTGGTTCCAAGGTCCACCACTTGTCCAAGCTAACTCTATTGAAACATAGAGAGAAGCAAAGGTCCACCACTTGTCCAAGCTAGGGTCCATTGAAACATGGAGAGAAGGATGCTCCACCATTTTGTCCAAGATAGGCTCCATTGAAACATGACGAGAAGCAAGCTGCACCATGTCTCCAAGATGCTAGGCTCCATCGAAATACATTAAACCCACGATATTACGTAGACGAGTGGTTCACATTCAAGGTCCACCACTTGTCCAAGCGATTATTGCTAGTAGCCTGAGTGGTTTGGTCTCAAGATTCACCACTTTTATTAAGAATATGTGGGTGTTAAGGTCCACCACTTGTCCAACCTATAAGGCTACATCTTAAAGGTTATTCTTTCTTACTACTTGGAGTGACCATGATAGGTTTTACATGGGGGTTTGGTTCCAAGGTCAACCACTTGTCCAAGCTAACTCTATTGAAACATAGAGAGAAGCAAAGGTCCACCCCTTGTCTAAGCTAGGGTCCATTGAAACATGGAGAGAAGGACGCTCCACCATTTGTGCAAGGTAGGCTCCATTGAAACATGAGGAGAATCAAGGTGCACCATGTCTCCAAGATGCTAGGCTCCATCGAAAACATTAAACCCACGATATGTCGTAGATGAGGGGTTTACAGTCAAGGTCCACCACTTGTCCAAGCTATTATTGCTAGTAGCCTGAGTGGTTTGGTCTCAAGATTCACCACTTTTCCACTCTATGTCATTAAATTAAGAATATGTGCGTGTTAAGGTCCACCACTTGTCCAACCTATAAGGCTATATCTTAAAGGTTATTCTTTCTCACCACTTGGAGTGACCATGATAGGTTTTACATGGGGGTTTGGTTCCAAGGTCCACCACTTGTCCAAGCTAACTCTATTGAAACATAGAGAGAAGCAAAGGTCCACCCTTGTCCAAGCTAGGGTCCATTGAAACATGGAGAGAAGGACGCTCCACCATTTGTGCAAGGTAGGCTCCATTGAAACATGAGGAGAATCAAGGTGCACCATGTCTCCAAGATGCTAGGCTCCATCGAAAAACATTAAACCCACGATATGTCGTAGATGAGGGGTTTACAGTCAAGGTCCACCACTTGTCCAAGCTATTATTGCTAGTAGCCTGAGTGGTTTGGTCTCAAGATTCACCACTTTTCCACTCTATGTCATTAAATTAAGAATATGCGCGTGTTAAGGTCCACCACTTGTCCAACCTATAAGGCTATATCTTAAAGGTTATTCTTTCTCACCACTTGGAGTGACCATGATAGGTTTTACATGGGGGTTTGGTTCCAAGGTCCACCACTTGTCCAAGCTAACTCTATTGAAACATAGAGAGAAGCAAAGGTCCACCACTTGTCTAAGCTAGGGTCCATTGAAACATGGAGAGAAGGATGCTCCACCATTTGTCCAAGGTAGGCTCCATTGAAACATGAGGAGAATCAAGGTGCACCATGTCTCCAAGATGCTAGGCTCCATCGAAAAACATTAAACCCACGATATGTCGTAGATGAGGGGTTTACATTCAAGGTCCACCACTTGTCCAAGCTATTATTGCTAGTAGCCTGAGTGGTTTGGTCTCAAGATTCACCACTTTTATTAAGAATATATTGGGTGTTAAGGTCCACCACTTGTCCAACCTATAAGGCTATATCTTAAAGGTTATTCTTTCTCACCACTTGGAGTGACCATGATAGGTTTTACATGGGGTTTGGTTCCAAGGTCCACCACTTGTCCAAGCTAACTCTATTGAAACATAGAGAGAAGCAAAGGTCCACCCCTTGTCTAAGCTAGGGTCCATTGAAACATGGAGAGAAGGACGCTCCACCATTTGTGCAAGGTAGGCTCCATTGAAACATGAGGAGAATCAAGGTGCACCATGTCTCCAAGATGCTAGGCTCCATCGAAAACATTAAACCACGATATGTCGTAGATGAGGGGTTTACAGTCAAGGTCCACCACTTGTCCAAGCTATTATTGCTAGTAGCCTGAGTGGTTTGGTCTCAAGATTCACCACTTTTCCACTCTATGTCATTAAATTAAGAATATGCGCGTGTTAAGGTCCACCACTTGTCCAACCTATAAGGCTATATCTTAAAGGTTATTCTTTCTCACCACTTGGAGTGACCATGATAGGTTTTACATGGGGGTTTGGTTCCAAGGTCCACCACTTGTCCAAGCTAACTCTATTGAAACATAGAGAGAAGCAAAGGTCCACCCCTTGTCTAAGCTAGGGTCCATTGAAACATGGAGAGAAGGATGCTCCACCATTTGTGCAAGTAGGCTCCATTGAAACATGAGAGAAGCAAGGTGCACCATGTCTCCAAGATGCTAGGCTCCATCGAAAAACATTAAACCCACGATATTTCGTAGATGATGGGGGGTTTACAGTCAAGGTCCACCACTTGTCCAAGCTATTATTGCTAGTAGCCTGAGTGGTTGGTCTCAAGATTCACCACTTTTCCACTCTATGTCATTAAATTAAGAATATGTGCGTGTTTAAGGTCCACCACTTGTCCAACCTATAAGGCTACATCTTAAAGGTTATTCTTTCTCACCACTTGGAGTGACCATGATAGGTTTTAAATGGGGGTTTGGTTCCAAGGTCCACCACTTGTCCAAGCTAACTCTATTGAAACATAGAGAGAAGCAAAGGTCCACCACTTGTCCAAGCTAGGGTCCATTGAAACATGGAGAGAAGGATGCTCCACCATTTGTCCAAGATAGGCTCCATTGAAACATGACGAGAAGCAAGCTGCACCATGTCTCCAAGATGCTAGGCTCCATCGAAATACATTAAACCCACGATATTTCGTAGATGAGGGGTTTACATTCAAGTCCACCACTTGTCCAAGCTATTATTGCTAGTAGCCTGAGTGGTTTGGTCTCAAGATTCACCACTTTTCTTTTATTAAGAATATGTGCGTGTTAAGGTCCACCACTTGTCCAACCTATAAGGCTACATCTTAAAGGTTATTCTTTCTTACTACTTGGAGTGACCATGATAGGTTTTACACATGGGGGTTTGGTTCCAAGGTCCACCACTTGTCCAAGCTAACTCTATTGAAACATAGAGAGAAGCAAAGGTCCACCCTTGTCCTAAGCTAGGGTCCATTGAAACATGGAGAGAAGGATGCTCCACCATTTGTGCAAGGTAGGCTCCATTGAAACATGAGGAGAAGCAAGGTGCACCATGTCTCCAAGATGCTAGGCTCCATCGAAAAACATTAAACCCACGATATTCGTAGATGAGGGGTTTACAGTCAAGGTCCACCACTTGTCCAAGCTATTATTGCTAGTAGCCTGAGTGGTTTGGTCTCAAGATTCACCACTTTTCCACTCTATGTCATTAAATTAAGAATATGCGCGTGTTAAGGTCCACCACTTGTCCAACCTATAAGGCTATATCTTAAAGGTATATTTCTTACTCACCACTTGGAGTGACCATGATAGGTTTTAAATGGGGGTTTGGTTCCAAGGTCCACCACTTGTCCAAGCTAACTCTATTGAAACATAGAGAGAAGCAAAGGTCCACCACTTGTCCAAGCTAGGGTCCATTGAAACATGGAGAGAAGGATGCTCCACCATTTGTCCAAGATAGGCTCCATTGAAACATGAGGAGAAGCAAGCTGCACCATGTCTCCAAGATGCTAGGCTCCATCGAAAAACATTAAACCCACGATATTTCGTAGATGAGGGGTTTACATTCAAGGTCCACCACTTGTCCAAGCTATTATTGCTAGTAGCATGAGTGGTTTGGTCTCAAGATTCACCACTTTTCCACTCTATGTCTTTATTAAATAAAGAATATGCGGTGTTAAGGTCCACCACTTGTCCAACCTATAAGGCTATATCTTAAAGGTTATTCTTTCTCACCACTACTTGGAGTGACCATGATAGTTTTAAATGGGGGTTTGGTTCCAAGGTCCACCACTTGTCCAAGCTAACTCTATTGAAACATAGAGAGAAGTAAAGGTCCACCACTTGTCCAAGCTAGGGTCCATTGAAACATGGAGAGAAGGATGCTCCACCATTTGTCCAAGATAGGCTCCATTGAAACATGACGAGAAGCAAGCTGCACCATGTCTCCAAGATGCTAGGCTCCATCGAAATACATTAAACCCACGATATTTCGTAGATGAGGGTTTTACATTCAAGGTCCACCACTTGTCCAAGCTATTATTGCTAGTAGCCTGAGTGTGTTTGGTCTCAAGATTCCCCACTTTTCATTTAAGAATATGTGGGTGTTAAGGTCCACCACTTGTCCAACCTATAAGGCTATATCTTAAAGGTTATTCTTTCTACCACTTGGAGTGACCATGATAGTTTTACATGGGGGTTTGGTTCCAAGGTCCACCACTTGTCCAAGCTAACTCTATTGAAACATAGAGAGAAGCAAAGGTCCACCCCTTGTCTAAGCTAGGGTCCATTGAAACATGGAGAGAAGGACGCTCCACCATTTGTCCAAGGTAGGCTCCATTGAAACATGAGGAGAAGCAGGTGCACACCATGTCTCCAAGATGCTAGGCTCCATCGAAAAACATTAAACCCACGATATGTCGTAGATGAGGGGTTTACATCAAGGTCCACCACTTGTCCAAGCTATTATTGCTAGTAGCCTGAGTGGTTTGGTCTCAAGATTCACCACTTTTCCACTCTATGTCATTAAATTAAGAATATGCGTGTTAAGGTCCACCACTTGTCCAACCTATAAGGCTATATCTTAAAGGTTATTCTTTCTTACCACTTGGAGTGACCATGATAGGTTTTAAATGGGGTTTGGTTCCAAGGTCCACCACTTGTCCAAGCTAACTCTATTGAAACATAGAGAGAAGCAAAGGTCCACCACTTGTCCAAGCTAGGGTCCATTGAAACATGGAGAGAAGGATGCTCCACCATTTGTCCAAGATAGGCTCCATTGAAACATGACGAGAAGCAAGCTGCACCATGTCTCCAAGATGCTAGGCTCCATCGAAATACATTAAACCCACGATATTTCGTAGATGAGGGGTTTACATTCAAGGTCCACCACTTGTCCAAGCTATTATTGCTAGTAGCCTGAGTGGTTTGGTCTCAAGATTCACCACTTTTATTAAGAATATGTGGTGTTAAGGTCCACCACTTGTCCAACCTATAAGGCTACATCTTAAAAGTTATTCTTTCTTACTACTTGGAGTGACCATGATAGTTTTACATGGGGGTTTGGTTCCAAGGTCCACCACTTGTCCAAGCTAACTCTATTGAAACATAGAGAGAAGCAAAGGTCCACCCCTCCTGTCTAAGCTAAGGGTCCATTGAAACAAGGAGAGAAGGACGCTCCAACCATTTGTGTTGCAAGGTAGCTCCATTGAAACATGAGGAGGTGAATCAAGGTGCACCATGTCTCCAAGATGCTAGGCTCCATCGAAAAACATTAAACCCACGATATGTCGTAGATGAGGGGTTTACAGTCAAGGTCCACCACTTGTCCAAGCTATTATTGCTAGTAGCCTGAGTGGTTTGGTCTCAAGATTCACCACTTTTTTAAGAATATGTGGGTGTTAAGGTCCACCACTTGTCCAACCTATAAGGCTACATCTTAAAGGTTATTCTTTCTTACTACTTGGAGTGACCATGATAGGTTTTACATGGGGGTTTGGTTCCAAGGTCCACCACTTGTCCAAGCTAACTCTATTGAAACATAGAGAGAAGCAAAGGTCCACCCCTTGTCTAAGCTAGGGTCCATTGAAACATGGAGAGAAGGACGCTCCACCATTTGTGCAAGGTAGGCTCCATTGAAACATGAGGAGAATCAAGGTGCACCATGTCTCCAAGATGCTAGGCTCCATCGAAAACATTAAACCCACGATATGTCGTAGATGAGGGGTTTACAGTCAAGGTCCACCACTTGTCCAAGCTATTATTGCTAGTAGCCTGAGTGGTTTGGTCTCAAGATTCACCACTTTTCCACTCTATGTCATTAAATTAAGAATATGCGGTGTTAAGGTCCACCACTTGTCCAACCTATAAGGCTATATCTTAAAGGTTATTCTTTCTCACCACTTGGAGTGACCATGATAGGTTTTAAATGGGGGTTTGGTTCCAAGGTCCACCACTTGTCCAAGCTAACTCTATTGAATAAAATAGAGAGAAGTAAAGGTCCACCACTTGTCCAAGCTAGGGTCCATTGAAACATGGAGAGAAGGATGCTCACCATTTGTCCAAGATAGGCTCCATTGAAACATGACGAGAAGCAAGCTGCACCATGTCTCCAAGATGCTAGGCTCCATCGAAATACATTAAACCCACGATATTTCGTAGATGAGGGGTTTACATTCAAGGTCCACCACTTGTCCAAGCTATTATTGCTAGTAGCTGAGTGGTTTGGTCTCAAGATTCACCACTTTTATTAAGAATATGTGGGTGTTAAGGTCCACCACTTGTCCAACCTATAAGGCTACATCTTAAAGGTTATTCTTTCTTACTACTTGGAGTGACCATGATAGGTTTTACATGGGGGTTTGGTTCCAAGGTCCACCACTTGTCCAAGCTAACTCTATTGAAAACATAGAGAGAAGCAAAGGTCCCCCCTTGTCTAAGCTAGGGTCCATTGAAACATGGAGAGAAGGAGCTCCACCATTTGTGCAAGGTAGGCTCCATTGAAACATGAGGAGAATCAAGGTGCACCATGTCTCCAAGATGCTAGGCTCCATCGAAAAACATTAAACCCACGATATGTCGTAGATGAGGGGTTTACAGTCAAGGTCCACCACTTGTCCAAGCTATTATTGCTAGTAGCCTGAGTGGTTTGGTCTCAAGATTCACCACTTTTCCACTCTATGTCATTAAATTAAGAATTTGCGCGTGTTAAGGTCCACCACTTGTCCAACCTATAAGGCTATATCTTAAAGGTTATTCTTTCTCACCACTTGGAGTGACCATGATAGGTTTTAAATGGGGGTTTGGTTCCAAGGTCCACCACTTGTCCAAGCTAACTCTATTGAAACATAGAGAGAAGTAAAGGTCCACCACTTGTCCAAGCTAGGGTCCATTGAAACATGGAGAGAAGGATGCTCCACCATTTGTCCAAGATAGGCTCCATTGAAACATGACGAGAAGCAAGCTGCACACATGTCTCCAAGATGCTAGGCTCCATCGAAATACATTAAACCCAGATATTTCGTAGATGAGGGCTTTACATTCAAGGTCCACCACTTGTCCAAGCTATTGTTGCTAGTAGCCTGAGTGTTTGGTCTCAAGATTCACCACTTTTATTAAGAATATGTGGGTGTTAAGGTCCACCACTTGTCCAACCTATAAGGCTACATCTTAAAGTTATTCTTTCTTACTACTTGGAGTGACCATGATAGGTTTTACATGGGGGTTTGGTTCAAGGTCCACCACTTGTCCAAGCTAACTCTATTGAAACATAGAGAGAAGCAAAGGTCCACCCCTTGTCTAAGCTAGGGTCCATTGAAACATGGAGAGAAGGACGCTCCACCATTTGTGCAAGGTAGGCTCCATTGAAACATGAGGGAATCAAGGTGCACCATGTCTCCAAGATGCTAGGCTCCATCGAAAAACATTAAACCCACGATATGTCGTAGATGAGGGGTTTACAGTCAAGGTCCACCACTTGTCCAAGCTATTATTGCTAGTAGCCTGAGTGGTTTGTCTCAAGATTCCACTTTTTCACTCTATGTCATTAAATTAAGAATATGCGCGTGTTAAGGTCCACCCACTTGTCCAACCTATAAGGCTATATCTTAAAGGTTATTCTTTCTCACCACTTGGAGTGACCATGATGGTTTTAAATGGGGGTTTGGTTCAAGGTCCACCACTTGTCCAAGCTAACTCTATTGAATAATAGAGAGAAGTAAAGGTCCACCACTTGTCCAAGCTAGGGTCCATTGAAACATGGAGAGAAGGATGCTCCACCATTTGTCCAAGATAGGCTCCATTGAAACATGAAGAGAAGCAAGATGCACCATGTCTCAAGATGCTAGGCTCCATCGAAATACCTTAAACCCACGATATTTCGTAGATGGGGGGTTTACTTTCAAGGTCCACCACTTGTCCAAGCTATTATCGCTAGTAGCATGGTTTGGTCTCAAGATTCACCAGTTTTCCACGCTATGTCATTATATGAAGAATATCTGGGTGTTAAGGTCACCACTTGTCCAACCTATAAGGCTATATTCTAAATGATATTTTTTTTGACCACTTGGAATGTGCATGATATGTTTTACATGGGGTTTTATTCCAAGGTCCACCACTTGTCCAAGCTAGATCTATTACATATATATTATACATACAATATTCAACTAGATTCCCTACCTATCATGTCCAGTAGCATGGATGCTCTAGCTTGAAGGTCCACCACTTGTCCAACCTATACTCTCTTATGTAAGGGAGATCTCGCTATAAATTCAAAACCTTCCGCCTAAATTTAAAATATCCCTCCCAAATCTTAAATATCCCGCCTAAATTTTAAAACTATCCCGCCCAAATTTTAAAATTCAAACTTTTTTTAAAAAATTTAAATTTTACTACTTAAATTTAAAATATTCTACGCAAAATTGATTTTAAATTCAAGTTTACCACAAAAAGATATCATTATACCACCTAAATTCAAATATGCAAACCTCAAATCATTATATTGTACATAAATTCAAACAAATTCAAATTAACAAGCCTAAACTGATATTAGTTTGCATAGATATGAATTTATCACACCTAAATTATGTCACCATGTTAGAGAGAGTGGTTAGAGAATTTGAACAAGGTCCACCACTTGTCCAACCTAGATACCAAGAAGGATTGAGTGTACAAGGTATTGTTTGGAGGTCCTTATAGTCCATTGGTCTTAAGGTCCACCACTTGTGGTAAGGGTCACCAAAAAGTGTATATATTCATCCAAAGAAATACACGTATTTTTGGTCTACATGTCCTAGTTTAAACCATTTATGTCCATTAGGTGTATCACTAAACAACACTACTATTTGAGAAACAGAAGTTACAATCATATCTACAAATGGATTAGAGGAAAATCAGCTCAGCATACATCCAGAACTCGCTACAAGAATCGACTTTAACAGATCACGCAAGTAAGTCTTCCATTCAATTTTACTAGTATTACAATGTGTTAGTTATTTGTGATTTTTGTATGTATATATACTATGTGTGCATATCGTAATTAAGTATAATTGTGTATCTGCATTATGTATGAGTATTACAATGAAATAACACAAATATACATACATACACATAGATAACACAGACGCACACATACATGAGCATGTATTTTCAAGAGAGAGATAGCAAATACAGAGATAGATAGATAGAGAGAGAGAGAGATAAATAACTGTTTTTTAGAGAGAGAGGAGAGAGAAAGATAACAGATTTCACTGTGTTTATGTATGTGGAAGAGAGGAAGACGATGTATGGGAATATGTGCACGTATTTTCAAGAGAGAGACAACAAGATAACAGATTTCATTGTGGTTATGTATGTGGAAGTGAGGAAGACGATGTGTGGGAATATGTGCATGTATTTTCAAGAGAGAGACAGCAAGATAACAGATTTCACTGTGGTTATGTATGTGGAAGAGAGGAAGACGATGTGTGGGAATATGTGTATGTGTGCAGGATACGTTTAAACTATGTATCTCTGTCTTTTGACGAGAGAGTGTGTGTGCAAGAAGAGTTACAGAGAACCATCTTTCTATATGGAGAAAGACAGAGAGTGAGAGAGAGAGAAATACCTGTTTTTTCTCTATTCGTGAGGTGTGCAATGTCTCCTGAGAAGACTGCCCGATCCTGCCCTTCTGGAAAGCGTTGTGTATGCTGCTGTTTCTTTGTCTTGTGCGCGAACTTTCAATCCTGTGCACTCCACCTGTGTGTTGTGTACGATGCCGAGCTTGCTCCTCTACGCGCGCGTATACTCCAGTGTGTGCGATCCGTGTGCGCTTTCTGTGTTTTTGCTGCTCGCCTGCTTTCTCTGTGTGCGTTTCTCGTGCGCTCTCTGTGTGCCTAATCTTGATAGGGTTTATTAGAATGCCACGTATGCTACAAGTCCATGTTTTATCATAGGATTAAAAAAAACAAAAGCAATATAAAAAATTAACCAATTCACACGGCCAAAATTAAAGAAATCATGGTTGAAAATATGAAAAACATGCATAACTCTATACTAGGAATTCACTTAAAAAAAAAAAAAAAATCTTTTCGCTGCCCCTAGCCCCGCGGGGGCGCTGCCCTCGACCCCGCCGGCAGTCGCGCCGGGAGGCGACAAGGGGCCGCCGCCCTTGACCCCGCCCGGCGCTGCCCCGGACCCCGCCTGGGGCGCTGCCCCAGGACCCCGCTCAGAACAATATCCCAAAAATCAACCTCCCAAGCCCCGCCATCGAGAGCGCTATATTCCACATCCCCATCAAGAGCGCTACCCCCAAACCTCACGTGGAAGCGCTGCCTTGTCACCCCATTGTGGCATTGCCCTAAGACCCCGCATCTGGAGTGCTAAATGGGAACATTCTTCATTAGTGAAATTTTGAACATAAATTATATTAGCATATACTTAAATATAATACAAATATTAACATATTAGCTATACTACTAATTTACTATAGCAGTTCTAGATTATGTCCCATACTATATTTAAGGTGCCAAAGGTTTGGCCTTATGGTCCTAGATTTAGCCAAGTGGTCAACACATATAGGACCAAGTGCACACTGTGCCACAAAACTTGGCCACCACTTCACTTGCCAAAGTTTAGGCCACATGGTCAATCCTAACTTTCCAATGTTCTTATTATGTCACCTTTTGCCTCGTGGAAAACCTAGGCTTGTTTTCACATACTCAGGCACTTCAAGCCACAATAAATTGTCATTACTCTTCAACAACCCTTTTGTTCAAGTCTTTGAAAAAACATTGTTTAAGGCCACCCTAAACCATTTTCATTTAGGGGTGTCTAAAACTAGCTTTTTGGCAATTCGAGAAGAAAATGGTCAAAGTTTTATACTTAGTTTTAACCACTTGACCAATTCAAATATTGGAAAGCAAGGTCTTGTAATACTTTTCTTTGGACATCACACATTAAAACTAGGTCCCTCACTTGTCCAAGCTATGCTCTAATACAATAAAGGGCTTTTGGTTTCAAGATGCACCACTTTCCCAACCTTGATTCCATTAAAGAAGCTAGCTCTACTTAGACATTTAATAGCAAGGTCTTGCAGCAGTTCAGATTGAACATTTTCCATGGCAGCTAGGTCCACCACTTATCTAAGCTATGCTCTAATAGAGTAAGGGGGTTTTGGTTTCAAGATCCACCACTTGTCCAAACTTGATTTGGGAAGCAAGGTCCTATAATAGTTTGCTTTGGACATTCACCATTACAACTAAGTCCCACTTCTCCAAGCTATGTTCTAATACACTAAGGAGGTTTTGGTTTCAAGGAGAACCACTTGTACGACTCTGTTTTTGGAAGTAAGGTCTTTACATAGTTCACCTTGGACCTTGGACATTGGATACTACAACTAAGCCCACCACTTGTCTAAGATATCCTCTATATATAGCCAAAGGGTTTGGGTTTCAAGATTCACCACTTTTCCAACCTTTCTTCCATTAAAGAAAGGAGGGGCTTTATAACTAGGTCCACCACTTGTCCAAGCTATGCTCTGTATATGGAAAGGGGATTTTGGTTTCAAGGTCCACCACGTGTTCAACCTTGCAAGACTCAAGGGATACTTGGACATTGGAAAGCATAGTCCTATAGTAGTAGTTGATAGGTGGCAGTGGGTATTACAACTAGGTCCAACCATGCTCTCATATCGCAAAGAGGCTTTGCTTTCAAGGTCCACCACTTGTCCAACCTTGCTTCCATTAAAGAAATGAGGGGCTACGTAAACATTGGCAAGCAAGGTAGCAAGGTTCTAAGGTGTTTCACCTTGGATATTGGGCATTATAACTAGGTCCACCACTTGTCCAAGCTATGCTCTGATAAAGAAAGGGGATTTTCGTTTTAAGGTCCACCATGTGTTAAACTTTCTAATATAGAAAGGGATTTTGTTTCAAGGTCCACCACGTGTTCAACCTTGCAAGACTCAAGGGATACTTGGACATTGGAAAGCATAGTCCTATAGTAGTTGATAGGTGGCAGTGGGTATACAACTAGGTCCAACCTATGCTCTCATATCGCAAAGAGGCTTTGCTTTCAAGGTCCACCACTTGTCCAACCTTGCTTCCATTTAAGAAATGAGGGGCTACGTAAACATTGGCAAGCAAGGTAGCAAGGTTCTAAGGTGTTTCACCTTGGATATTGGGCATTATAACTAGGTCCACCACTTGTCCAAGCTATGCTCTGATAAAGAAAGGGGATTTTCGTTTAAAAGGTCCACCATGTGTTCAACCTTTCTAATATAGAAAGGGGATTTTGTTTCAAGGTCCACCACGTGTTCAACCTTGAAAGACTCAAGGGATACTTGGACATTGGAAAGCATAGTCTTATAGTAGTTGATAGGTGGCAGTGGGTATTAAAACTAGGTCCAACCTATGCTCTTATATAGCAAAGAGGCTTTGGTTTCAAGGTCCACCACTTGTCCAACCTTACTTCCATTAAAGAAATGAGGGGCTACGTAAACATTGGCAAGCAAGGTAGCAAAGTCCTAAGGTATTTCACCTTGGATATTGGGCATTATAACTAGGTCCACCACTTGTCCAAGCTATGCTCTGATATAGAAAGGGGATTTTTGTTTCAAGGTCCACCACGTGTTCAACCTTGAAAGACTCAAGGGATACTTGGACATTGGAAAGCATAGTCCTATAGTAGATGATAGGTGGCAGTGGGTATTACAACTAGGTCCACCACTTGTCCAACCTATGCTCTCATATAGCAAAGAGGCTTTGGTTTCAAGGTCCACCACTTGTCCAACCTTGCTTCCATTAATATAGCAAGGAGGATTTGGTCTCAAGGTTCACCACTTGTCCAACCTATGCAAACCTTTTTCATGTTGTAGCATGATTTTTGGTTTGAAGAGTATTTTTCTATAACTATGGATTTAACAATGTAATCTTTTTACTTACAGGATGGACTTTGAATCTGGGGAGAAGTACATATGATACTTGACAATGAAATCGTTGGTATTGGTTGTGTGTGTAGAACAGATCCAGATTCCACTTGTGGTGGTACAAAGATAGGGCTGGGAAATGTCTCCATACTAGTGGAGGAATGCTTGAAGGATGTGGTCCTACCTTTTCCTACAATGGATACTTCATCTCTCCAAGGCTCATTATGGAGTGCTGTTCGATGGTCAAAGCTTCTTTTGCAATCTTTTGTATTAAATGGGAACTTAATTGATCCACACGAAAGCTACAATGGTGATGAAGAACATGATCATTCTGATCCTCTAGTTACAGATGCAATACCTATGACAAGCCCAGAATTTGAAGCAATGATTCGAGAGTCTTGGAGAAATCAGAGGGTCCTTTTAAAAGATGACACAATGATGCAAACCATGAATGAAGGGACCATCTTATATGTATTTCCACATGATTATGTCAACTTTCAGGAACTTGGTCCTGATTGTGTGGGTGTGGGTATTGAAAGAGAAAATGCAAGCATTCATGATGTGGTTGAAGTGGGGTAGCATCACTTTGCTAAAGTGGCCCATCAAGCAGACAACAATGTTGAATGGGAGCCCATTACAACGCTTTGTTCCTGTTGATGGCATGCATGCTACATATGAGGATGTATCCAACGATGGCAATGTTGGAAAAAAACTTGATGGGAGTAATGTTGTCCAGTTGTCAAGGAAGAGACGATACACTTTCATGAACAGGACTCAAAAATCAAAAGCAGCACCAGCTTCGACTTTTTACCTTTCAAACAAATCAATTCAAGGGTATCATGCATTGATTGTTGTGCACAAAAATGCTGCCAATTTGCAGATCGTGATATGGTGACAAGGTTACGACAACAATTTTGGGGAGAGTCTCAAAAATCACGCACTAATTATGTTTATGATGTTCTTTCTATATGTTATCAGAAAGATGAGAAGTCACGATACCAATTCAGGCTAAATGGCTCTATTGTTTGTTGTAGAGCATGGTATGAGCTACATGGAATACCAAAGACATCATTTTATCGATACAAGGAGAACTTTGAAAATGGTGTGCGCCAATATGTACATGGGAACACATGTACATTGAGAAGGGGACTTCAACATACTAGTTTAGCAAGAGCACTACTAAACGAGTTTGTGGAAAATAACTCTGAGAAAATGCCACATAGAAGTAGAACACTGCTAGATGGCTCAAGAGAGACTCAATTGGTGATTCCATCAACATACAAACAAGTGGATATTTTATGTGAAATCAACACGACACTTGACCAAATGGGCTATGAGAAGAAGCTATCCCAATCTTCTTTTGGTAGAATTTGGAACAAAGAGTACCCACATGTCACTTTAACAAAGACGAGTGAGTTCTCTAAGTGCAATATTTGTAGCTCAATCAAGGCAAGGTTAGAAGCTAAACCTTCTCTTGAAGAGAGAGCTCTTCTCTTGAGGGAGAGAGAAGTTCACATGGCACAACAAAAGAGTTGCAGAAGCCTATATTATGCATGGCGCACGTATTCAGAAACTCAACCACAAAAATATGTATGCATAATCCATGATAAGATGGATCAAAAGAAGACTGCCATTCCTAGATTACGCATTGTTCCCAAGGGTGTGGATTCAGGATATAATCTGCAGGTGGCATTGATTGGCATGATCACTCATGGACATGGAGAAGGTCATTACGGACACTTTGTCTTGAATGGTTTGTGGCCAGCTGATCCAAATCTTACAATTGGCTCAATTGCTAATTGTTTACATAACCTCGAGAGGATAGATAAGCATCCTCTTGGTGATCTAGTAACAAATGGACTTCCAAGGAGCAATATTTCACTACTACATGCTTTGAACTCAAGGGATGCTTTGGACTACCATAACTTGAGTGATGGAAAAGAGCCCATTGTGCAGTCGTCAGAAATTGCAGAAGAGGAATTGGGGTCAACATTTCGCAGATTGCCAGAGAACTTGTTGCTGCAATTGGATAATTGTGCAGGGGAAAACAAAAATCGATACTTATTTGCCTATTTGTCAATGCTTGTTGCAAGGGGTGTTTTCAAAACCATCCAGCTGGGATTTTTAATGGTTGGGCATACACATGAGGACATAGACGCCATGTTTAGTAGGTTTTCAGAGAAGTTGAGAGTTACACAAACCTATACTTTGCCACATTTGATGGATACATTACGAAACAGCTCATCTTCATCCCAGCTCCATTTTTTCTCACAAAGATCCCTGATTTCAAGCAATATTGTGATGGCTATCTTTGTGATGGACAAGACATACTTGTTGGACATTCCAAACCGCTTCAGTTCAGGTTCTTTATGCAAGATGAGACACCAATGATGCATATAAGGCACATGTAGGTGTATCAAGTTGGAGTGGAAGTATTCGCCTTTGGAAAACAGACACAGAAGGCAAGCCAATGTTACCACATGGAGATCCACCTCTAGTACAAATGGCGGAGTATGTCAAGGCCCACGAAGAAGTCATTTTGGGGCTAAAGAACTATATAAAATTTTGGAAAAATTTAGGGAATGGTTCAAGTATTCCGCGATATTATAGACCCGTGATAGATTATTGGAGTAAGGTAATTGAAGAGATTGGAAAAGCAATCATATCAGAGGGAGTCTTGTATGAAATGTTTTGGCCAAAAACTCAAGAATATTCTCATCTACAAAGCACTACAATGAATTTGCAACAAGGAGCAGAAAGATTCCTAGGCCTTGAAGAGTTGAATGATCATTTTTGTGGGCCTCAACGAGATAGGCCAAGGGAAGAGTTTGACCCTATGTCTGATGTGCACCAAGGTGACTTTCTTATGCTTGTTCCGAGTGACACAGAAATCTATCCAGTGTGGCTTGCAATGGCTTTATCTGACATTGATAATGAGCCTACATCACCAAACTACAGAAAACTCTTGATTCAATATTGGGCACCTTGCGCGAGAAAAAGTGGGATGACAGATACTCAAGCTTACAGTAATTGTTGGAAGGGTTATTGGGCTGTCAACTATAAGGACCCACAAGTGTGGGAAAACTATAGATGCAATTGTTTGGTCCTGGAGACCCAACAAAGAAGGACCATTTTCTAGAATAAAGATTCCAGAAAGACATGCTCTAAAAGCCAAAGAAGGCCTCACTCGTGCACATCAGCCACACTTGGATCAAAGTTCAGATATGGTATCAAATGTGGAGTAGAATTATGTGGAGCTTCTATTGTGACTATACTAGTCAATTTGTAAACAAAATCTTTTTTGTATCTTCCTTTGTTTTATGTAATTTATAGTTATTATTCAAATCCATGTGTTGTACATCCTCTTGACTTTTGGTGTTTATCAACACCACAATCCTATGAGATTTTCACTTTATTTACTAGCCACACACCTCAATTTTTCCCACTTTAAGTGGAAAATTCCCAAATTACATGAATTCGGTCGATTTGGAGATTCCCATAATGTGAGATTTTTACCAAAATACCTAATATGGTCTTATCTGTCGCTGGCAGACCTCATCAATCTTTTCCATGGTCAGTAGTCTGACCGGGCATTGTGCATGTCGAGCCAAAGTGACGTGAATCCTCTGATGCAGCCTCTGTCGATGTTGTGTAGTCTGGCCTCCGCAGTCGTGGGCGTCTAGATCTCCCTAGCTCAGTCGCTCGTTCGATCAGTAGAGAGATAGGGAAGTAGAGAGAGAGAGAGAGAGAGAGAGAGAGAGAGAGAGAGAGAGAGAGGAGAGAGAGAGAGAGAGAGAGAAAGAGAGTGATATATATATATAGCGAGAGAGAGAGAGAGAGAAGTGGAGAGCGAGACAGAGAGAGAGATATGGAAATAGGGAAATAGAGGAGAGAGAGAGAGAGAGAGAGAGAGAGAGAGAGAGAGATAGCGAGAGAGAAGAACAAGAGATAGGGTACGTAGACAGAGAGAGAGAAAATAAAGAGATAGAGAGTGATATATATATATATATATATATATATATATATATATATATATAGTGAGAGAGAGAGAGAGAGAGAGAGAGAGAGAGAATTAACTAGAGATAGCTACAGAGGTAGAGAGAGAGAGATATAGATAGTTAGATAGATAAAGAGGGAGAGAGAAAGAGTTAGGTTGGCTGACCAATTGTGTGAAAAGGATAGAAACTCTCTCTATTCTCTCTCTCTCTTCCCTCTAGAAGAAACTATGGAACTAAAAGAGGCAAAGGGGTTTTGCCCGCTACATGCATTGCCATGTACACCTGGGAGTGCACGTATGTGTCTACCCAATAGATTAGACCAATAAAGACGAGATTTTGACCCGGTGGTCCTAATCTCCGTACACCTTGGATGAGGTGTATGGAGATTGGGCAAGACTAGAGAATGCGAGGTAGTTTACATTGTGAGGAGTATATATATTAAAATAACATTCATAATCATTGTAGATGGAAACGTCATCAACTAACATGGAGAAAAAGATTGTATGCTCGTGCACGCTCTGCAAGTATCAAATCCTACGCAAGCGTAGGATATGTAATGAGCATGTGCACAAGTAAGGAGAGTTTGCTAGAGAAACTGTACAGAATCTACGATACGACTCCTACGGAAAGAGCATTGATTTTCGCGACATAGCACCTACATCTGAGAGAGAGAGAGAGAGAGAGAGGAGAGAGAGAGAGAGAGAGAGAGAGAGAGAGAGAGAGGATTATGTGTGAAGGTCCGACCAATATAGAGCCAAGGATGGAAGAAAAAAAGGGCTTATAGACAGAAGAAGACGGCATGGAGGAGATGTTGGATGGCTTCTTCCAGACAAGAGAGGAGAACGCTAACGAAGCAGCACTAGAAGTCGTGCGCCTATCTCCTGAAGACATGTTGAGGAAGTTGGCACGTCAACCAATCTATGAAGGCGCCAAAATATATGTGCTTCGTACTTGTCTGGCGTTTTTGAATCTTCACTCAGTGTACGGGTGGTCAGATGCAAGCGTCACTGCTTTGTTTAGGTACGTATTTTACAAAAGAGATTTTCTGATTGCAACGGTGACGTGCTTGGAGAGATTTTTAATTTAATGTGGCTTAAACAGGTTGTTGCGGGCGCAACTTCTCGCGGCTAGCAATGAAATGCCCCCCTCCAGGCCAGACGCAAAGCAACTATTGACCTCAGTTGGCTTGGACTACAACAAGATTCATGCATGTCCAAATGATTGCATTCTTTTTCGCAATGAATTTGCAGATTGTCTGTCGTGTCCTAAGTGCGGAGCAATGCGCTACAAACAAGATGCAGTTGGCGAGACAGTGCCAGCTAAAGTGTTGTGGCATTTTCCTATTATTCCTAGGATAAAAAGCATGTTTCGTTGTGGTTCCATTGCAAAGTTGATGCGGTGGCATTCTACGAATAGATCCACTGACGCAACATTTAGGGAGCTCGCTGATTCAAAGGCCTGGAGGCACATTGAAGATACCTGGCCACATTTTAAGAGTGAACCACGCAATTTGCGTTTGGGAATGGCAATGGATGGAGTCAATCCATTTGGCTTGAGAAGCTCGTCATGGAGCACTTGGCCTATGTGCCTTATCAATTACAACCTCCCGCCGTGGCTTCCATCAAGAAGGGTCTTTTCATATTAAGCTTGATTGTACCTGGTAAGTTCAAGGCAAAAAACATGGATGTTTATCTAGCTCCACTAGTTGACGAACTCCAAGAGTTATGGCATGGGATCGACATAGCAGATACGGTTGAACCAATTGGAAGGGCAAGAAATAAACAAGTATTTGAAGGGCAAGAGCTCCTGGAGGAAAGTTGGTCAAACAACGTCCATACTACTATGACATTAGATGAGGAGGACGAAGGTATGGCAGAGAAAGCTGACAGATATACGAGGGATGACGCAGACAAGGCAGAATTGACACTTGTAGATGAAGATGCAATGGATGAACACAATCTTCCAGAACGAGTTGGGACAGAGTTATGTCTGCAATTAGAGATAGACGATGATACGGTGCAAGATCTTATCGATGATGCCTCACTCGTCGAGGCCTAGGCCTGTAAGTGTTTGTGTGAAGACGTTGATTTCAAATTAAGCTTAAAGTTAATTCAAACAAAGGTGTTCTAACGCTTTATTTTACTTTCTTTGTGCAGGACTTTAGTATGGCAGACCAGTTTCTAGATCCCGCTTCTATGAGTGCAGATGCATTCATGGGCTTCGTCACACGGATGATGCCCAGTCAGATGGCAGAGGCTTCTTAGTACTGGGTAGCCAGAGGCACAGGTACTACGCCTCCAGGCTTCACACCCGAGGGTCCGACGCCTATGGGGGAGACACCTATGGAGGGGACGCCTATTGGGGGGGGGGGGGGGAGACACCTACGGGTACGACGCCTGCGAGGTCTCCCATCACGGCCGCTTCGACACCTAGGGGTGCGGCAGAGGCAGATACGTCCTCATCTCTGCAGCACAGGAGCACTCGCCGATCTCGGCGATCGTCAGGTGGAGGTGGTGGTTGCTGTGAAGAAGGGTCCACAGATGCTTCGACCCCTCCTCGCTCACAACCCCCGTCCTACCCAGGCACACCTCTTGACACATCTCGGACACCTTGGGGGGCACATGATCCTATTGCCTCCAAGCTCTACACTGTACGGGCAGATGGTTCTGTTGACATGGATAGAGTCGGGACTGAGATGAGACAGCGGATTCGCCAGCTCGTGGAGCTGCAGTTTTCGACCAGCATTCTGACGCCTTGGCTTGAGCAGGATGAGGACAAAGTCAGTTATATAGTGGAGACCATCCTGAGAGAGTACCAGCCTGCTCCGAGTTCAAAGACTATTCCGAGGAGGTGGATCAAGGGTGTTGCATGAGACACCGTGAAACATCGACGAGATGCAGCTCGACAGGCTTTCAGGACCGGCTCGCCAAAGCCTTCGGACATCCCACATGAAACGTGGCTGCAGATCAGGGAGGATCAGCGAACAACGGACACGCAGTTCAGACAGTAGCGTCAGGCCGCGCAGATACGACAAATGGCCAGGGAGACATCTCATCTTGGCACCGGAGGCTTCGACACCTTTCGCTATGAGTTTGTGAATTTCTAATCCAATCCTAGATATGGCATTTTTTAAAACGTGATGAATCATGTATTCTTATTACTTTGATTTTTGTATAAACGCAGAATCTTGCGATGCATCGATCCCCGACACGCCAGGAGGAGACAGATGGATATCGCAGAGGTATCTATGAAGTATTGAATGATCTTGATGCTTTAGGAGAGCCTGTAGACTGGGAGGCCTTAGAGTCTCGCTGATCGCTTGAGGTGAGACGTTAATATGTATGAGTTGATTTAATTAAATAAGTATATGTGAAGTAATATCAATACTAATTTTGTGACTTGTCCTATGTGCAGGTTGTGACGCCTAGTCATCAGTGGATTTCATATATATGCTTTGTGAGACACAGACACGCTTTTGTGTCTCTTTTTTGTATAGACATATATAGTTATGGTTATTGTTCAGACAGTTATTGTTTTCCTTATGGTTATGGTTATTGTCATTGTCATTGTATAGACATGGTTATTTCTCTTATTCTTGTATAGACATGGTTATGGTTCTTGTTTTGTTTATGGTTATGTTTAACTTTCTAGTTATGCTTATGGTTATTGTTAATTTTGTTTATGGTTATGGTTATCTACATTATGGTTTTAATCAAAGTGGTTATGGCCGATTATGGTTTTAATTTGGTTATGGTTTTGCACAAATTAAGTTGGTATGGTTATGGTTTTGCACAAAGTCATTTCTTTCATTGGCTTTAAATCTCATGTGAGATCCTACATAAATAGCATGTAGGAGACGTATACATGATATGGTTTTTTTTTTAAAGTTTATGTAAAAACGAAGGGAACTCTTTCAAAATTTCTGTGGGAGCACGGTTGATTTTGGTGCTGCTCACTTTCTTGGGCAAAGGATAGGCAGTCTGACTGTGGCTGTGTCCATCTTTTCACTGGGCACAGGCCAGGCTGCCTATCCTATGCCCAAGAATTTTTTTTTCTCTTATGGTCGTCGCTATGTGCTCGTTACGTCCGTCGAAATACGCGTCGATAATATTACCTTTCGACGCGTATATCGACGCATATAGCGACGGATTCGTAGGGACGCATATATCGACGGACTTTTCAACGAAGTGCGTCGAAACCGACATCGAAGGTCCCCTTTTTTGTTGTAGTGCATTTTGTTATGTACCTCGAGTAAGGACATGGCATGCACATGAAGCACTGCAGAAGAAGAGGCCAACATGGCTCAATTTTCCCAAGCTGCCAGCCCTAGAGAGAGACCAAGCAACAGAAGAATACATGGTGAAAACCCTAACGGGCGCCATGACATTCTTCAGGAGTCTGTCAGATCTCTCCCGTGCAATGCTATATAAGATCTACAGGATGCTACTCACTTGCATACAGGTTTTTAATGATCCTGAGCAGACAGGAGCCCCTTGGCTCTCATTCTTGGAAGGGAACAAAGGCCTTTGCTATGATCTAAGTGGGCAATCCTCAAAGGAAATTCTTTATGAATTTTATGCACGCTACATGTTCTTTCCCTCGCATAATATGATCGCTTTTAAGGAGGCATTCTACACTGGCTTCTTCACCTGACGAACGAAGATATTTGCACCGTTGATAAGCGACCTCGCGTCAAGATTTGTAGGATACTCGGCGGTGGAACTGAAAAATAGAGTTACCATGCAATTTTTGCAAGTGCCAAAAAAAGAATACAAAAGAAGATACCAAAAGGCATTGGAAGCACTGAAAGACCATTTCGCCCGCCGTCAACTCGAAGACTACTTCAGCCCATAAAGCTCTGTCAATGGACGACACAGACGAGGAGGAGGAAAATGTTAGCAACAAGCTAACACGGACACCATTTTTCGAAGTTCTCCTTGTAAAACAATTATTATTTTGATAAATCGAAAATATTGTAACTCCTATTTTCTTGGTAAACTTTATAATTAATGAGCCGGGGCTATAAGCTTCCAGATTGTATCAACTAATCAATTCCAAGCTTCGATAGAACTCCAGATTATTACTTTTGACCACCCAAAAACCTTGGCTAAGGTATAAAAACCAATTTTTGTAAGTTTTATATAAGTTTTTGGATAAGAAATACACAACGTGAGCTAACGACACTCACTTCTCTCCTTCTCGTGCTTTCTACTCCCTCCCCGATTGTCACATTGCGAATACGTTTGTTGCATTGCAACCGCAAGTGAGAGCTCTACGCATTGACATAAGTCATTCATCGTATTTTATAGCTTTTGGCATCGCCAACCCGTAACCTAATTTCATCATAATTAGGAATTTACACTTTTAAATCGAAAACTAAGCATAGGTGGGATATTGGAGCATCATTGGTAAGCATTTAGATGCATTCTGGGTCAAAAACCACTAGGTCAAAAAGCCACTGCGGTTAATAATTGCGATTTTGAAACTTGATCTAAAGTGAGGTTTGAGGCCATAGGCTTGTGTACTTAGGTCTGGTAAACTTGTCCTACAAGTTTCGTTACGTTTGGATGTCATTTGATGTTGTAACGGATATGATTTTCTTGTCGATGAGCGATTGACTTTTAGTGATTTCAATCACTTGAGTGTAACTTCAGTTAGATACGAGTTGTTAATTGTTTTCCAAAAGATTGGCAACCTCTTGTAGCGTCTATGCACTAGTCGAATCAGCTTCATCCCATGGTTTGACAAATTAATTGTGGTTCTCGTTAATACTGCAATAAAATAGGATGGTGAGGTTAAACATGCGTCCCTCTCTCTCTCTCTCTCTCTCTCTCTCTCTCTCTCTCTCTCTCTCAGCCCAACTAAAGCATAGCAAATATATTACACTGCAAACTCGTATCGGGTTGCTCAAGTCTTAGTTTCCTGGTATCTTGTCACCAAAATACATCTTTGTGGTGTTGGCAATTGCTTCAATAAACATCAACTCTAAGAATTGTGGAGTAAGTTTGAGATGGTTTGCTTCCGCTTCCTTCAAGACCCTGTAAAAGTTCGCATCTGCAAGACTTTTCTCTCTTGGTAGATATATTTCATTCTCAATTTTCTGCTGACATTTAATACTCTCGTTTTTCATGATTTTCTGATACATATAACTCATGCTTACTTGTGCATCTTTTTCAGACTCTGTCACATCATTTTTCTTCTGAGTTTCGACTTCTTTTTCCACCATGTTTTACAGCAATAAGGACCTTCATTCTCTTCTCTTCGATAATTCCATCTGTTCATAATTGTGAGCAATGGTCTTTGGAATTGAGGTTTTTGTTACTCTCACACTAATTATCTCAATTTCAGGTGCATATCATGTACAATCTCATTGAATAGCTTCCTTCCTAATTTCATCTACTTGATCAAACTTGTCTATATACACTTTCTGCAAACTATGCACACTACAGAACTGATTAATCTCATGATGAATCTTGTCATACACCCAAGTCTTGTCATAAGTTACACCGTAGTTTAAAATCGTACCATACACGTGCTCCTTTCTCAATGGATTGACAACCTCAATTTTCTCAAAATCTATCATTACACCTGCTTTTGTGCCACAAGGGATGTTTTTAACCCCATCGATCAAAATTGTCACTTGAATTTGCTCGTACCGTGTTATATAAGGTAGCATCAAATGAATGCCTGGATCTAAGATTTAAAAGGGCACCACCCTGCTAGTAGATGCCAACGTCGCCCTCTCTGACTTATGCAAAAAATTCAAATTTGTAGTTGCAACCACCAAAGGAATGATGATCCCCATAGCAACAATGAGGAACATAGGCATATAAGGAGCGATGAGAGGAGCAAGAGGGGCATGCCCTTGTCCTCTCTCTCTCTCTCTCTCTCTCTCTCTCTCTCTCTGGTTGAACACTACTCGTACTCTCTCTCTCCCTCGGCTCCGGGACGTGAATGGGTAGGTGAACAGTCAAGAGAACCTCAGAGACAGGTGCAAATGGTGTTTGAGGTGAGTTGTAAAAAACAGAGATGACCTTGTGCACTTCTAGGTTCTTAGCTTGCGTCCCCCACAGGCCCTGTCATTGCTCATGAGAGAGTGGCGGATGCAGGTCACAACTGAAGGACAGAGCTGCAACAACTTCCTGTTCATGGCAAAACCAACTCATCTCCTTGTCAGTGAGAGAGAGAGAGAGAGAGAGAGAGAGAGATGAGCTGTTGCGATCAAGCGTTACTAGCAAAAGCAAGGAGAACTTTTTGTTACGAACAAGGAGAAAAAGGAGCAGCCTACAATATCCAAAGTAGGATGAACAGATGGCCGAAGCCTTTTTTAGTGCCACTTGGTTTGCTTGAAATTTCATTAAACAAATAACAAAGATAACATAATCTCAAGCACTTGCCATAAGAGCTAAAGAAGAGAGCGACATGAAATCCCTCCTTTCGATCACAAAGCAACCTCACATAGTTGAAATGTAAGCATCTTTACATGTTGTTCAGGTCTCTCCATTCATCATTATCACTATTGCCAACGTATTCACTATGTCTATCCCTCCGATCATCATTTTGTTCGTGAGTCCCTCGATCACCGTCTATTGGCTACGATCGCTTATATATTGGTCCTCTCCATTTCCTTTCACGCAGCCAAGAGGCGAGCTCTGCTTGGCAATAGGGAAGTCCTATTAGAGCAAGGTCTTCTTTGCTACATCCCTAGAGACGGCCACATGCACCCAATCACCATGTCTGAGGATTTTAAGCCTCAATTACATGAGCATTGCTTTTGGATATGAACCACAATAAGCAATATTACAGTAAGTATCAACAGATGTCACATGACAAAAGTCTTACCACAGCAAATGGATAGTGCAGAATCATCAGAGACTCGCATAAGCCATGCACAAATCGGAGAGAAGGCACCTTGCCACACCACCATAAAACGTAGTATCTCATGAGCAAGTAGTGTTTAAAAACACCATTTCAGAGATAAAACAACTTGATGCTTCTGAGCACAACTCTGTGATTGATGAGCTATTCATGATGCCCATGGCCTCAGAGGAAATGACAGCCTTTAGATCCGCTTGCTCTTCACCTTCTCTCGCCTCTTGACACCCTTCTTGCTCTTGTTTCTCGACCATGAGAGTCTTCCCTGCAAAGGTTCTCTGCCAGCCTTCACGCTATTCAGAGGTTGCTGCTTTACTCAGCATCAGTAGGTGCCACATCACCTTCCTTGCTTGTAGCATGTTTCTTTACGACTCTTCAGAGCATGCTACGGACGCAGCGGGCACGTTGCAGATCAACTAACCAAGAAGGTCCTCATAGACGTTGCACACACATGCATACACAGTGAGTCGTGTAGCATATATACGAAGGAGAGAGCGGGGAGAGAGAGAGAGAGAGAGAGAGAGAGGCCGTGGGGGCAAAAACTGGAGGCCCGATGTCAAAAGCAGGCGCACACACAGGCACAATTGTGCCCCAGCCCACAAATATTAGAGCGACTATGCTTGCAATCACTGCCGCCCACCTTCCATCTCTCTCTCTCTCTCTCTCTCTCTCTCTCTCTCTGGTGTAACACTGCTCGTACACTCTCTCTCTCCCTCAGCTTCGGGACGTGAATGGGTAGGTAAACAGTCAAGAGCACCTCAGAGACATGTGCAAATGGTGTTTGAGGGGAGTCGTAAAAAACAGAGATGACCTTGTGGACTTCTAGGTTCTTAGCTTGTGTCCCCATCGAGTGTTAGAAAAAATCCGGGGTCTAGTGTATTTTAACCGGCTGAAAGTATAAAATCCCGGTTAGATTTTGAGCTTGCCTTTAAGAAAACCGGCAAATTTACACAAGTTTTAGTGTAATTACCAGCAAAAGCTTCAAATTTTGACCTAAAAACCGGGAGAATTTCAAGTTTGCCCTTTTTTTGTTTGGTTAGCTAAAATGTGTTTTTCTAGCTCTAGCCCCATCATTGCTCATGAGAGAGTAGCGGATCACGTCCAGCTCAAGGGCAGATCAGCTGCAGCAACTTTGTTTTCATGGCGAAACCAACTCATCTCCTTGTCTGCGAGAGAGAGAGAGAGAGAGAGAGAGAGAGAGAGAGAGAGCTCCCCCTATAAGGGGTTGCCTTCAAGCGTTAGTAGCAAAAGCAAGCAGAACTTTCCATTACAACCAAGGAGAAAAGGGAGTAGCCTACAATATCCAAAGTAGGATGAAGAGATGGCCGAAGCCTCTTTTAGTGCCACGTGGTTTGCCTGAATTTTCATTAAACAAACTACAAAGCTAACATAATCTCAAGCACTTGCCATAAGAGCTAAAGAAGAGAGCGACATGAAATCCCTTCCTTTCAATCACTAAGCAACCTCACTAGTTGAAATGTAAGCATTTTTACATGTTGTTCAGGTCTCTCCAGTCATCATTATCAGTATTGCCAACATATTCTCTATGTCTCTCCCTCCAATCATCATTTTGTTCGTGAGTCCCTCGATCACCATCTAGTGGCTACTATGATCCCTTACATATTCGTCCTCTCCATTTCCTTTCATGCAGCCAAGAGGCAAGCTCTGCTTGGCAATAGGGAAGTTGTATTAGGGCAAGGTCTGCTTTGCTACATCCCTAGAGACGGCCACATGCACCCAATCACCATGTCTGAGGATTTTAAGCCTCAATTACATGATCATTGCTTTTGGATATGAACCAAAAATAAGCACTATTACATTAAGTATCAATAGATGTCACAAGACAAAAGTCCTAATACCACAACAAATGGATAATGCAAGAATCATCAGAGACTCGCATAAGTCATGCACAAATCGGAGAGAAGGCACCTTGGCACACCACCATAAAACGTATTATCTCATGAGCAAATATTGTTTAAAAACACCATTTTGGAGATAAAACAACTTGATTCTTCTGAGCACAACTCTGTGATTGATGAGCTATTCCTGATGCCCACGGCCTCGGAGGAAATGACAGCCTTTAGATCCGCTTGCTCTTCACCTTCTCATGCTTCTTGGCACCTTCCTTGCTCTCCTTCTCGACCGTGAGAGTCTTCCCTGCAAGTTCTCTGCGAGCCTTCACGCTATTCAGATCGTGCTGCTTTACCTCAGCATTAGGCAGGTGCCGCATCACCTTTCTTGCTTGTAGCATCTTTCTTCACGAGTCTTCATAGCATGGCCGCATCCGGCATGTTGCAGATCATCCAAGCAACAAGGTCCTCATAGACGTCGCACACACATGCATACACAGTCAGTCGTATAGCATACGTAGGAGAGAGCGGGGAAGGTGTTGGGGTATAAAGCCCAATGTGGTCGACCAGGTAAGTGGGCGGGCCGCCAGGTATGTACACATATTCTTTTGTAAAAACCTAATAAGAACTCACTATGCTCTGCACATTACAGTAGAGCGAGTTCACCATATCGTCGTGCTCTTCTTCTCGCACTCTCTCTCGCGTCGCACTTCCGCTCGTACTCCTTCAACTGGTATCAGAGCTCAGATCGAGGCTCGGGGCAGCACTGCAAGAGGCTAGAGTCACCAGCTCAGATTGGAGTGAAATTCGACAGGCGAAGACACGGCCCCAAATCTCGTGGGCAAGCCTGAAGGGCTTGGTGTGCTCAGAATTTCATTCTGAGGTCATCTCGATCACCGTTCGGCTTTCACAAAGGTCTGCGCAGGCCATTTTCGACTACGTGGTCTCGACGGGTGCAGATCCGACTCTGCAAATTTGGGATTTTCGGCCTACGACTACAGGTGCTGAGGATGTCGACACTCCCAGAGTGTTGGTTTGTGGCTGTCTACACATCGAAGGACGGCTCACAGTTCTTGGAGGCGTGTCACATACGACACGGGCGCATCTACACACAGACTGTAGGCGACATCCACTAGTTCATCAGGTAGCTTGTGTTTGCTGCTTGATATTCCAGATTTCATCCTGACATTGCAGGTACTTCCACATGGGATGTATTATCAGAGATGATGTATGTCTGTTGAGGGTTTGCTGGCTGTGAGTCACGCAACAAACAACCGCCGCAGCGGTTACAGCATACAGTGGGAAATTTGTGGATGTATGACTTTGTGGGAAGTCTATGTACTGTCAAATTTACTGCAGCCTTTGTTGAGGGTCGAGTGAGGTTTTATTGAGCTAGGGGATTCTCGAATGTTAAGATCCTTTCGGTGATACAGGTCTTGGAGTGATCCCTCGAGCACCCTTAGATAGGCAGCTAGGATGTATTGACTGTGAGTTAGACAGTTGGGATTGCATCTTTGCTTTACTGTCGTTGAGGCATTGTCGCAGTCTATGATCACAGGACAGTGACAGACAGTACAGGTGCAGGACAGGTTTACCCGCAGCTTACAGTGTCAGAGAGACAGTGTTTTTTTTTTTGAGCTATTTTTGGTCTGTTTTTTAGTACACCAGAGCCATTTTACACAGGAGACTCTGCCGAAATTTATGCAGAATCTGAATCTTTCTTGGTTCATTTGACAGGTTGATATTGGTTCAGAGGTTAGTTTACAGGGGAAACTCTGCCGAATTTTTCCCAAGAAAGTAAACCACTGTGAAGCGTAGCTATGGCTGGATCACACGAGACTGCTCTTTACAATATCAAGAAGCTGGATGGAACCAATTTCCCATTGTGGAAGAAGCAGATTTGACACGTGTTGGTACAAAAGAAGCAGATAAAACCTATAAAGCTCAAGGGGATAAAACCAGAAGATATGGACGAAGATGAATGGAGCGAAATGGATGAATTATCACTTTCTACCATTATGCTGACTTTGGCAGAAAGCGTTTACTTCAATGTAGCAGACGAGATGTCGGCTTATCAAGCATGGTTAAAGCTGAGTGATCTTTATGAGAAGCAGAGTGAAGCTTCACAGGTATACTGGCTTAAGAAGCTTGTTGACTTGAAGATGAAAGAAGGGACACCTATGTCCAATCATCTGAATGAATTCAACACAATCTATAGTCAGTTGTCAGCTCAAGGTGTCAAGTTTGATGAACCTGTTAGAGATATGTTCCTGTTGATCACATTGCCGGAAAGTTGGGACACTTTTCGCACAGCTTTGAGTAATTATGCACCTCCAGATGGTTTGAACATAGCACGTGTAGAAGGAAGTCTGCTTACCGAAGAAACCAATAGAAAGACAATGGACAAAGGCAAAGGAACAACCTTAGTTGTCAGGGGAAGGACCAAAGAAAAGTACAAAGGTGGAAAGAGGAATCAGTCTCGTAGCAAGTCCCGCAGTGCTAAAGGCAAGAGTGACATAGAATGCTACCATTGTGGAAAGAAGGGTCACATGAAAAGAGACTGCAGAGAATGGAAAGCAGAAAAAGGCAAAGAGAAAGCTGAAGACCATGGTGAGAAGAACAAGTCCTCAGTGAAGATTCAAGAAATAAATGTGACAAACACTGTTGCAGAGGATGACAGTCTAGTGTCAGGAGACATCTACTTCTTGAAGAATACAATGGACTCGGCTCTTCTTACAGCATCTGATGGAAATGCACTGAGTGACTGGATTATAGACTCAGGGGCATCACTTCATGTGTCTCCAAACAAGGAGTGGTTTACCTCTTATGTGACCACTAAAGATCATGTTCGGCTAGGCAATGGGCAGACATGTGAGATCTTAGGTGTTGGAGATGTTCAATTGAAGTTTTAGAATGGCTCTTCTTTCACGCTGAAGAATGTGAGACATGTCCCCGCAATTACAAAGAGCTTGATCAGCACAGGTTTACTTGATGATGCTGGCTACGTCACCACTTTTGGACAGAACATGTGGAAGATATCCAAGGGTTCTATGACAGTAGCACATGGAGTAAAGTCTGGAGGACTTTACATGATTTATGTATCAAATGTCTCTAAAAATGTAATCAATGTAACCGAGCAGCCGAACATTTCTTTGTGGCATAGCCGGTTAGGACATATGTCCAAGAAGGGAATGGAAATCTTGTCTCGTTCTGGTTATTTGCCTGGCTTTCCATTTAATGATTTTGAATTCTGTGAACATTGTCTGTATGGTAAGCAAACACAGTAGCCACATAAGCATAGAAGCAGTAGAAGAGATACATAGTTGGCACTTGTTCATAGTGATTTGTGTGGACCTATGCCTAACCTATCTCTAGGGGGAGCTTCTTACTTTATGACATTTATAGATGATTACTCGAGGAAAGTATGGGTTTACTTTCTCAAGCACAAGGATGAAGCGTTTAGTGTTTTCAAAACGTTTGTGACACTTGTGGAGAATCAGAGTGGCAAGAAGCTTAAATGCTTACGCACTGACAATGGTGGAGAGTATGTTTCAAAGGCCTTTTAGGACTTTTGTGAGTCAAAAGGTATAAAACGTGAACTTACTGCTCCTTACAATCCTCCTCAAAATGGTGTTGCTGAGAGGATGAATAGGACCATACAAGAGAAGGTCAGAAGTATGTTGTCTAATGCACAGCTTCCAAATGGGTTTTGGGCTGAAGTTGTATCAACAGTTGTTCATCTTGTAAATAGATCTCCTAGCAAGGTTTTGCAGAAGGATTCAGTGCCAGAGATGGTATGGTCAGGCAAAATGCCCTCATACAAGCATCTCAGAGTCTTTGGCTGTGAGGCATATACTCACATTCCAAAGGAATTTAGGAACAAACTTGAGCCAAAGAGTAAAAAGTGCATCTTTCTAGGCTATGGTAATTCTGGTGAGATGGGGTACAGACTTTGGGATCCCGAATCCAGAAAGGTTGTCCGCAGCAATGATGTTCACTTTAATGAATCCAAATATCATTCTAAACCAGAGAGGGTTGAGGAGATTAGAAGAGTTGTCTTCCAAGAAGATGGACCTGCACGTGCAAAACAAAATGTCAGGGCTCAAGAGGAGCAAGGACAGGATAGAGTGGAACCACAGGTTTGTGGCTGAGCCTGAGCCACCTATTGTGCGTAGATCTCGACGTGTCACGCGACCTCCTGATAGGTATGTTCCATCTATGAACTATGTCATGTTGACTGATTGCAATGAGCCTTCATGTTACAAGGAAGCAGTGCAAATGAAGGGCTCCGGGAATTGGCAATTGGCCATGCAGTCAGAGATGACAGCTCTGCATAAAAACAAGACATGGAAGCTAGTTAAATTACCACAGGGCAAAAAGGCTCTACCTTGTAAATGGGTTTACAGGTATAAGATCACCGCTCATGATAGTCAGCCAAAGTACAAAGCAAGGCTTGTTGCCAAGGGCTTTAAGCAAGAACAAGGCATTGACTTTGATGAAGTCTTCTCTCCGGTGGTCAAGATGACTACATTGAGATGCTTTCTTGCATTGGTTGCCATATTAGATTTGGTGTTGCACCAAATGGATTTCAGGACAGCGTTCTTGCATGGTGATTTAGATGTGGAAATTTACATGCAGCAGCTAGAAGGGTTTGTTGAGAAAGGCAAGGAAGATTGGGTATGCCAGTTGTTAAAGAGTCTTTATGGCTTAAAACAATCACCAAGGGCATGGTACCATAAATTCCACAAGTTTATGCTTTCTCAAGGCTACAAACGTAGTGAGTTCGATCATTGTCTATATACAAAGAAGGCTAAGGATGGCAGTTGGCTGATCCTTATTTTGTATGTGGATGACATGTTGATTGCTGGCAAGCACTTGGAAGAAATTTCAGCTTTGAAGTCAAAGATGGCAAAATCGTTTGACATGAAAGACATGGGTGAGGCAAGTCATATACTTGGTATGCGCATTGAGAGAGACAAATCAAGGAAGTTGATTTGGTTATCTGAAACAGAGTATATTGACAAGGTTTTGCAACGTTTCAATATGGAGAAGGGAAAGGCATTGAGTGTTCCATTGCCACCATATGTGAAACTTAGCAAACAAGATTGTCGCGTGTCTGAGGAAGAACAGGCTGAAATGGATAAGATTCCATATGCGTCTGCAGTGGGTAGTTTGATGTATGCAATGATTGCTACTCGCCCAGACATTGCATTTGCAGTGGGAGTAGTAAGTCGATACATGTCAAACCCAGGCAAGAAACATTGGGAGGCAGT
This sequence comes from Adiantum capillus-veneris, assembly GCF_014529385.1. NCBI lineage: Eukaryota > Viridiplantae > Streptophyta > Polypodiopsida > Polypodiales > Pteridaceae > Adiantum > Adiantum capillus-veneris. Next base: position 122,639,198 of record NC_140953.1, read on the forward strand.
GAAAGGAATATTGAGATACCTGAAAGCTACAAAGAGTATGCGTATATGCTATGGGAGTCAGGAGCTAAGTGTAAAGGGTTTTACAGACTCAGATTATGCAGGTGACTTAGACAACCGAAGGTCTACGTCAGGGTATGTCTTTACATTGGCTGGTGGAGTAGTATCATGGCATTCTAGATTACAAGATTGTGTTACTCAGTCTACTACAGAGGCTGAATATGTTACAGCATCAGAGGCATGCAAAGAATCAATTTGGCTTAATCGACTAGTAACAGATTTGGGAATCAAAGAAGAGATGCCTGTGTTATATTGTGATAGTCAAAGTGCTATACAATTGGATCGCAATCCAGTTTATCACTCAAAGACAAAGCATGTGGATGTGAAGTATCATTTCATCAGGGAAATGCTCGAGGATAAGCAACTTCAACTTGTCAAAGTTCACACCACAGAAAATCCTGCAGGACTTCCATCAGAGAGCTTTGCGCATTTTCGCAAGCAGTTAGGTGTAGGGTAGTACATCACTTCTCTACATCTCTTGTATATTAGCTTGTATAGTAGCTTTTCTAGTTTGATGTATGCAATGATTGCTACTCGCCCAGACATTGCATTTGCAGTGGGATTAGTAAGTCGATACATGTCAAACCCAGGCAAGAAACATTGGGAGGCAGTGAAAGGAATATTGAGATACCTAAAAGCTACAAAGAGTATGCGTATATGCTATGGGATTCAGGAGCTAAGTGTAAAGGGTTTTACAGACTCAGATTATGCAGGTGACTTAGACAACCGAAGGTCTACGTCAGGGTATGTCTTTACATTGGCTGGTGGAGCAGTATCATGGCGTTCTAGATTACAAGATTGTGTTACTCAGTCTACTACAGAGGCTGAATATGTTGCAGCATCAGAGGCATGCAAAGAATCAATTTGGCTTAATCGACTAGTAACAGATTTGGGAATCAAAGAAGAGATTCCTGTGTTATATTGTGATAGTCAAAGTGCTATACAATTGGCTCGCAATCCAGTTTATCACTCAAAGACAAAGCATGTGGATGTGAAGTATCATTTCATCAGGGAAATGCTCGAGGATAAGCAACTTCAGCTTGTCAAAGTTCACACCACAGAAAATCCTGCTGATCTACTACAAAAGGACTTCCCTTAGAGAGCTTTGCGCATTTTCGCAAGCAGTTAGGTGTAGGGTAGTACATCACTTCTCTACATCTCTTGTATATTAGCTTGTATAGTAGCTTTTCTCACACTTAAAGTACCACATTGGACTTTAAGTGGGAGGTTGTTGGGGTATAAAGCCCAATGTGGTCGCCCAGGTAAGTGGGCGGGCCGCCAGGTATGTACACATATTCTTTTGTAAAAACCTAATAAGAACTCACTATGCTCTACACATTACAGTAGAGCGAGTTCACCATATCGTCGTGCTCTTCTTCTCGCACTCTCTCTCGCGTCGCACTTCCGCTCGTACTCCTTCAGAAGAAAGGAAGGGAGGGAGGGAGGGAGGGAGGCCGTGGAGGCAAAAGCTATGTTGGAGGCCTCATGTCAAAATCATGCGCACACATAAGCACAAGTGTGCCCCATCCCATCAATATTAGAGCGACTACGCTTGCAAGCATTGTTGTCCACCTTCAAGCTCTCTCTCTCTCTCTCTCTCTCTCTCTCTCTCTCTCTCTCTCGGTAGCCTGTTCGCCATTCGCCTAGCTCGCTTAAGTGGCTGTTCATCTCTCACAGGGACCAGGTAGTGGGTGCTCTTTAGTAGGCTCAGGAAATTATAAAGAACACCTTCAACGATGGTGACAATCATTAGGAGACTCTTATTTTCAATTTATATGCACTCTTTTTGTGATTTTTCTCTACAGATTTGTATTGAGTCGGCATTAATTTGAAAGTTAGAGAGAGAGAGAGAGAGAGAGAGAGAGAGAGAGAGAGAAGCTCGTGGAAGGTAGGGGAGGCCCTGAGTGCTAGTGAGTTTGCAAGGGACAAGACCCTTGGCACCCCAAACAAGGACCAGGCAGTGGCTGTATGTGCTGGATAGTGGGGCGACAACATATGTGCATGACAGTGCCATTGCTATCAAGGACCAAGTACTGGGTGCTCTTTAGCAGGCTCAGGAAATTATAAGAGCACCTTCCTCACCAATATTCCCGGCAGCTCCCGACTCACCACCGAATTCTCTTTCACTGTCGCCTGGCATGCTTGAATTTGTTTCCCCATAAATATAGAGTAATATAGATTCATCTAACGGAAGCCAACAAAAAATTGATGAGTGTGCCTCTGTTGGGACCCGCAATGAAGGTGCCATTCCCATCAGCTATTGCCATGTGGTAGCAGTATGCTAGTCACCTATCTCTACTCGATTGCATGCATAGCACACAAACCTTCTCCAATCTGTGTAGTTCATCTGGCCCAACCTTGGCTCTGTGTGTGTGTGTGTGTTTTGTCCACTTTCCTGCACCTTTGCAACCTCTAATGCTTTCCGTAAATCAGATCTCCTTGCAACCTCTCTCTCTCTCTCTCTCTCTCTCTCTCTCTCTCACAGCCCAACTAAAGCATAACGAATATATTACACTGCAAACTCGTATCGGGTTGCTCAAGTCTTAGTTTCCTGGCATCTTTTCACCAAAATACATCTTTGTGGTGTTGGCAATTGCTTCAATAAACTTCAACTCTAAGAATTGTGGAGTAAGTTTTAGCTGGTTTGCTTCCGCTTCCTTCAAGACCCTGTAAAAGTTCGCATCTGCAAGACTTTTCTCTCTTGGTAGATATATTTCATTCTCAATTTCCTGCTGACGTTTAATACTCTCCTTTTCCATGACTTTCTGATACATATAACTCATGCTTGCTTGTGCATCTTTTTCAGCCTCTATCGCATCATTTTTCTTCTGAGTTTCAGCTTCTTTTTCCACCATGTTTTGCAGCAATAAGGACCTTCATTCTCTCCTCTTCAATCATTCCATATGTTCATAATTGCGAGCAATGGTCCTTGGAATTGAGGTTTTTGTTACTCTCACACTAATTATCTCAAGTCCAGGTGCATATCATGTACAATCGCATTGAATGGCTTCCTTCATAATTTCATCTACCTGATCAAACTTGTCTATATACACTTTTTGCAAATTATGCGCGCTACAGAATTGATTAATCTCATGATGAATCTTGTCATATACCCAAGTCTTGTCATAAGTTACACCGTAGTTTAAAATCGTACCATACACGTGCTCCATTCTCAATGGATTGACAACCTCAATTTTCTCAAAATCTATCATTACACCTCCTTTTGTGCCACAAGGGATGTTTTTAACCCCATCAGTCTGAATTGTCACTTGAATTCGCTCGTACCGTGTTATATAAGGTAGCATCAAACGAATGCCTGGATCTAAGATTCAAAAAGGCACCACCCTACTAGTAGACGCCAACGTCGCCCTCTGGGACTTGATGCAAAAAATTCAAATTTGTAGTAGCAACCACTAAAGGAATGATGATCCCCACAGCAACAATGAGGAACATAGGCAAATAAGCGCGATGGGAGGAACAGGAGGGGCATGCCCTTGTCCTTCTCTCTCCCTCTCTCTCTCTCTCTCTCTCTCTCTCTCTTGTAACACTGCTCGTATACTCTCTCTCTCTCCCTCAGCTCCAGGATGTGAATGGGTAGGTGAACAGTCAAGAGCACCTCAGAGACAGGTGCAAATGGTGTTTGAGGGGAATCGTAAAAAATAGAGATGACCTTGTGGACTTCTAGGTTCTTAGCTTGCATCCCCCATGGGCCCGGTCATTGCTCATGAGAATGTAGCGGATGCAGGTCCGGCTGAAGGGCAGAGTTGGAGCAACTTCCTCTTCACGGCGAAACCAACTTATCTCCTTGTCCATGCAGAGGAGAGAGAGAGAGAGAGAGAGAGAGCTCCCCCTTTAAGCTGTTGCGATCAAGTGTTAGTAGCAAAAGCAAGCCGAACTTTCCGTTGCTACCAAGGAGAAGAAGGAGCAGCCTACAATATCCAAAGTAGGATGAAGAGATGGCCGAAGCCTCTTTTAGTGCCACGTGGTTTGCCTGAATTCTCTTCTCCATTCTAGGATCAAATAGGTAGCATCAGCCGCTTTGATGTCCGTTTCTCTTTGCCTCTTCTTTCCCTCCTTCTGTAGCTTTGTGATTTGTGTGTGTAGCCGAGAACTAGTCACTTTATTGTGCTTGAGATGTTTTGTGAGGCTTTCTAATTTGTCATTGAGCTCCTTGTTTCCCTTGGGCTTTTTTTTTTGAAACATTTGAATAGCTTCCCGGGCCTGATCTTTGACTTCTTGGTGCACTTGTAGGGTGTTCCCTACGTGTACCTATAAGTCAACTATATGATCCAGCAATTTAAAAATCAATTACTTTCTTTTGATACCAAATGCTGGTAGTTGCTTTCAAAGCGTAAAATTGCTCCCTTACTAGTGACTTCGGTTCTGCCTGTTGCATCAGGGTTATCTTGAGCAATTTGAGGGTCGACGGGAGTATGTCCAGCTTGTTGCTGATCGGTCAGGCCCTCATCTTCATCCTCCTCCTCCTCCGGCAGCTCCTTCATTAATTTATAGGTTGGGGGTATATGCCTTTGCCAATTTCCTCACAAACATTAAAAATTGATGTTGCAGCTCCTCTGTGTTAGCGAGTTGCACGTCCTTTAGTGCTCCCAGGCTTACCTAGACCATACTAGTACGGCCGGCCATACTAGACCATACTAGTACCTAGACCTTCGGCGGCCTCTCTCTCCCCCCCTCGCTCCCTCTTTATCGCGTGCAAAGGGTTTTGTTTTAGTTTCCGACTTTGGCTTTCAGGTCGTAGATTGCGTCAAGTGTAAAGGGCTCCCCCTTCCGCCAGATTATGTTAGTAGATTGTCGCCACCAGGAATTGGCACTTGGGCTCGCAGTATGTTAAGCTCAGCCTCCATTGAACTTACTTTTTGTGCGGTTTCTTGTGCGAAGGCGGTGTGCGCCTCTACAGCAGCTCTCTCTCTCTATCTTCTCTTGTTGCTGTTGTACATCGTAGCTGGTTGTCGCTGCCATGGGATGATCTTGTTTCGGCCATTAATTTGGTTGCCTCAGCTTCTTCCTTCTGCAGCGCCTGCAACGCTAATAGGTGGCTTGCCTATTGTTGGGCTTTGTAAAGCAATAGCGTTCACATGTTGGTAGCACAAAATGAGTGACTGATCTAGGGCAGCAGCTCCTTTTGCGGTGCGGCAATCCACATCAATTGATCACTTTCAACAAGGGCAAGGGCAAGTGGCTACTAGCGGGTGAAAGTTATGGTGATGGGTTGGTGGTTTTTGCAGGTAGGGGCTTCAGGTTTTGGCTTGGGGTGAGATGGTGCGGGTGGTGGTGGCCTATGAAACAATGGTAGAGATAGGGGGATTGGCCTTCACAAGTGTAATTACTGAGGCGAGTAATTGGCAAAAAATTCTGCAAGCTGTGGCTGAGCTTCGCAACCTCTTATATGGATCAGGGCCTTTCGGTAGTTTTCCACAGCAGAGAAGTGGTGGAGGTTGTCTTACCGTCTTGAATGTATGCAAGGTCGTTTCCCCAATGACGTGTATGGCGGTCATTGGCAGAGACTAGGTGGTGATGCAGCCCTTTTGCCCTTGGCTTTGCTAGTATTTTTTTCCTCCTCAGTTAAGTCAAATTATATGATTTATGCTGGTGCCTTGCTACTGGCATTCACTTTTCTTGGCTTGGATGGACATTTGTCTGGCTTGGTGTAATCCTCTATCAACAATACTGTGAGCACTTGTGTTATCTGCACCGACTTGGTGCCCTTCTTCCCCATCGATGCTTTGATTATACTCCAAATTTTGTCCTAGAGAATCCACACTCATGCTATATCCCCCTCCTTTTCTGCTTGCTCCACAAATCCCACGTTTTCTAAGATTTCTGATTCATTTTCTGAGTCTTCTTCTTTGCTGGAGTCCGAATGACTATTTCCCTTTCCTTGATTCACTCCCTTATCGTCGTAATCATCATCATTGTCTTCACCCCCCTTCTCTGAGTCTGGCTGATCCTCTTCATCCTTCTTTCCCCTTCACTGCTTTGTAATGGCTCATCACCTGGTTTTTTGCAGCTCATAATGTCATTCAAGAGTTTTAAACTCTGTTCGTGGATGATTTGGATTACGTGGTTGAGAGTTTTAGCTGGATGCCCTGTCTGGTTTTCCCTTTGTCTGCCTGGAGGTCCACTAGGAGCGAATGCTGCTGCTCTGCCCTGCGTGCTTCGGTTGTCTGTCCTCACCAAGGATTTTACTATTCTTGGGCTTGGAGCACTTGCCGAGGCCGGCACTACAACCTTAGGTGTCATCGTTCCCAGGAGTTTTTTGAAACTTTCTTGTGCTAAGGCCTGTGGCTGGCTAGACCCGCTGCTACGAAGGGACATCAGGGTTTGGTGTGCCTTTTGAGAGGTGGTTTGAGATGAGATGGCAATTTCTTGGCCCTTCCTAATTTGGGTAGCATTGGCACCCCAAGAGGTGCCAGCATTTTCCTGGCCTTTGTTGATTTGGGCAGTACAAACACTCCCTTGACCCTTCCCCCTTGACTCTGATCTTCGCCTCAACACTGGCTTCCTTATGGCCTTTGGATCCTCTTCTTTTCCACTTCCTTTCTAGCCTTCATGTATAGTTCTTGCCATATGGGAGGGCAAGTGTATAGTTTTTGCCCCTTCCCCTTGATGTTGGTCGGCATTTCTACCGTGATTTGCATGCCCCAAACAGACATTTGTATGGATTCAAGCAGACCCTCTTCTCTCTGCATCTCTGAAACATGAGCCTCAAACAATCCAAATGTTCAGTTATACTTGAATATACAATAAAGTCATCCACAAAGATGGCCATAAATTTTTGCAACTACTTTGAGAAAATGTTCTTAATTGCCCTTTGGAATGTGGCTGGTGCATTGCATAACCCAAATGTCATTATCAAAAACACACATGCATCCCATTCTGTTATGAATGTTGTCTTCCCCATTTCCTCTATAGCCAGTAGAATCTGGTTGTACCCACTGCATCCATCTGCAAAGCTATACATTTGGAATCCAACTACCTGATCTAGCATAGTATCAGTAAATGGTTGCAACAAGGGGTCTTTAATGGTCTGCTCGTTCAACGTTCTGAAATCCACACAAAAAACTAAAAGTAGGTATTAGTGAAGATAAATAAATATTTCATTTAGAAACCTTAGTTTTGCCTTGGAAATTTGTAAATGGATATGGCAAGTGTTTGTTCACTCTTACAATTATGCCTTCCTCACTTCCCACTTCCACTTCCACTTCCTTGCTAGCCATATTATAGACTTGCATGATTCCTTCCTTGTTGTGCTTGAAGTGTGCTGGGAACATGTCCTACTAAGCTGCTAGCTTCAAGTCAACAACAATTACTAGTTTAAATCAAGGGTGGCCATAGGGACAATGCTGATGGCTTTCAATTTTTTTTCCACAGCTCAAGGGTGCGATGAATATTTCACCTGGCCTAGTGCTTCCTGCAATGCTTGTCAATGAGATTGACACCGTGAATTTTCTGGTACCTATCCTCATCGTCGGTTCTATTCCCCAATCATGCACCGCTCTGGCTACTCTCAGCCATGACGAGCCTAGATATATGTCATACGAGTCCCCCACTTGTCTCCCACTTCCAGTACTAGAAACGATGTCTCAAATTTTACTCCTATTATTTGTACTGATATATCTTCTACGATTCCCAAAGGGTCAGCAATGGTCTAATCTGCCATCCTTATTAGCCTAAAGGGTGTCGCCTTGATTTTCAAGCCCAATTGTTTCCTGATTTACTTTCTCTATTTACAAGCATATTTACTTCCTCAAGTTTTGCAGGTGCTTCAGACTTATCTAACTAACATTTCAAGTGATAGTTTCTTTATACTTTCATTTCATTAACTAAGAGCATAAAACAGATCATCCTCCTGATCCATCATCACCCTATCACACTCGCTAGTCTCCAGTCTTTTCCTAGGTCCCCTTGGTTTCTTCTTCTTTGGAAAGTTGTTCGGGCTCGCCCTATCATCTGTAGTACCCTCCATAGTTGGAACTCTATTTCTCAGAGTGTCCCCAACAGGATCGCCAATATATGTTGAGCTTCAAGAATATCTTGGAAGCTCAGTCACACACAGGGTTGGCCAACTCTGACTAGCTATAGCGCAGAGGCTACACCAACATCGGAGATACACACAGATCACTTTCACACAAGAAACTAAAATGCACAGAGAGTAGACATAGAATAGGCCAACTAGATTCCATTTATTAATCAATAAGGAGTACAATCATCATACCTCAACATGAATGCCTATTACAATGGTGCAAATGGCAGCCATGAACTCACACACCCACACCCGCATGCCCTGCCCCAACCCACTCTCAAAGCTAAGCTCTTGTCGCATGCTCTGTCTATCGACCCCCCATTAGTGTGGTATCGTCTCCTTTTATGGATTCCCCAATGCACCGTTGGTCGCTCTAATTGTTCTTTCTTCCTTGGGATCTAACTGCTAGCCGTGAGTGGTCGTGGGTTCTGGCCTTAACAATGTCTAGGCCTTGGTCGTGTCTCCATGGGAACCACTTTTTCTACTAGGAAGACGAGTGTGTTTCCACTCAGTATTGATCGGTGTTGGGGTGTCCATAGGAAGTGTGTTGCCTCCGTCGCCTATGGAAAGCTTGTCAAGTTGTACCACCACCTATGGTATTCGCCCAGAAGAGAGGAGCACGTGTAAAAAAAAAAACATGTTTTATCGCCTCTCTTTTGCTTTGGTCTTATGCTTGCCGAGCATCAAGCTATTCCTTGCCTCTATTGGGTTTGTGGGTCGTTGCTTCCTTCATGCCCTTGGATGGGCCTTGGCTGTAGAAACTAGACACTAGATATCATAGCATCCAATACACACAGAGAAGGAGATGGCGATGGACGAGAGAGAGAGAGAGAGAGAGAGAGAGAGAGAGAGAGAGAGAGAGAGAGAGAGAGAGAGAGAGAGACGGGATGATTCAATAGTCATTAGGAAAAGTTTGGACTCAAAAATGGGCCTTGTAAGAAATGCCAGGGCAGCTTAGAGAGAGATAATAAAAAGTCCCTAATTTCATTTTTGATATTCACTTTCAAAAAAACTTGGATATCAGATTTGGGGGGTACGTTTATTAAAACTCTCAAAAAGTATTCAGACAATGATAACATACGACGGCTCCGAATTGAACGCTGATTGTCTCAATCTTTTGGATTTTTCAAAACTAAGATTTGGCGCTCAACGAGGTGCATTGAATGTTATTCTTCTTCTCATTTTCGCGTCTCTCTTGCTTTTCGCCTACGCGCAGTCTCCTCCCTTGAGCTCTCTTCCATTTGCTCCACTCTTGCGCTCTCCTCTGTTTTGAGCTTTCTCATTTACCAAGTCATCTCAATGTCATTATCATCTTCACACAGAACTCAGACGAGGAGTCAAAACGATGTGTATCATATGCATATCGAACTGTCCAGAGAATACGAGCCCCTCCACAAGAAGAATAAGCGAGGAATCCTTTCCGAAGCTTCAAAAGAGAACTTCAAATTTCAAGGTAAAAAAAGTGTTGATCTTTGGGTGGATGGCAGGATATATCATGAGCATCCTATCACCAACTCAACTCCACCGTTCAGAAACATAACGTCATTGTTGAACTATGTAGGAGATGGTTATTCTGGTTTATATGGCTACACCAAGAATTTGGAGACCAAAAGTGATATTCTTAACCTTGAGAGAGACCTTGCACACAAAGAAAACTTTTGCTTGAAGCAAACTGTGACAGAGTGCGCTCAACAACTTAAAGGCAAGGACGAAAGTATCACGCAGCTCACGTAGGATCTCAGAGAAAAAAATAATGTCTTGGGTCCTCGGTTAAGAGAACGACGCTTACGAGACATTGAACAATTGAAGGTTGGTTCTGGGAGTTTGAAGAAGAGGGTTAAAGCAATCAAGTAAGATTATCATTTAAGCAGGTTTAATTCATCTTTACATTTGTAGTTTTATATCTTACTTTTCATATTTATGCTTAGATCGTTGTTATATGTCAGTTAAATATTGACAGCAACACACCAACTTCTTCAATTCCTTATGGTCTCATACTAAAACGCAAAGATGCGCCGGACTTTTGGATGATAAGCGCTACTGCAAGATTGTTGCTAAGCAACTTGACACTCTTTTGAAACGGAATCAACTCCAAACACGTGATCATGTTCAGTCAAATCTGGATGAAGCCAGAATATCCAACAAAAGTTATTCTGCAATTTTTAGGTATGTCTGGTGTTTGAATCAATTGTCTTCACCTGTCAAATCAAATGTCTGCAATTTTTAGGTATATTGGATATGTGTAGCATTTGAAAACTTGAAAATAGTCCATTTACTTAATTTTCTGTTTACAGAACTATGCAGCAACAAAGTAAGAAGTTCAATCTCAAGCACACGTTGCTGCCAAATCCTTTCTCCATTCGAAAGACAAGACTGGAGGTCAACTAGGAAGTGCTTCGGACATTGGGCACTCCTTTTCACATTGAAGCAATGTATAGATCGCATCAGCAGAGGAAGTGGTCTATGACAAATACAATAATATATTTTATGATTTAGTAGCTTTGCAGACATATATTGTTCAATTGTTCGAGGTTTCTCAAGAGGAATGCAATGGAGTTTTGAAGTTTGTGCTTAAACTGGATGAGTGCGAGCTAGTGAAAGAGACAAAGGTTGAGCGTGTCACAATAACACTTATGAATAGAGCATTAGATGAAAGCATTGCTTCAGACGACCCTAGAGACTTTAGCGTGCAATCCGAAAACAATATTTTCTTATTAGCCACATTCAAGGTTTGATATCAACAAGTTTTTGCTTAAAAAAATGGTTAGACATGTTTCATTTGATTGGTTTGGTTTTCCCATTTCAGGTGCCTGCGGAGAATTTCGATATTCTTAACTGGGTTTTCTATCAAACAAGTATTCCTGAAGTCATAAGCGAACAGAGAAATGGAAAGACACTCGATGTATTAGGCATGGGTTCATACACAGTAGAGTGGCATATGGCTGGAGATCTCAAAACCCTAAAGTGTATGTACAACATCTCAAAAGGAGCAACAAGTAAAAGCCCTTGTTTGTATTGCATGGGAGGAGTCATTGGTCTTGACAAAAGAAATTGGACGAGAGCACCGGACAGGCACTTGCAGGGCCTTAACTTCCGCCCAGTGTTGGATATTCCACTATCCAGAGTACATATTTGCATGATGCATGCACTCTGCAGAATCATTGAGAAACTTATGTTTCTATACATTTGTTTTTCTTGGACCACTCGGCCAGCATCAACAAAACAAAGGGCTATATTATCATTGGAAACAGTTTTCTCAGATATGGGCTTGCATGGAGGACATGTGAAAATAGAGCAGGATGAGAAGAGGTCTAAGAATGGTCGAGATGTGCCAAAGAAGTTGTCTATTGGCGGTGTGAAAGCCCGTCTCTTCTTGTCGATGCCAACAAGTGGCAGACAACGCAAAAGCCAAAGTGCTCAGGAAAGGTTGACATTGAAATACAACCGGTGGAGAAACTTGCACAATGCAGTGGCTGACCACGCAGACAATGGTGCAGCAAGGAATCGCACAGCGAATGTGTGGAAAAGTTTGGATTCCATATTCAAAGGTCTTGTGAGCTCAATACTTGGAGAGATACTGACTATACATTGTTTCAAGACGCTCTGGAGACCTTCCACAGGTCTTTCATAGCTGCATGGACAAATCAACACATAACTCATTACATGGTATATTACTTTATTTGATAAAATTGTGATTATATATTTACATATAAACAATAGGCAGGTTTTTTTTTGCAACATATCATATGCAACCACATGCCTTGGTTTGCTAGGCAGTATGGTAGCTTGGCTATATGGTCTACACAAGGTATGGAGAAAACTCACTACCAAGCCCGTACTGGCTATTTCAGCCACACTCGTCACGGAGGTGGTGCAAACAAAGCCAACAGTTTGGAGGAACGACATCAATGGACTTATAGAAAACTTATGCATAGAACACACCGAAAGGAATGTGTCAAAGACAGTCAGATTGGCCAAGCAATGAGATTAGCAAGCAAACGACGGAAGAAGGAAATATGGGAGGCATCTTCTGTGACATCACGACATGCAGAGTGGCGACTTCAAAAAGAATGCATTGGAAAAACTTGGACAACTCCGACCCAAGTTGTTTGAGACTTCCTAAAGATAGCGCATTGTAACACAATATAATTTTTTTGTGCCAAGAGAATACAACCAGTCACAAAAGTGAGAAACATAATGTACTCATTGTTTTGATAGAAAATGAACTATTTTTTGGCATCGACAATATACATTGGAGCTTCTCTATTCTTCATCTTCGTCAAGAAAAGTTACAAAATATTCTGGCCTTTTTGCCTGCTGTGTGTTATCGTCTTCTTCTTGCCTTGGTCTTTTGCAACCTAGTCCTGCAGGTTCGTTTGTCGACAGTACATTTGTCTCCACCTCCACAGCCACAAGAGACATTTCTTCAGTAGACAGATGCGCAATTGGTTGTTTATTGCGAAACATAGCACGCTTGTCATACTCTATTAATTGCGCAGGGTCAGCGATTCCGCATGCCAAACCATATACTGCTTGGGTCAAAAAATAGCGACTACACAAACCATACATTCCTGGCCCTTGGCCAAACATATACAATGCAGCCTTTTTTTCTAAAAGCATTATTTTATCTGCGTTCCACCTGATGACGGCCCCTCCTAAATATCTTGAAAGTGTCTTCAACGTCATCAAGGGTAGCTCCGCGTTGTCATTGGAGAAGGACGAATGGAAGACCAAAAAATTCGGATACTTAAGATTCTTTAAGTATTGGCCGAGAGAGGAATTCTTCCCTAAATCTCCCATGCCTCGTCCACGAGGGCGAGGAATGAAGGTATCATCATAGACCACCAACTGCAACAAATTAAAGTTATGAAATGAGATAAGTAGAAACCACAAAGGTAAGGCAAATAAAAAAAGATTACCTTCTGGTTTTCATCTTCCTCAAGTAAGTCCTCATTCCATAGGTTGATGCCGCCCTAACCTCTAGTGGGTGCATTGGAGGTTGAGGCCAAAGATGATGAAGAAGTGCTTGCCTTATCCATTTCTTCAATCCCTAGCTTTTTTTGCACATCCATGAACTCCTTTTCTGTTGGAAGCGTGCACTCATACCTAGCAACATCATCGTAAATCATCACAAGTGCACTTGCGGGGTCAACGAACTCATCGTCATTTACATGGGCATCTATAACAAAATACTTGTCGTGCTCAGGGTCAATGACAGCATCATCCTCTTCGAGATTCTGTGCCACAATGGCAAGGCAATAGTCCTCTCGAAGGTCAAAAAGCTCCATAATGTTGTTAAGCAAGACATACTGCAAGTCACCAATAGGTATGGTAGGTAGAACACTAGTAGGCAAAGCACCCTCTAGAAGCTGCACTCCCTCTGAAACCTGCAAGGCAAGGCTTTCCCGAGACTTGGGCTCTTGATCCTCCCCAGTCTGATCCTCTAGCGAGGCCTCTGCAGCATCATCATGCTCATCCAAAATTAAATGCAAGTATAAAATAAAACCTGCATAATATTCAGCCACTCGTTACTTACGGTTAGGAAGTGTACACTTGTAGTCTGTTATCCGCAAGTGCACTGGCAGCTTAAGGCAAATCCTAGAAAATATGTGTTTCTTGGAGGAGTCCGAATTGATATCCTTCATGTGAACAAAACGAAATCCTTGTATCTGGACAATGCCACCAGACGTTTGCTACTGGTAGGTCTGCTCAAAACCTGATAGGTAATGTTGCGCGGAGACAATCCACTCATGCAAAGAAAAATCTGGATTGAACATCGGCCTGATCTCTGTCTCGTGCTCCTGAAGTCCAATGCGGTATAGAAAATGAGATAGTTTGTCTTGGGGGGCATCCTCAGAGCAAGGCACTTCCTCCTCTGCTTCAACATTGAAGGGGTCCATAACGGAAATTCAAAAGCAAAGATAGACGAGAGAGCACAACATCCAAACAAAGGGCAAATGGGGGAGCAAGTCATATTTATAGGACTCCCGAGGACAATGATGACATCGATTGACGTGCATCATGGGGCCGGCGTGCATCATGCAGTCACCGTGATGATTACGCCACGTGTCAACCATCGTGGAACGGTCGCGCCACAACGCGAAACCGGTGCCGCCACACCAGAAAAGCACCGCTACCACATTTTGGCGCAACAACTTGTTGTCGCGTCATAATGCGATACGGCCAGTCAAGAGTGTTGCGGTCCGCCTCCTCGCATTGTGCCGCGACGTCTTTTTTGTCGCGCCACGCGTGCATCATGCAGTCGTCGTGATGATTACGCCACGTGTTAGCCTCCGTGGAACGGTCGCGCCACAACGCAAAATGGGTGCCGCCGCTCCACAAAAGCACCGCTATCGCGTTCTAGCGCGACAGCTTGTTGTCGCGTCATAACGCGATACGACCAGTGCAGAGTATTCTGGTCTGCCTCCTCGCGTTGTGCCGCGACATACCATTGTTGCTAGGGCAACCCGTTGGGGCGCTTCTTTCCTCGTCGTGCCATGTGGCGTAATCATTATGCTCGCACGCTTCCCGGCATACCTCACGATGTCATGATTAATGCAGCTGGCTCTTCTCATTATACTTATTCCGCTAATATAAACACCCCCCCCCCCCCCCCCTTTTTTTTTCACCGTTTTTTCCGAAGTGTCTCTAGTCACTCTGCCTTTTTACCCACATCCAGATTTCCATATTTCCTCTCATTCTCCTCGTTCAGGTCATGGCCCGCACAAAGCAAACAGCAAGGAAGGTTTATCCTGGCTAGTCTGTTCCGCAGGGCTAGGCTAGCTCGTCTACAGTGCAACCATCAACATCGCATGTGATTCCGAGCAAGACCATGCCGCAGTTACACACAACAATGCGAAGAAGAAGATACGAGTAGAATAGGAGCGTTCTACTCGAACTTCGTAAGCTCCAAAAGCACATTTCATTGGCAATACCTAAACTGCCATTCCAAAGAGTTGTTCGCGAGATTTGCGAGCAACACAACTTTGTTGGGGTATAAAGCCCAATGTGGTCGCCCAGGTAAGTGGGCGGGCCGCCAGGTATGTACACATATTTTTTTGTAAAAACCTAATAAGAACTCACTATGCTCTACACATTACAGTAGAGTGAGTTCACCATATCATCCTGCTCTTCTTCTCGCACTCTCTCTCGCGTCGCACTTCCGCTCGTACTCCTTCAACTGGTATCAGAGCTCAGATCGAGGCTCGGGGCAGCACTACAGGAGGCTAGAGTCACCAGCTCAGATTGGAGTGAAATTTGACAGGCGAAGACACGGCCCCAATTCCTGTGGGACTGCCCGAAGGGCTTGGTGTTCTCAGAATTTCATTATGAGGTCATCTCGGCCACCGTTCGGCTTCGACAAAGTTCTGCGTAGGCCATTTTCGACTACGTGGTCTCAGCGGGTGCAGATTTGGGGTTTTTCGGCCTACGACTGCAAGTGCTGAGGATATCGACACTCCCAGAGTGTTGATTTGTGGCTGTCTACACATCGAAGGACGGCTCACAGTTCTTGGAGGCGTGTCACATACGACACGGGCGCATCTACACACAGACTGTAGGCGACATCCACTAGTTCATCAGGTAGCTTGTGTTTGCTGCTTGATATTCCAGATTTCATCCTGACATTGCAGGTACTTCCACATGGGATGTATTGTCAGAGATGATGTATGTCCGTTGAGGGTTTGCTGGTTGTGAGTCACGCAGCAAACAACCGCCGCAGCGGTTACAACATACAGTGGGAAATTTGTGGATGTATGACTTTGTGGGAAGTCTATGTACTGTCAGATTTACTGCAGCCTTTGTTGAGGGTCGAGTGAGGTTTTATTGAGCTGGGAGATTCTCGAATGTTGAGATCCTTTTGGTGATACAGGTCTTGGAGCGATCCCTCGAGCACCCTTAGATAGGCAGCTAGGATGTATTGACTATGAGTTAGACAGTTGGGATTGCATGTTTGCTTTACTGCCGTTGAGGCATTGTCACAGTCTATGCTTACAGGACAGTGACAGACAGTATAGGTGCAGGACAGGTTTACCCGCAGCTTACAGTGTCAGAGAGACAGTGTTTTTTGAGCTGTTTTTTGGTCTGTTTTTTGAGTACACCAGAGCCATTTTACAAAGGAGACTCTGCCGAAATTTATGCAGAATCTGAAGCTTTCTTGGTTCATTTGACAGATTGATATTGGTTCAGAGGTCAGTTTACAGGGGAAACTCTGCCGAATTTTTCCCATGAAAGTAAACCACTGAGAAGCGTAGCTATGGCTGGATCACACAAGACTGCTCTTTACAATATCAAGAAGCTGGATGGAACCAATTTCCCATTGTGGAAGAAGCAGATTTGGCATGTGTTGGTACAAAAGAAGCAGATAAAACCTATAAAGCTCAAGGGGATAAAACCTGAAGATATGGACGAAGATGAATGGAGCGAAATGGATGAATTGGCACTTTCTACCATTATGCTGATTTTGGCAGAAAGCGTTTACTTCAATGTAGCAGACGAGATGTCGGCTTTTCAAGCATGGTTAAAGCTGAGTGATCTTTATGAGAAGCAGAGTGAAGCTTCACAGGTATACTGGCTTAAGAAGCTTGTTGGCTTGAAGATGAAAGAAGGGACACCTATGTCCAATCATCTGAATGAATTCAACACAATCTATAGTCAGTTGTCAGCTCAAGGTGTCAAGTTTGATGAACCTGTTAGAGCTATGTTCCTGTTGATCACATTGCCGGAAAGTTGGGACACTTTTCGCACAGCTTTGAGTAATTCTGCACCTCCAGATGGTTTGAACATAGCAGGTGTAGAAGGAAGTCTGCTTACTGAAGAAACCAATAGAAAGACAATGGACAAAGGCAAAGGAACAGCCTTACTAGTCAGGGGAAGGACCAAAGAAAAGTACAAAGGTGGAAAGAGGAATCAGTCTCGTAGAAAGTCCCGCAGTGCTAAAGGCAAGAGTGACATAGAATGCTACCATTGTGGCAAGAAGGGTCACATGAAAAGAGACTGCAGAGAATGGAAAGCAGAAAAAGGCAAAGAGAAAGCTGAAGACCATGGTGAGAAGAAAAAGTCCTCACTGAAGATTCAAGAAATAAATGTGACAAACACTGTTGCAGAGGATGACAATCTAGTGTCAGGAGACATCTACTTCTTGAAGAATACAATGGACTAAGCTCTTCTTACAGCATATGATGGAAATGCATTGAGTGATTGGATTATAGACTCAGGGGCATCACTTCATGTGTCTCCAAACAAGGAGTGGTTTACCTCTTATGTGACCACTAAAGATCATGTTCGGCTAGGCAATGGGCAGACATGTGAGATCTTAGGTGTTGGAGATGTTCAATTGAAGTTTTAGAATGGCTCTTCTTTCACGCTGAATAATGTGAGACATGTTCCTACAATTACAAAGAGCTTGATCAGTACAGGTTTACTTGATGATGTTGGCTACGTCACCACTTTTGGACAGAACATGTGGAAGATATCCAAGGGTTCTATGACAGTAGCACATGGAGTAAAGTCTGGAGGACTTTACATGATTTATGTATCAAATGTCTCTAAAAATGTAATCAATGTAACCGAGCAGCCGAACGTTTCTTTGTGGCATAGCCGGTTAGGACATATGTCCAAGAAGGGAATGGAAATCTTGTCTCGTTCTGGTTATTTGCCTGGCTTTTCATTTAATGATTTTGAATTCTGTGAACATTGTCTGTATGGTAAGCAAACACAGCAGCCACATAAGCATAGAAGCAGTAGAAGAGATACACAGTTGGCACTTGTTCATAGTGATTTGTGTGGACCTATGCCTAACCTATCTCTAGGGGGAGCTTCTTACTTTATGACATTTATAGATGATTACTCGAGGAAAGTATGGGTTTACTTTCTCAAGCACAAGGATGAAGCGTTTAGTGTTTTCAAAACATTTGTGACACTTGTGGAGAATCAGAGTGGCAAGAAGCTTAAATGCTTACGCACTGACAATGGTGGAGAGTATGTTTCAAAGGCCTTTCAGGACTTTTGTGTGTCAAAAGGTATAAAACGTGAACTTACTGCTCCTTACAATCCTCCTCAAAATGGTGTTGCTGAGAGGATGAATAGGACCATACAAGAGAAGGTCAGAAGTATGTTGTCTAATGCACAGTTGCCAAATGGGTTTTGGGCTGAAGTTGTATCAACAGCTGTTCATCTTGTAAATAGATCTCCTAGCAAGGTTTTGCAGAAGGATTCAGTGCCAGAGATGGTATGGTCAGGCAAAATGCCCTCATACAAGCATCTCAGAGTCTTTGGCTGTGAGGCATATACTCACATTCCAAAGGAATTTAGGAACAAACTTGAGCCAAAGAGTAAAAAGTGCATCTTTCTAGGCTATGGTAATTCTGGTGAGATGGGGTACAGACTTTGGGATCCCGAATCCAGAAAGGTTGTCCGCAGCAATGATGTTCACTTTAATGAATCCAAATATCATTCTAAACCAGAGAGGGTTGAGGAGATTAGAAGAGTTGTCTTCCAAGAAGATGGACCTGCACGTGCAAAACAAAATGTCAGGGCTCAAGAGGAGCAAGGACAGGATAGAGTGGAACCACAGGTTGTGGCTGAGCCTGAGCCACCTATTGTGCGTAGATCTCGACGTGTCACGCGACCTCCTGATAGGTTTGTTCCATCTATGAACTATGTCATGTTGACTGATTGCAATGAGCCTTCATGTTACAAGGAAGCAGTGCAAATGAAGGACTCCGGGAATTGGCAATTGGCCATGCAGTCAGAGATGACAGCTCTGCATAAAAACAAGACATGGAAGCTAGTTAAATTATGACAGGGCAAAAAGGCTCTACCTTGTAAATGGGTTTACAGGTATAAGATCACCGCTCATGATAGTCAGCCAAAGTACAAAGCAAGGCTTGTTGCCAAGGGCTTTAAGCAAGAACAAGGCATTGACTTTGATGAAGTCTTCTCTCCGGTGGTCAAGATGACTACATTGAGATGCTTTCTTGCATTGGTTGCCATATTAGATTTGGTGTTGCACCAAATGGATGTCAAGACAGCGTTCTTGCATGGTGATTTAGATGTGGAAATTTACATGCAGCAGCCAAAAGGGTTTGTTGAGAAAGGCAAGGAAGATTGGGTATGCTAGTTGTTAAAGAGTCTTTATGGCTTAAAACAATCACCGAGGGCATGGTACCATAAGTTCCACAAGTTTATGCTTTCTCAAGGCTACAAACGTAGTGAGTTCGATCACTGTCTATATACAAAGAAGGCTAAGGATGGTAGTTGGCTGATCCTTATTTTGTATGTGGATGACATGTTGATTGCTGGCAAGCACTTGGAAGAAATTTCAGCTTTGAAGTCAAAGATGGCAAAATCGTTTGACATGAAAGACATGGGTGAGGCAAGTCATATACTTGGTATGCGCATTGAGAGAGACAGATCAAAGAAGTTGATTTGGTTATCTCAAACAGAGTATATTGACAAGGTTTTGGAACGTTTCAATATGGAGAAGGGAAAGGCACTGAGTGTTCCATTGCCACCATATGTGAAACTTAGCAAACAAGATTGTCCTGTGTCTGAGGAAGAACAGGCTGAAATGGATAAGATTCCATATGCGTCTGCAGTGGGTAGTTTGATGTATGCAATGATTGCTACTCGCCCAGACATTACATTTGCAGTGGGAGTAGTAAGTCGATACATGTCAAACCCAGGCAAGAAACATTGGGAGGCAGTGAAAGGAATATTGAGATACCTGAAAGCTACAAAGAGTATGCGTATATGCTATGGGAGTCAGGAGCTAAGTGTAAAGGGTTTTACAAACTCAGATTATGCAGGTGACTTAGACAACCGAAGGTCTACGTCAGGGTATGTCTTTACATTGGCTGGTGGAGCAATATCATGGCGTTCTAGATTACAAGATTGTGTTACTCAGTCTACTACAGAGGCTGAATATGTTGCAGCATCAAAGGCATGCAAAGAATCAATTTGGCTTAATCGACTAGTAACAAATTTGGGAATCAAAGAAGAGAGGCATGTGTTATATTGTGATAGTCAAAGTGCTATACAATTGGCTCGCAATCCAGTTTATCACTCAAAGACAAAGCATGTGGATGTGAAGTATCATTTCATCAAGGAAATGCTCGAGGATAAGAAACTTCAGCTTGTCAAAGTTCACACCACAGAAAATCCTGCTGATCTACTTACAAAAGGACTTCCCTTAGAGAGCTTTGCGCATTTTCGCAAGCAGTTAGGTGTAGGGTAGTACATCACTTCTCTACATCTCTTGTATATTAGCTTGTATAGTAGCTTCTCTCACACTTAAAGTACCACATTGGACTTTAAGTGGGAGGTTGTTGGGGTATAAAGCCCAATGTGGTCGCCCGGGTAAGTGGGCGGGCCGCCAGGTATGTACACATATTCTTTTGTAAAAACCTAATAAGAACTCACTATGCTCTACACATTACAGTAGAGCGAGTTCACCATATCGTCCTGCTCTTCTTCTCGCACTCTCTCTCGCGTCGCACTTCCGCTCGTACTCCTTCAAACTTGAATTTCCGGTGGTCTTGAAGTGCAATGGGGTGCTTCCACGAGGCCGCTGAGCATTTTTTTGTAGAGATTTTCCAGGACGGCTACATTCTCTCGGCCCACGCCCATAGGACAACATTGATGCCGCGAGACATCAACACACTTCGCCTTCTCAGGTTCAGGTATGACAAAACAATACCGCTTGCCGGTATTTCAGACCGAAAGATGGACAATATTCTTAGAATACCACCTATTGACAAGGTCAAAGTTCATGAAGTGTCTACACAAATGCATCGATACAGCATCCGTCTCAACACCGAGCGGGACACAACAGAAGAAGATAGTGAGAGATTGGAGCAATTACTCCTTGAGATGATGGAGGAACAAATGGCAGATGCCATCAGTGACGCCAATGCTGATGATTTGTCATTGTTGTTTCCCTATTTCCATGTTGGCCTTCCTGTGTGGGGACGCATTCTGTATTTTCCTTATCACCCCCACGAGATTGCAATTTCACAGAACCAGACGAGGGAACTCACAGACTCTATCATCAATTGCTTGCTTTGGTGCGTGCTATTCTTTTTTTCACAATAAATTCTTTTAATATGTTCAATTTTGTATGACATGAATTTCTTTACAGTTTTGTAGTTTCAAATTTGCCTTGGAATATGCAAGATGACGTCGCCGTCCTTGACTCGAACCTCTCGGTTGTTTTGACGGCCGAGGATACATCTTTAGTGGAAGTAGTTGACTGGTTCCAGTCAGTGAACATGGATATGGCAAAATTTTTTGTTCTGGCTTATCATGAAGGGTACGCAATGTTTTCAATAGTGAAATTATTTTATCTTGAACTCTAATTTATTGTGATGACATATGTTTTGCTTATTTGTAACAGATCTCATTGGAGTCTTGTTCTCTTACACCTTGAACGAAACCGGTGCTACCTTGTTAATTCATCCCATGGATTTCATGGTGAAGTATGTAGGTAAGAGGTTTTGTATTTTGTTCGATATCGCATAAAATTTTGTTAAAAGTTGCTTATGAAATTTAATTGTATTTTGCCCAGATCTGTTCGAAAGCTTGTGTCTGCTCTTGAAACTTTAACGCAAGAGCAGATATATGAGAATCTTACGATTATTAGTTGCAAAGTCCCTAAGCAGGACGATGCCTACTCTTGTGGATGGAGGGTCTTATTCAATGCAGAAATTTTGTTAGGGGTCATGCTTGATGGAAGTCGTAGAAGTGTAAGCATTTGACACTCGTTTATAGATTTGTATCTTAATAAGTTAGTAGCTATGTTAATAAACATGATGTTCTTAACGCAGGTAAGAAATTTGGCAAATTATTCAAAGGCTGATGTTTCTTCGTTTAGAAACAGAATGATTGAAAACTTGATCAATTGCGCGACCATGCGTCCAGACGGAGCACGTGATGCTTTTATCCCGCCAGCACAAAGGCCCACGCCTAGGCCTCCACCGACAAGATACCCCGTGTCTGCCACACCAACACAAGCACATATCAATATGTCTCCAGATGCCTCCCCAACCCAAGCTCCCACTAGCTCTCGTCCTGAAGAAACAGCTCCAGAACTCTCAAACCCCCCCACCCAGCACCTCTCCTGCTCATGAAGCAGCTCCAGAGCCCCCAAACCCCCCACCTAGCAGCTCTCCTACTCATGAAGCAGCTCCAGAGCCCCCAAACCCCCAAGCCACCACCTCTCCTCAACCTCAACCAACAGCCCCCACATCACCGCACGCACAAGATTAGAAAGAGATTATGAAATGTACTTTTGACAAATTGATTACAAGCAGTGGATAGAAATTTGACTTTTGTTTTGATTATGGTTCAAAGTTTACAAAATGTTGAGTACAGTTTTCCAAAAAAATGGGAGAGTGAGGATCCAATGGTGTTTGGTAATGTAGAGAGCTGCCTTTGTCGAGTAATCTTTGAGAATAGTATTTGAATCATTGTGTAAAGTTAGTTCACTATTTCAAGTCTGTTGCTGGTAATCTGTGCACAAAGAGTCGTTTTTTCTTGTCTGTGAGGTACCTGCAATGCAACGTACGTGATAAGACATTGGGATACATGAGCACGATAGAGACATCAATGTATAAAAGTAATACATGTAGCTTAGTACCTTTCGCATGTTACACTTGAAAACAAATTTTGAAGGCAAATTGAGATCGGACTCATTTAACAGATCCTCTCGAACCTATCTTAAAGTGACATTTGATCTAACCACAACAACTGTAAGCAAATAATTTGAAAAACATATCTCGATGGACATCAAGGGATTAAAAGCATCGTCACTTAAATCTTGATCCATAGATACCAACTGACCATTCACTCGATGCCACCTCATGTAGTAGAAAGAAACTATAAAATTCTGTGATGCTATCATACACTTGCACACAACCAAGCGCTTGTCAACTTTGCACAAAATGCCTTCAGAATCACTGACATCCCAATTATCATCCAAAAAATCAAGGCAAGTTTGGGATTTGCAGATGAACATGGTTTCTGTTTTTCTAACCTCCTCATCGTGGAAGAAATCTATAAAGACATGTAATGGCATAAATAGACTAACTCGTACTTTCCTGCTTGCAATGTTTGGTCGCAAAGACTTCAAAATTTCCTGATGAAGCTTGAGTTTAAAACACTCAGAGGTTTCTGAAGTTGGAACTGGCCACTTTGGGGAATCTTGTTGGGGAAGAGGGAAAGGTTTCAAAGTGCCAAATCCATGGACAGAGCAAGGGGCGTTGTAAAAGTAGTCGTAAAAGAAAACTCCCCTCTCTGCGAGAGCTCTTCTCGCACTAGTTCTGTACATAAGTTCTCCCATCGAAGCATGAAAAGCATCAAAAATACCAATTATGCACTCAACTGGTTGCCAGTCTTCTTTGTTAGAAGGATAAATATCTGCAAAAACAAAAGATAAGAGAATGGTCACAAGAAATAGTCAACAAAATAACTTGAAGGATCTTTAAAGACTTTTTAGCAATATAGTAGTCACAAAGTTTGGTCTATGAGCAGGAAACCCCAAAGGTGACTGTTGTAGTCGTAATTCGGAGTGCATATATGCATGCTCAATGAGCACCTCTTTCACTGTCTTTCCCGTTTGAGACAAGCGAAAATATTTCACACATCGTTTGTAGCTGTTGATGAATTCATTTGACATCCGTTTTCTTCTTCTTGTTTGAAGCAGAACCCAACTACTAATGGTGACTGTGGTAGACATCCAGCGACCATGGTCTAAGTCAAAGCTGTTGAATAGTTCCACAGATTTAACAGAGGTGGATGGTCATCGTGGTTGTCTTCCTTCCATCTCTGCTTCTATTAGCTGCGAAGTGACACTACGCAAAAACGATAAAAGAAAAGAGGCTCACTAGTTTACGCAAGAAGTAGTAGCTTGAAAAGTGTTCATCAAAAGGCGTGCCTCATTGAATGTGAGTTATGGCACATTCGGCTTTCGTCGCCCATGGCAGGAGAATAATTTTCACAAATCGCGTCGTATCTTCTTATTGAGATCTTTTTAATAGAAAAAACTCTTTTTTGAAAACGCATAAATTTGAGATAAAAGTCAAATAAACTGGAGCTACCGTTGTCGTGACTCAAACTCTATTGGTCGAACAACATTCTCTCTCTAACGCCAAAAAGTGCTTTTTTGAGTCCAAACTTTTCCTAATGGTTGTGGTGTTTCATTGATTTGATATTCCACCTGTTTCATAACGGAAAATTGGTTAAATCATAAAATTTTCACGTAAAACAAATGAATTTAAAATATACTCTTTTGTGATGCCTTTCCTAGAGCTTTTGAGATTCTTTCATGCATTGCATCTTTCCATCTCCTCTCCTCTAGCTTTTGCACACCTATCAAGAAGCAACGCGTTGTGAGATTTTTTGTTTAAAAGTGTAGAGTAACATTTTCATCAATATTCATCAATACTTTCTTCATCACTATAGTTCCCCTCTACAAAAGCTAAATGTGCTTGAGTTACGTAACGTTTAGCTTGTTGCTTGTTGTATGCAAGCTTCCAACACTCGTGACGATTGTGACCCTTTTTGGAGCAATAGGGACAACTAATCTCACTTCTCGAGTGAAAGTTAGGAGAATCGGAGAGAGGATGGACTTCTTATGCAAAAGGACCCTTGAGAGGGAGCCTAATTCCAAGAAACATATTTTCAAGAGGTAGATGGAGAGGAAATACGTTTTCTCTTTGCAAACACTATGAGTGGGGTAGTGGGGTTGGTAGTGGTGGCTTGGGTTGAACTTTGTCGCATTGTATCCTCTTGGAGAATACGGGCCAATAAGAATTGGTAGTGTTAGGCCTATGGCATCGCTTTGGGTGGTGACGAACGTAGCCCAAGAGGAGCCCAATGCGCTTAGAAGCATTGTGGCTCCTTGTGTATCCAAAAATTGAAGACCGACAATGGTAGCCTCATCCAGGAGACGTTGCCACTCATCCAAGAAAGTGGGAACCTTTCCATCATCAGATAGAGAATAGTTCACCAATTTTCGATGAGCGGATACTTGTGAGGCTACGTCGATATGTGCGTAGAGGGTTTTAAGATGCTCCCAAATATCATGGGAGGTGAGAAGACGATGCACTAATTGGAGTTGAGTGATGCCTAGGCATAAGATTGTGTATGACATGGCCTTATTGTTAGATTTATGCCACTTAGCGATTTTGTCAGCATTGGTGGGGACTATATTGGAAGATGATCCTATAGGGATGACGGGAGCAGGGCATGGTGTGGTGCCATCGACCACTTCCCAAAGGTCCTCTTGAATGAGGAACATTTGTAGGCGAATCGCCCAACTGCGATAGTTAGTGTTATTAAGGTGATCAATTTTGAATGAGTGAGATGATTTCGTAGCGGCCATGGTGCCTTAATTGAGGTGTCTTGGTGTAAAGATGACGATGTGATTGTGTGTTGCACCTCAACGAATAACCTTATAAATTGGCAGGTACGTTGACTTGGATAGCCTTAGAAGTTGGCAAGTCCAAGTAGAGGTCGTGAAAGTGGAGATATGCGAATGCGAAGTGAATTAAATCATATTTTCTCTTAGCTTTGTTATTTTAAGTAATTAAAAATAATAAGATTTGAGAGCTTAGCCAATTGGTGCTTGTTATCGGATGTCGGTGTGTCCACTGGATTGCTCGATGCTTCATCACTTGTTTATGCTCGTCTCGTCACTTTCTCCACCACGAGTCTTTGTCCATTAGATACAGAATAACACTTCATTTGTTGCACAACCAAGTCCTTTGTCTTCTTCTCAGCCCCACCACCTGCATCAATCTGTCATGTTCCAACATCCATTAAAACCTTCACAGACACCTCCCTACTATCCTCTTCTATCTCATTGGGACAAAGTGTCAACTTCCATGCACCATAGTGGGAGCAATCCCCCTCAAACATTTCTTGGCATGGTATTCACTATTTGGAGGCATTGATAGGCTCCCACATACTATTGATCTGCTAGCATACTGCTTCGTTTGCAAAACACTCCTATATCATCAGTTCTATGAAATATGGAGCAAGTGCAAAGGTGACATTTCTCATGGTGCCCAAACTTGTTTTTTTTGCATCTGATTAAAAGCCTCTTTGAAGTAGAGCATTTGTACATGGGATACACAGCAACAAGTACAACGCTCTTTCAACTTTCGAACAAAGTACGACTTTGATGCCTCTAAGAATCTAAGAGACACAAACACTGTAGGGTGTGTCCTCTTGAATCTTTGGTATAACTCAACCAATGGCACCAAACAAAAAAGGTTAGAAAATTCCAACTTCATGCAGATGGTAAAATGCCACTTCTGCAGTAGTGCCAAAATTGGTTGTAGAGAGTACCAAAGATGGTTCTACAATACCAAAGATGGTTTTGAAGATGATATTATAGAACCATCTTTGGTACTCTTTTTAGGAAATTAGAGCTTAAGTAGTAGCAACAAAGTGAATACTTATGAGAGAGAGAGAGAGATAATCTTTAATCTTATGCTCAATGAGAAGAGATAGATAGAGAGAGAGAGAGCTAGACAAGATGTACGTGGTTCACCCAATGAGGTATACATCCACGAGAAAACAAGCGCTCAATGGATTTAGTCTCCACAATGGAGTTGTTTACAAGGAGCTTCTCACATTCTCCCCTCTGACTTACATTTTCAAGTCTTTAAAGTCTCTCTTTCTTGTGTACAAGAGACCTCCTTTTATAGATGCCAAGGAATCTCTACCCTCTTTTGTGTGAGAGGCAAAATGCCCATGTGTGTGAGCGGTCCATTGCCCATTTGTAGGATATCCGCCCATGTGCAAGACCTACGGTCATTTGTCCATGTGAGGCATCCACCGACCATTGACCATCAGTCACCATTTCCAGAAAAAACTCGAGGCCAAGACTTGGTATTTGGATTTTTGGTGAACAACTTTTTCATATATAATGCCTCATAACAAGGGCCTTACAAATGCACATTCTCATAGGGTAAAAATTACAAAGGTAAATCAGACTCCATACATAACAATCTCTCACTTGGAAAATCTAGAGTACCAAAATGTCCAACGAGTAACCAAAATGATTCATTTTTACCTTCTTTGGTACAATATAGAACCAATACCCAACAAAGTGGGTTCTTCTCAGAGCCTTTGGTAATATACAACCATTGCCCCATGAAACAGAATAGCATTTAAGATCTAGACAACACCAAAGCCAATCAAATTTGAGACTATTCAGAGGACATTTGGTGTTATACAAGGTAGTGAACTACCAACTTTTGTCTTCCACTTAGGCTTTGGTCCAATACAAGTGCCTTTTGGTATTCTTAACAACAATTGCCATCGAATGAGAGGTTAGAATTTGGCATTGTCTTCAGGCATTTGGTGATATGTGAAACTCTTGCAATGTAGGACAATACCAAATTGGGTAGTTCAAAGATGCTGGGGAATTATTCATGCAATGTGGGAGAGAGAGTTGAATGGATTACACGACCAAAAACCTTTGTTGAGCCAGTAGAGGATCACACCCACATTTTTGCTCACACTCATCATTTTTGTAACCATTGATTGTAATAAATGTCTTTCCGACATTGATTTTGAATTGAGCCATTCATTAAGTAACGGGACTCAATTGAGTTTCCAGCTTGTAATCCCGAAGTAATTTCACTTGCTGATGTAATTAGTTAGAGATGTTCTCACCTCCAAGGCTGAGGTATATAAGCCAAAGTTTTTGTAACCTAAGGAGATTCAGATTATTAATCAAAGTGAGTTTTTGGAGCGCCGTGACTGTGTCTGAGAGAGAGAGAGAGAGAGAGAGAGAGAGAGAGAGAGAGAGAGAGAGAGAGAGAGAGAGAGAGAGAGAGAGAGAGAGTCTTATCTACTTGCTACGTGAGCTACGGGGTTGCCATTGGAGAAGCGACACCGCCATTGTGTTAGCAACGGCGAGAGCTACGCAGAGATACCAAGAGTGCGCGCTATCGGCTTCTATGTGTGGTAAGTTCCTACGAGCTTCGGTGTGAGTTTTCTTCCAACTCGTGTGTCGGAATGGAGCGTGCAGCATATCTATAGAACCACAACGAGTAGAGCTACACATTGGTACCAACGGGGTCAAGTTTCGATCACCTGTATTTTTCGGCCTATCTTCATACGCGTTTACCGCACGGAGTGGTTATAGGTTGATTTTACAGTTCAAGTCTTTAGGGTGTTGTTCTTACCTAGTGTATAGACTTCCCCTTGAGTTTGAGATCGATTCAATGATGCTAGATCCTGTTTCGTATAGCATTCGTTCGTAGTACGGATTTCAAACACTTGCGTATTTTAGAACTTAGATTTGATTTCCTTAGTAGTGATTGTCATTAGAAGGTCGAGTAGGTGATTTGACACCCACCTAGTTGTTTCCATGCGCCTGCGGGTCAAGCTCCGTCCTCGTCTGACAAATTCTATTGTTGGTTGAGTTCTCGCTATTTAGCTTCCGCTAGCGGCGTAACCGCCTTAACATTCGGCGCCGCTGCCAGGGACGAGAGCCCTAAGTAGGTGACCTTAGACTAATCCTACGAGGTGAGTCGTATAAACTACTTTGTATACTTTAGTTAGAAAAGATCTAGGAGTGGTGGACTCCGAAGATCTCGAGAGATTCTAGGAAGTGGGGTATTCCTGGGTCTCCCGTGTTGACAGTATTTTTAGTTTAGCTTAGATTTGTTGGTTGTTTTATTGGTGTTGAGTAGTTGTTGATAGAAGAAGAATTTGCTAGTCCGTGAGTGGCAGTGGATCTCTTTAAAATCACAATTACCAAACCCATTTTATGATTAGGAATAGCTTAGGTAGGACTTCATTTGATCCTGATCTGGAGCTAGTAATCATTGGAGTATTTGCTTGATATGGTTGATTGCATGTTAGATCACTAAACCGTCGAGTTAGTAGTGAAACTTGCAATAAACAAAAGTCAGAGAAATTTTTTGTGTATCTGTGAGTTGCTGAGCACTAGAGAAAGCTTTAGGAAGGATTCTGTGCCAAAAAATTGGAAATCTGCAACTTTAGACATCATACGCGTATGATGTCTAAATGACCAAACAGAGACCAAAACAGAAATTTTGACTTTACCAGAGTGTTCAAAAGGGGGGTTATACCCTAATTTCAACTTAAAACAAGAGCATTAACACTCAAGGAAACCCAAAGAGACAAGTCGGAGTCCAAGAAACGCAAAGAATAGGAAATTTTGGATTCAGATCTTGTTTTTACATTCAAACCTAACAAAAACACTTGAAACTCAATTATAAACATTGGAAAAGGCTTAAAACCAAGAATAGTCAAAATCTGGGACAAAAGACATCATACGCGTATAATGTCTTTTGACACATCCACTGCTTATTTTTGATATCTGACCTGACAAGATTGTTACAAGCACTGTAGGAAGCATAAATAATAAGTTTGGACCCAAATTGATGAAAAAGACATCATACGCGTATGATGTCTTTTACCTAATTTTGGACATATTTTGATACTTTGCCAACACAGATCCATTGTAATAGCTGTCTAGAGGTTATATTTCAAGTTTCATCCCATTTGCATCACAATTGATCCAAAAAACAAGTTAAAAGCGGAAAATTGCCAAGAAAAGCCTAAATTAGCCATAACTTGCTCAAACAGAGTTCAAACTGAATTTTGTGAGTGGAAAGAGCATAAGGGGGCTACTGAGAGTGAGCATAACCAAAATAGTCCAAATCTGTGAAAAAAGACATCATACGCGTATAATGTCTTTTTCAGCATAACTGCAACAAAATTCTCACTTGATGAAACAGAAGTTGTCCAACTGACAAGATTAAACAATTGACCAAGTATCAATCAGTTTGGATCAATTCTGACCACAAAAACTTGGGGAAAACAAATTGCTGAGACGGAAAAGTTAAAGTCCTTTAGGGGAATTGATGAATTTGAGATCGGGCAGGAATCTCCAGAATAACCAACCAAAACAAGGGGAACAAGCAAGTGTCATATCAACCGAGGGAAGTGTAAACCAAAGTTGGGTGCAACCATTAGAGCCGATCTTTGAAGGAAGTGTCTCTGATACTTCTTCGGAGAGATCTTACGAGATTTTCACCGAACACTTGGAACACTTGAACCTGAACAACAGAGAAAATATGGCAGCAGGATCATCAAACCCTTCCGCCACAATGAATCTATTGTTCATAAAATACCAGTACGACAATGAGCAAGGTGCCAAGATCTACAAAGATGGAATGGACCGCTATTGTGTAAAGATAGAAGAGAGACCTAGTGAGTTCAAGGACTTAGTGCCTGTGAGCTATAGCGGAGATAGATATCTAGATGACGAGGGTACCATGTACTTGGTAGTCCTAAACCCTAACATTGTGGACAAGTGGGGATTGATGGGCACCAAAGCCAAAGTAGATGAAGAACTTGAGGAGAAAGCACCAATAATGAACTTCCCTGATGCGAGGTTAAGAAGAGAGAATGAAACTACAAGGATCAACACTGATAACATCTATGTGGGGCTATACAAATATAATAATGGGGAGCAAGATCTCTATTATAGATGTGAAGAACCCTACACCGGAGAGTTGACAGACCAAAAAAGACTTTATGCCTTTACCTACACAGAGGGATCGGAAGTGAAAATTGCCGCTTACGACAAGTATGGCAGGCAATACTCAACAATGGGCAAGAAAGAATTAGAAGGATATACATACTTTGGGGGACCACTACATCAATATTATGTTACTTCTAGCTCACAAAGACCAGCACCAACAAATGGAGTGCAAAACCCAATGACGACAGGAGGACAAAGAACTCAGGCTGCTGACTCTTTCAGTCAACCTCAGTACTCGAAGCCCGGACCAATGGGATCATTACATTCCAGAGAGTCAATGGATACGAATCGAGGTAGTGCAGTTCCAATCCCCACATATACCACTCCAGGTCCAAGGTTCGAAGTGGAACCATCACAATTACCTCCTAGTAGTAGATTCAGGGCAGGGGAACCGACAAGGGTAACCCATGAAGTCCATGATGCTAGAGAAAGCTTTAGCCGGGACACAGGAGCAATGAGATTGGTAGCAGACCATAGACGTATGAGACCATCTCAAGTAGCCAAGTGTATGCCAAAGAAGTATGGTGGTTTGGGAGATCCGTATGCACATGTGTCACTCTTTAAGCAAGTCTTAAGAGCTGAGCAGATAACAGATTTCCATACACAATACGAGGGATTTGGTCTTACTCTAGAAGGTACGGCATTGACATGGTTTCAACCATTGAAAATAGGGGGACTCCATGACATTGACCATTTGCTAAGAGAGTTTGCTGAGGAATTCTCAAAACGAGGGATTAAGCACAATACGGTCTCACAAATATATGCTTTTAAACAGAGAGAACACGAAAAAGTGAAGGAAGATTCACTTCGCTTCAAACAATACATTGAGAGATGTCCAGTACGTCAACGACCACAAGATGACAGACTATCTGTTCTCTTTATTGAGGGACTGAGGAACGACACTCTCAAGAAGGACTTGCACTTGAAAGCTTGTACAAGTTTCGAGCAAGTGACGAGAGAAGCATTGTACTTAGTGGATAACTGTACGGTTTATGGAGAGGTGTCAGCGGATACAGATTTCGCATCCAGTAGCTCTTCCTCCGTAGCGAGCGAGACTACCACTAAAAAGAATGTTCAAACAACAACCATGCCAAATGTAGAGCAAATGATAGAAGATGCTCTAAAAAGGATGGCACCATACCAAAAACCATTGCCAAAAACACTGAAATGGTGTGCTATTGAACAAAAATGGACAAACCATCCAACAGAGGAGTGCTATTACAACAAAGGGTATGTAAGGGAGCGTCAGTATGCACCTCCTGCTCAATTAGCACCACCTCAAGTACATCCAGTACCTCGATACCCAACGGGAAATGTACCAGGACCTATGGGGATAGAAAGACCGCAACCGGTATTGGGACAACAACCACCTTTACCAGGAGCAAGACCAGTGGGCATTAGATATGCACCAATCTTAGAGAATCAGGAAGAACAAGCCTTAGTGCCTGTTCAAGCCTATTATGAAGAACCTGGTGCACACATGTCTCCAACTGTGTATTACCCACCAGAAGAACCCAAACAACCAGAACCATGGGGCATGATGGGGAATGTTGGAACACCAACAGTTACAAGTGCTTCTGATGAAGAGAGATACAATTTGGACGCAAGAACATTGATGTTCATAGCTCATGGAGGGTTAACAGGACAAAGACCATCCTATCCACAAAGGACGAATCAAATGGGACCAAGACCAGCACTAGGACCCTGTTACAAGTGTGGAGGTGACCATCTGATGAATGTTTGCCCACATACGGAAATCATTAGAATTAACGCTTATTGCACTGAGTGTGGGGTTACTCACTTCATTGAGGATTGTTCAAAGAATCCAAACAAAGTGCAAAAGACGACATTGAATATGCTAGAAACTATTCCTACCAGCAGTGGGTTTGAAAATGAAACTCTGATACCAACGCAAGTTGTTACTAGAGCTCAAGCTAAGAAAACCACTAGAGAACTTGAGAATGGAAAGTTAGCGACTGAAATGGTTAGTCAAGGACCGCGGAGTCAGAGAAACACATGGAAAGCTAGAAAAGCACGCTGAAGTTGAGAAAAGAACGTGAAGACGCTATTCTAGCTGAGGAACTAAAGCAAACTAAAGCTAGATTAGAAAAACTTGAGAGTCAAAACGGGAAACGAGAGATGAGCCCGGAAAGAACGAAACAAAAGAGTATCAAAGAAACAACGAGCTTAAGCTCAGGGGGATCAATGCTAGTCTACAAAGTACACGAACCATTGGACGCACTGATGAGAGCTTACGAAGCTAGGTTAAAGACCAACCAAACACAAGAACAGAGGTGGATGACATACCCAAACGCGGAATTGGAAAAGCAGAGACTTGAAATGTGCCAGAGAATGATCGAGACTGCACAAGCCTTATTAGAACCACCAAGAGAAACAATGAATGGTGGAACGGAAAACCCAATTCAGCAGGACACTATCATTTCACAGGTAGCTGAAAAGACTCCCAGTGCACAAAAGCCTGAAAATACACACAAGGATGACCGCATAGTATTGAACACAACCGATTAGGAGATAGAGAGTTTTCATCCAGTCATACAGAGGTCTTACGGAAGAGATGAGGATTACAATGAATTTTGGAAACAAGTGAGAGAGGCAAACTTTGCAAACGAGCTAAGTTGCCAAGCTAATCAGACAAATTGGGAAAAGGACATCAGGAATCCTCCCATAGTGGAATTTGAGGCAGGATCTCAAGTGGACTTGGATCTGCAATCTTACTGGGGAGATGGGGGCTCTGTTAGAACAATGGAGAGCAAACCTCACTCACTGAAAACCTTACCTTCATACTTAGGAGAGTATGAAGCAAAATCCGAGATTAGAGCACTTTCCTCACGAAGAATCTCATCAGAAAAAGTCATGGACTCGCAAGGATTGATAGAGATCTTGTCAACACCAGTAACATGCACTATCACTCTAGCTGAGCTTTTGAGGCTAAGACCACATATGTGGACCACTGTAGGAAAATTCTTGGAGAAATTTGGGATAAAAGACCCAACATCGAGACTGCAAGAGGGTATACAAGAGCTGAGTAAACCACAAAAGAACGCTAAGCCTGTACCCTTAAACAAGGTCGGAGAGTATTGCGAAGGTGAAGAGGGGAATACAACCTTACCAATTGAATTCCAAGGAGTGAAGACGATGGCAATACTAGACAGCGGAGCTGGGGTAGCCATTGCTACAAAAGAAATCTGGAAAAAATGGGGGAAACCAGCAATAAGGAAGACTAGGTTGAAACTCCAATTAGCAGATGGACACATGGAGAAACCTATGGGGTTATTAGAGAAAGTCGTAGTGACTTCTTGCGGCATTGAATACGAACATACTTTTGCTATTGTCGATTTTGGCAAGGAGAATAACTATGATATCATATTGGGAAGACCATTCATGAGACAGTTGAAAATGGTCCAGGATTGGGGCTACGATCACATATACCTGAGAAATATGGAAACCACTACACGTGTGAACCTGAAAGACCATAGCTACAAAGATGTGAACCGAACACCGGTGGAGGAGTTTGATTCAGCTACTTTGGCGGGATCCGAATTTCCAGCTTGGTTAGGTAAACCCAAGGAGTTATGGATGTGTGGAGCTTCGAAATGTGGAAGTCTGAAACGAGAAGAATGTGTTTTAGAAAGGGCTATCGAAGACGAAACTTATATAGGAGAACCCTTTCCAGAGGACACGCTTGAACCATTAGAATGGACACACATTCTAGCAACCCTAGATGTGTGTGCAATTCCGGATGGTCCCACAACAAAATTTTGCGACAAGGACGGGTACGATGTGGTTCCGTACTTCATGTTGAGAACTGTACTAGAAAAAGAAACTGAAAAAAACGATACACTGGAAAAGGAAGATGAAGAGGAGGTGTTTCACGACATTCTCAATCATCCTGAGTGGGGAAATGAAGCAGACAACGAGTCAACGGACAATTCAGGCGGAAACGAAGAAACTGTAACGGATGTCCGATTTTATGATTTTCCGAACCAAACTAAACAACGCCAGAAACGCTATAGAGCAAAGAAAAAAACAAAGGGGGTTAGAACCAATCCGATGCCTAGAATAAGAGGAAAAAATCAATTCCTAATGCTAGTAAACGCGGAAGATTGTGTTAAGGACAAGGTTTCTGGAAGAATGAGAGGCAATGATCAAAAGAGCTTACGAAAAGACAAAAGAGGCTCAAGAAATCAAGTTCAAAGGAATGGAACGAAAACAGAAACAGAAAAATCAGAAAAGAACAAGCGCAACAGGGAACACACGGAGTCCAAGTTAGAACGTAGAAACAAGTACAGAGAACTCAAGAAGACTCTGAAAGAAGTTTGGACGACAGAATTTGAGAGTGGAGAGGACGAAAACGCCAAAACCAAGGAAAACATGGATGTTCCCTCTCACTATAGGAAATTCACAATAGAGGATAGGAAGGTGGTATTAACCCAACCTATTCGAGAGAGAAAGGAGAACGAATCTTATGACGGACCGGAGGATGCAAAAAAAGTTGATTTAGCAGCTCCAGGTGAGCCACCTAGACCGGTGTACATAGCCACAGATTTGTCTCCAGGCGAGGAAGAGAGACTTTTGAGTCTTCTCAGAGAGTACAGGGATGTGTTTGCATGGTATTATAAGGACTTAAAGGGAGTTGACCCATCGATATGCCAACACACAATCCCACTGAAACAAGACGCAAAGCCTAGCAGACAGAGACCATACACATATAATGATACTTTTGCTAAGCGAATCAAAGAAGAGATAGATAAGCTAATGGAAGCTGGATTCATATACGAGATTGAACACACCGATTGGGTATCTCCAATTGTGGTGGTACCCAAGAAGAACGAAAAACTCCGAGTGTGTGTCAACTTAAAGAAAGTGAATGCTGCAACAATCAGGGACAATTATCCCTTGCCGATAACTGATCATGTTCTAGAGCGTGTATCAGGGAAAACAACATACTCTTTTCTTAATGGTTTTTCAGGATATAACCAGCTAGCCATAGCACTGGAAGATCAACATAAAACAGCTTTTGCAACGGAGTGGGGAATTTATGCTTATAGGGTTATGCCTTTTGGTCTAACCAATGCTCCCGCAACCTTCCAGAGGCTGATGACGCATGCTTTCAAAGAATACTTAAGGTTGTTTCTAGAAATATACATGGATGACTTATGTGTACATTCTCTTCTGAGAGACGAGCATCTAGAACACCTAAGAAAAGTATTTGAGAAATATAGGACATATCGCATTTGTCTCAATCCTGAGAAATGTGTGTTTATGGTCCGACAGGGCAGAATTCTGGGACATATTGTCTCACAAAACGGAATATCCACGGATTTAGAGAAGATAAAAGTTATAGTGGATATGCCCAGACCAACCAATATGAAACAAGTACAGAGCTTTATGGGACATTGCGGATATTATAGACGATTCATTTACATGTACGCTATAATAGGCCAACCACTTTACAGGCTAATAGTGAACTTTGAATGGACAGAGGAGTGTGAGGAATCATTCAAGAAATTGAAAGAGGCACTCATTACTGCTCCAGTCTTGAAATCACCAGATTGGGAGAAGATATTCCATGTGCATATAGATGCTTCGGCATATGCAATAGGATGCATTCTGGCTCAGCCAGAAGAAGGAAACATGGATTTTCCTATCTGTTACGCCAGTCGACAGCTCAACAATGCAGAGAAGAATTACACCACAACAGAGCGAGAGGGATTAGGAATGATATATGCTGTGAAGAAATTTCGGCATTATCTTCTAGCCAACAAGTTTGTGTTTTTTACGGATCACCAAGCCTTGCTCTACCTAGTGAATAAACCATGCAATACCGGGAGAATAGTGAGATGGTTCATTATCTTACTGGAATTCGACTTCACGGTAGTAGTAAAGAAAGGAAAAACACATCTTAGAGCTGATCATCTTTCGCGATTGACGAATGGAGAAGACCCTATAGGAGTAGATGACGACATGCCAGACGCGTACTTGTTCAACATAGAAATGATACCGAAGTGGTCTCAAAATGTCGTTAACCTATTAACCTATGGAGGAGAGTTTGATAGAAGAGAATACAACCAGAAACATATTGCTATTCAGCAATCCAAGAATCTTCAATTGATTGCAGGAAGGTTGTATCAATTGGGAAATGATCATGTTTTACGACTATGCATCAATCCTGAGGAATATAATATATATCTGTGCGAAGCACATGTTCAGGAATGTGCATTTCATTGTTCAAGAAGGAACACATATAGGAATTTGTTACAATTGGGAGTCTATTGGCCAGGAATGAAAGAAAGCGTACATGAATATGTCACTGTATGTATTGTATGTTCATCAAAACCGCCAGCAGAGTATTCGACATTATATCAGATAATGATCGCTCCAGAATGGAGTCAGTATATTGTTGAATATCTCACAAATAGAACTTTCCCAGAAGGAACGTCAAAAGCTCGTCAGAAATCTGTAGAGACAGAAGCTAGAGATTACGCTTTAATAGGAGATCAACTCTATAAGAGAGGTAAAGACAACCAGCTTAGGATTTGCGCATCAGAGTCTGAGTATGTGATAATCCTAGAGCAAGCTCATGGAGGAGTAGGTGGAGGCCATTTCTCAGGTGATAAGACAGCAAAACTTGTCTTAGCCGCAGGAATATGGTGGCCAACATTACATATGGACGCTGAGGAATACGTTAAACGGTGTGATGACTGTCAGCGGACCAAAGTACCACTTAAAAGAGATGATATGCCGCTTAGACCAATGATGGGGGCAAGAGCTTTTGCAAAATGGGGGATTGATTATGTCGGACCCATTTCACCTCCTGCATATAAGACTCATGCACAATACATCATTGTGGCTACAGACTATCTAACAAAGTGGGTCGAAGCAAAGGCAACTCAAAAAGCAGATGCCAGGACCACGGCACAATTTCTGTATGAATACGTCTTTGTACGATATGGATTGCCAATAGAAATTGTGAGTGATCGAGGCACACATTTTATAAATGAAGTGATAGAGATCCTTCTAGATGAATTCATGGTAATCCATAGGAAATCAGCCCCGTATCATCCACAAGCAAACGGACAAGCTGAAGCAACAAACAAAACCATATGCACGGTCCTTACGAAGATTGTATCTGAGTCGAGAACTGACTGGGACCAGAAGTTGCATTCAACATTATGGGCATATAGGGTAGCATATAAAACATCAATAGGAACGACCCCATATAACATGGTTTTTGGGCTAAATGCTATCTTACCAATAGAATTCTTGATTTCAATCTTAAGGGTGGCTAAGGATCTAGAGTGGACAGGGCACGAGCTTTCTGATAGAATAGATGACCTGGAAAAGCTAGACGAGCTTCGCCTAAAAGTAGTAGCTTCTATCTACGCTCAAAAAAGGCGACAAAAGGAATTTTTTGATAAGCATGTGCGGACTAAAGAGTTTAAGGTTGGGGACTATGTCTTAGTTTACACTCTGAAACAGCATGCTAAGAAGCTTAAAAAGCGAGGGATGGGACCTCTGGTGATTAAAGATCTATCACCAAGTGGAGCCGTCAAGCTTGCTACATTAGACAGAGAAGAAATGCCCAATTGGATTAGTGGATGCAGAGTGAAAAAGTATCTCTTGCCGCTAACCCAAGACATGCTTCTCAAAATACATCAAGAAAAGCTGCGTGTCCAGAAAAAGAAAATGATTTTGGAGGAAGCGCAAGCCGAGACGAAGGAAAAAATGGAGAAAAGAAGACTACTGCGTCAGAAACAGCGCAATGAAGGAACAATACGAATAAACGCAGTCAGTATAACAAAAATGGATAATGACAAAGAAGAACCCATCATTGAATGCAAAGTAGGAACCAACCAAATCAAAGCCAGAGCACTATTTGATTCAGGAGCTCAAGCTAACCTACTTTCACTCAGTTTGTATAGACAATTGACAAATGACACTAAACTACAAACTGCTAAGCAAGAGTTAAAGAGTTACTCTGAGAATTCAATCAAAACTGTCGGATGCACAGTTTTACATATACAGATTAACCAATATGTGTATCCTCATATGTTTTACGTGGTTGAAGACCAAGCTACACAACAACCATTATTGCTAGGACAACCATGGCAGAAACAATACAATGCAATGATTGACTGGAGTTCTAAATCAGTGCTTATCAAATACGAAGGTGAAAGCCAATCAGTTAAGTTCACCAAAGAAACAGAGCCAACTCCAAAGGAAGAATCCAAGCACAAAGGTAAACAACAACCAGAGAAAAAGAAGAAGCAATGGCAACCAAAAGTTTCTATACAACCGGATTACTCTTCGACGAGGAATTCTCAACAGTGGATAAAGAAGACAAACAATAATATAACAGCTCAACCTTAGGAAAAAACGGAGTCAAAGTTGGTATGGAGACCAAAAAAGGTTGTGCCAGAGAACACAAAGGTGGAAAACAGAGTCTTCAATACCAGACAACAGAGTGATTCCAGACAACAAAGGACAGTGAAACAGATCTGGATTCCAAAGAAGTTCATGACGGCACAAAGCTATCGCAAGCAAATTTGGATCCCAAAGATTTGTAAACAGGAACTCCCTTCAGTACAATCAACGGAAACTCCTAGGTATTTCAAGGCGAGGAAATCACCACAAAGGACAAAGCAGGTTTGGGTCGCAAAGAGTTTGTGGCAAGCACAAGAGAAGCGGAAGCAGATTTGGATGGTGCAAAAGAACAACAAGGTAAAGATGAATCCATCTACTGATTCTATTGCCGAAGTATCACCAACCCAACACCCGACCACCAATCCTTCAATCAAACAAAGAGCAGCTTTATTGGAAAGGCTGTTGTATCATCGCTCTGCAATTGCATTGGGAACTTATGAACAAAACAACTACAATGCTTCGCCCATAGACACTTCATAGTCGTCCGGGAGGACTCAGACTAGGAGGGGGGGAGGTATACAGGTATACAGGAGTTACAAAGCAGCTACAAGCGCCAAAAACAAAGAAAAACAAAAATTATATTACAAGGGCAGTATCTTACATGATTTTGCAATTTTTATGTTTGATTGCGGATATTGATAATATTTATGCCCTTATATACCTTGTTTTGCAATAAGAAGAGATCAAATGATGAATTTGGGTCTCTAGACGTGTAAATATCACTAAATAAAAGTGTTTTTGGAGCAAAAAAGTGAAAAAAAGTGGTAATCCAAGTCCAGAAATCACAAATAAGTGTATATTCATATATACAAGGTTACCAGCTATTTATCGTGTATGTTTGGGATTTTTTGGCTTCAATTTGCTATTTTCCTTTATTTTTTATGATTTTCTTAATAAAAGTAAAAGAAAAATAAAAAAGCAGGTGAAATGAGATCGGAAAAAAGAAAAGAATAGACTGTGATGATCCTAATGACAAGGGCAACCCATGGTAAAAATTGAGTACAATTCGGGAAAAGTCGCGGAAAGCCCGAAATGACAGAATTTTGGCAAAGTGGACAGATTTCTCAGAAACAAGTCAAACGGAGTCCAAATTGAGAAATTTCAAATCCTAAAGTGCATTTCACGGAGCACATGTCAAATTTGGTAACAAGTGATCCGGGAAGCCCGAAGTTAAGTATTTTTCACATCACTTTCAAGCTCATTTCCACTATTACCTTCTTGGAGAGAGCAAAGAGCACATAGGAGCATCCGACCTTCTACCGCCTTCTACGACTGCTATGAGAGCTCAGAGGACACCAGACATGAGAGGTAGAATCGTTGCCATAAGCTTTTGATGCTTATCGTTAACTTTTGTCGCGAAAACTGACCAAA
This sequence comes from Adiantum capillus-veneris, assembly GCF_014529385.1. NCBI lineage: Eukaryota > Viridiplantae > Streptophyta > Polypodiopsida > Polypodiales > Pteridaceae > Adiantum > Adiantum capillus-veneris. The sequence continues at coordinate 122,679,706 of NC_140953.1, forward strand.
ACCAAGAAACAAGAGTAGACGGGGAATGGGGAAGAATGCTAGGTAGAGGCACAACCGCCTAACCAAACCTTTCAAGAACTTAGAGGTGGGTTACCCTAGCATAGAAGATGGGTTTCTAACACTCAAAGCTCGAGAAAGAACGACTTGAAAAACCCTAGGTCAACAGATCCTGCAAGAGGCAAACAGGAAAAAGTTGTCGAAACGACACAAAACTTCTCAGGAAACTTAACAACATCGAGGGCAATGCAACCATGGAGTATCTCCGGGTTTGGATCACCAAAAGTAGGTCGGAACAACCGATTCGGCTGCGGACACACAAAGCGTCATTTTGGCATAACGGCTAAAATTGACGACCAAATGACATGAAACTTCACAAGCAGCTTCAAATATACATGGATGACTTATGTTTGCAAGCAAAACCCAAAAGAAAGCTGAGTCACTTACTGATGGTGAAAAAGACGCTTTCGGGCAACCAAATGGAGAAAGATGGAGAACGGGGAGCCAAAGTCAAGTTCAACCAAATAGGTGGCTTCACAACATATCCAATGAGCTGGAAATGCAACTCTCGAGAAGAAAAGTTGAAGAAATTCAACTCCAAGGCAAAAAGACGACTTCGGAGACTGAAATGCCTATAAGGGGGCTTTTTAGCTAAACTAATGACTTTTTAAGTTGAAAACTAGTTAGCAGGGCTTAGGGCACTAGCACAAAGCATTCTTTGCACAAAAAGACCAACATTTCAAGAAAAGACATCATACGCGTATGATGTCTCACAACATGATTTTCACATCCATTTCAACATTTGAGTGCATAGCCTCATTCCACATGTTAATCACATCCTATGAACCAAGTATCATGAGAATTGGAGTTAGAAAACCCAAGGAAAACCAAAAAGACGCAAAGTAGGCCATAAAATTGATTTTTGGTCCTAATTTTGTCAAAATAACTCCAAACTCATTGAAACTTTGTAGGATTGTTGATTAACACATCTATAAGCTATCTGGAACCAAAAAACACCATTTTGATACAAAAGACATCATACGCGTATGATGTCTATTTGCACTTACAGAGCCAAAACTGCTCATTTGACATCATACATCCATTATATATATCTAATACATGCTACATATGAAGTTTGGAACCATTTGGTCAAGTGGATCACCCCATTAGCCCAATTGAGGGAAAATCCTTCATCCAAAGCCTATTTTGGCCCAAATCCAACATACTCAAGTCCAAACCAAGATTTGAGTAGATATAGTCCTTCACTAGTACATGGGGAGTCCACAGAACCAATCCCATGAAAAATTGATGAAAAAGACATCATACGCGTATGATGTCTCCAGATCCATTTTTAGCCCAAAATCTATCCAAAATTCATAAATCCACTGAATAAGCCTATCTAAAGCCAAATCCAAGCTTATAGAGAAATTTGGTCCAAAAATACACTAAAAGACATCATACGCGTATGATGTCTCACTATGTGATTTTGGCACCTCAAGGCTTCAACCACCAAACAGAAGTGATCTACATGCCATTTGAAGGTGAACCACCAAGTTTTATCCAATTTGGATCATAAAATCCAATTCCCTTTCAAAATTTTGCCAAGAGCCTGATCTGGACTAAACTGGCCAAAACTTGACCAAATGGGATCCAAACTCAAATCCAAGCATATGATACTCATGTATACACTATCAGCTACAAGCACAACCAATATGAATTCATTTTGACACAAAAGACATCATACGCGTATGATGTCTCCAGCATGATTTTGAGCCCATTTTGCATATTTTTTCACCTACCTTGCATCCTTAGGCCCTGAATAGCTCATGTTTCAATTTTCAAGTCATTTGGATAGTTAAAAGCTTCATTTCGGCTTTTAGTACTAAAAAGACGCTAACTTTTGAAATTGGAGTTACAGGATCCATGGATTCCGCCAAGTTATCGGCAACGAAGAGAAAAAGACCGACAATCAAGGATGCTCTTGCAGAAGCGGAACCCTTTGACATTCCAGCAGAAACCCTCAAGCCAACCAAAACTTGGGTGGAGGAAGCTGTATTGGAGAAAGAGGGAATAAAGATCTACCAGGGGACTTTCAGAGATCCTCAAGGGCAAGCGGTGGATATACCGATGATCCCACAAGAATTGGTGGATTATAGCAGGTCAGAGAACATCAGCAGGTACCTGGAAAGGGCAGACTTGCACAGATTCTTCACCTCGAGACCATCAGGTGTAGATACAAGAAGAGTGTATGAGTTGGCAACCTCCATTCAGAAGGATGGGAAAGCCACATTGACAGCAATAGATGGAGAGAAAGTAGAGGTACAGATCACTCCACAGCTCATTGCAGATGCATTGAAGCTGAACAACAAAGGGAGCTCTATCAGGGAAAGAAGGGAGTCTATAGAGGTTTATGGGTCCAAGAAACAGAATGCAACTTATGGAGATATGGCAGACCAAAGAGCGGCAACCCTTTGCCGACTGTACAACCAATTTCTCCATATTTGCAGTAAAAGACCGCAAAAGTATACGACACCGCCCCATGCCATTGCAACTACCATCACATGGGCATTGAAGAGCAATATGCCAAAAGAGGTGAATTACGCTCAACACATCCACGAGCAAGTAATTGCCATGCACAACGAGAAGCCAAAGTATATAGGAGGAGCTGAAGTTCTGACAAGAATAGCTTATGAAGCTATTGGAGCCAGAGATCAATGGCCAAAGGTTCCCTCCCAGAATGAGTGGCTTAGAGAAGCCGATGAGGAGGAAGAACAGCCTGAAGTATCCAAGAGGGCGTCCACAAGAGCACGCAGGAAACTAGAAATAGTTTCAGAACCTGAAGAGAACGTGGATGAGCCGCTTATGAAGAAAGCAAAGAAGAAGGTTGCCCAAGCAAACCAAAAGTCAGAAAGCGGCAAGAATGGAAAGGCTGGTGGAGCAGTTTAGAGCGGAAAGAGCTCTAAAGGGGGACTTTGAAGAAAAGTGGGTGCCAGACCCCACTAAAGTCAGAACTAGCTCAGCCAGGCCACATGTTGATCAATATGATCAATATATTAGAGCTTATGAGGAGTCAGAGGCTATACTGGAGCAGCAACCTGTCGAGCCATACACTGAAGAGGAAGTACAGCTTTTAAAAGCTGAGCTGAAAAAGGATGACAAGGGGAAGAAGAAAGTAGATGAGTCTACTGAACCTCAAGAGAAAGACGGGCAAGCAAACAAAGGGAAAGCCAAGATGACTGAGGACAATCAGCCCTCCTTTACTGATGTACCAAGCCCGAAGAAGACGGAAATCATTGTGGAAGAGACCACAGTAGAGATGGACACGGCTGGTATGGAAAAGCCGGAGGCCGGGACCAAGGAAAAGGAGATGGATCCAATTCAACAAAAGAAAAACGATTATGGGGATCTGGTAGCGATAGGGTACACTGAAGAAGAGGCCCTTGAGGCGGTTTATGGGATCACCCTACAAAAACGAGATGATCGGAGAGGGACAGAGGAAAATACAAAGAGTACAAAAGAAAGTGATGAAAAACTGAACGAGCAGAACGTACTAGAAGAGCCGAAGCCAGTGGAGGTGGTGGCCAAAAAAGCTTTAGAGTTGACAGATGAAGATGAAAAAGACATGCACATGGTGCATGAACTGCTCAACAAGATCAAAGAAAGATCCAAGGCAAAGGAAGTGGAGATTGAGACAACCAAACAAAGGGAAGCCGAGTTGCAGAGGAAATTAGAGGATGCTATGACTGAATCTGAAAGTCATAAAGCATCACTCTACGATGCGGAAAACGAGAGAGATGGCTTGATACTCCAACTGAAGTCGCGGAGCGGAGCGTGGGTCGACTCTCTCTCTCACACACACACACAGTGAACTTACACAGTACAATACGCAGAGAACTGTTAGAAGGGTTATCTCCCAAATCCTTAGTATTCACAAAGTATAAGTTAGTATATACAAAGAGTTAGAGGAAAGTGAGTTAGGCGGACGGCCAGCCATATCCGCATAAGAGGCCACTTGGGCTTTAATCCCAACAACCTCCCACTTAAAGTCCAATGTGGCACTTTAAGTAACTGTAAATCTATGAACATAAATGTACAAAGATTTAGATGGCTGCCATCTATCCAATGCCCAATAACTCACGACAATGCACAAAGCCCTCTCCTGAAAGTCCCTTTGTGAGTAGATCAGCAGGATTGTCCTTGGTGTGGATCTTCAGCAATTGTATCTGCTTGTCTTCAAGTACTTCCCTAATGAAGTGATATTTCACATCAATATGCTTAGTCTTCGGATGGAACACTGGATTCTTTGGCAATTGTATAGCACTTTGACTATCACAATATAACTCTGGCATATCTGCATTGATTCCCAAGTCTGCAACCAATCTACCAAGCCAAATAGCTTCTTTGCATGCCTCATTTGCTGCAACATACTTAGCTTTTGTAGTAGACTGCGTAGCACAATCTTGTAATCGAGATCGCCATGATATGGCACCTCCAGCCAATGTAAAGACATAGCCTGATGTAGATCTCCTCTTATCTAAGTCTCCTGCATAATCTGAGTCAGTGTATCCTCTGACACTCAAATCCTGACTACCATAGCATATGCGCATACTCTTTGTATGTTTTAAGTATCTCATGATACCTTTCACTGCCTCCCAATGTTTCTTGCCGGGATTTGACATATATCTGCTAACCACTCCCACTGCAAATGCAATATCCGGACGTGTAGCAATCATTGCATACATCAAACTACCCACTGCAGACGCATATGGAATCTTATCCATTTCAGCCTTTTCTTCCTCAGACACAGGACAATCTTGTTTGCTAAGTTTCACATATGGTGGCAATGGAACACTCAATGCCTTTCCCTTCTCCATATTGAAACGTTGCAAAACCTTGTCAATATACTGTGTTTGAGATAAACAAATCAACTTCTTTGATCTGTCTCTCTCAATGCGCATACCAAGTATATGACTTGCCTCACCCATGTCTTTCATGTCAAACGATTTTTCCATCTTTGACTTCAAAGATGAAATTTCTTCCAAGTGTTTGCCAGCAATCAACATGTCATCCACATACAAAATAAGGATCAGCCAACTGCCATCCTTAGCCTTCTTTGTATATAGACAGTGATCGAACTCACTACGTTTGTAGCCTTGAGAAAGCATAAACTGGTGGAACTTATGGTACCATGCTCTCGGTGATTGTTTTAAGCCATAAAGACTCTTTAACAACTGGCATACCAAATGTTCCATGCCTTTCTCAACAAACCCTTCTGGCTGCTGCATGTAAATTTCCACATCTAAATCACCATGCAAGAACGTTGTCTTGACATCCATTTGGTGCAACACCAAATCCAATATAGCAACCAATGCAAGAAAGCATCTCAATGTAGTCATCTTGACCACTGGAGAGAAGACTTCATCAAAGTCAATGCCTTGTTCTTGCTTAAAGCCCTTGGCAACAAGCCTTGCTTTGTACTTTGGCTGACTATCATGAGCGGTGATCTTATACCTGTAAACCCATTTACAAGGTAGAGCCTTTTTGCCCTGTGGTAATTTAACCAACTTCCATGTCTGGTTTTTATGCAGAGCTGTCATCTCTGACTGCATGGCCAACTGCCATTTTTTCGAGTCAACCACTTGTAATGCTTCCTTGTAACAAGATGGTTCTCCGCAATCTGTGAGCATGACATAATTTAGAGATGGCACATAACGATCAGGTGGTTTGGAGACACGCTCAGAACGTCTCACCACAACTGATTCTGCCTCTCTAGCCACTATAGGCTGTTCCTGAGCCTGACCATGCTGTCTTGATGTGCTAGCACTAGGTCCATCTTCCCTGAAGACAACTCTTCTGATCTCCTCTGTCTTCTCTGGCTTAGCGTGAAACTTGGCTTCATTGAAATGCACATCATTGCTACGAATAAGCTTTCTGGACTCAGGATCCCAAAGCCGGTAACCCATCTCGCCCGATTCTCCGTAGCCAAGAAATATACACTTCTTGCTCTTTGGTTCTAACTTATTTCTGAACTCCTTAGGAATATGGCTATAAGCTTCACAACCAAAGACTCTGAGATGCTTATACGAAGGTGCCTTGCCTGTCCATAGCATCTCGGCCACTGCACTCTTATCCAGAACCCTACTAGGAGACCTGTTGATCAAATGGACTGCTGTAGCCACTGCTTCCGCCCAAAATCCATCAGGCAACTCAGCATTTGACAACATGCTTCTGACCTTCTCTTGTATGGTCCTATTCATACGTTCTACAACCCCATTCTATGAAGGATTATATGGTGCAGTAAGTTCCCGCTTAATCCCTTTTGCTTCACAAAAGTCTTGAAAAGCTTTGGAAACGTACTCTCCACCATTGTCAGTTCTCAAGCACTTCAGCTTCTGACCACTCTGATTCTCCACCAGCTGCAAGAATGTCTTAAAGACCTTGAGCACCTCATCCTTGTGCTTCAAGAAGTAAACCCATACTTTGCGAGAATAGTCATCTATGAATGTACAAAAGTACGCTGCTCCCCCTAGTGACAAACTAGGCATTGGTCCGCATAGATCACTATGTACAAGAGCTAACCGTTCGTCCCTACGATTCCTCTTTGATCTGTGCGGTTCCTGTGTTTGCTTACCATAAACACAATGCTCACAAAACTCGAAATCTTGAAATGAAAAACCAGGCAAATAACCATAATGAGAAAGTATTTCCATTCCTCTTTTTGACATATGTCCCAACCTACGATGCCACAGTGACACACTTGGCTGCTCAATCACATTAATTACATGGTTTTTAACCTCTGAAACATGTAAAGTGTACAGAGTTCCTGACTTGCTGCCATGTGCTATAGTCATCGAACCTTTGGAGATCTTCCAAGCGCTGTTCCCAAAAACTGTCACATAACCCGCATCATCCAACTTCCCTGTACTAATCAAGCTCTTTCGGATTGCTGGAACATGTATGACATTCTTGAGCCATAAAGAAGAGCCATTCTGAAACTTCAACTGCACATCTCCCACTCCAAGTATGTCACAAACCTGCTCATTGCCAAGTCTGACATAATCTTTAGTAGCCACATATGATGTAAACCACTCTTTTTGCGGAGAAACATGTAAAGATGCCCCTGAGTCGATAATCCAATCACTCATAGCATGTCCATCCTCTGCAGTCAAGAAAACAGAATCAAGATTGCTTGTAAGGAAGATGTCACCAGCTGCTATACCAGAATCACTGTCTGAACCAGATCCTGTGACATTCACCTCTTCAATCTTCACTGAACTCTTCTTTTCATCTTGCTCAGAACTCTTTGTTTTGCCTTTTTCTTGTTTCCACTTCGTACAGTCTCGCTTCATGTGACCCTTCTTGCCACAATGGTAGCATTCTATGTCATCCTTTGACTTCGAATCACGAGACTTACTTCGGTTTTGTGCCTTCTTACCCTTCTTCTCTTTAAACTGTTGTCTCCCTCGAACGACCAAAGCGCTATTGCCTTTGCCTTTGTCAATGTTCTTCCTGTTCACTTCCTCTGTGAGCAAGCTGCCTTCTACATTGGCACTTGTAAGACCTTCTAGCGCGATAGAATTACTTAACGCTGTACGAAAAGTATCCCAACTGTCTGGCAAAGTGATTAAGAGAAACATAGCCTTCATTGAATCTGGAAAGACTATCTCTTGTGCTGTTAACTGGCTGAAAATTGTGTGAAATTCATTCAGATGATTTGACATGGCTGTCCCTTCCTTCATCTTCAAATCCACCAATTTCTTGAGCTAGTAAATCTGAGAAGCAGCACTTTGTTTCTCGTAAATACCACATAGCTTTTGCCATACGCCATACGCTGTAGTCTCTTCTGCTACGTTGAAGTAAACATTTTCTGCCAGTGTCAGCATGATTGTGGAACAAGCTAACTCGTCAAGCTCTTCCCACTCATCTTCAGCCATACCTTCTGGTCTCTCCCCTTTGAGCTTCAGTGGCTTCACTTGTTTTTTCTGCACCAAAACCTGCCAAATCTGCTTCTTCTAGAATGGAAAGTTTGTGCCATCTAGCTTCTTTATGTTGTAAAGAGTCTCACTTTGAGAAGATGCCATATCTGCCAAACTGTTTACTCCTGAGAAAAATCCGACAGAGTTTCCTCTGTAAACTGGCCTCTGTACACAGTAAACAAGCTGTAATCAACAAGCTCAACACCTCTCCTCCGGAACTGTCAGTATTTTGAAAATTTTTGACAGAGTCTCCCCTGTAAACTGAGCTCTGGGAACCAAAAGATAGCTCAAAAAACAATCATAAATAGCTGACCAGTGACAAATCCTGTAAGCATACACTGTCTCCTCTCTGGCGATGGCAGAACCTGTATCTGTCTCAAGACTGAACCCTGAGCAATGCCTCAACGGCCTGACGCATAAGATGCAATCCAGTGTCTACACAAAGTCATACATCCTAAGGGATAAAAGTCGCCGAAGAGGATGCGTGTAGAGGGGAACTCCAGCAACCTAATCCACCTCACACTGGGTAACCCAGCCCCCAGTGCTTGGCTTCAAAAAACCTCACACACGACCCTCTCAGATGGCTCAGCAAACTGCCCAGAACTAGCATACATCCTATAATAGACCAATCACTGTCCTATGACCGCTGCGGCGGTCTGTCTGCTAGTGTGACTCACAACTAGCAGACCCACAATCACAGTACATCAACTTGCAATACATGCCAGTGGTGTCAAGCCGTCGTATGGCCACACCTCCCCTGGAACCTGGCAAGCACAAGAAGTAACAATGCAGACTGCAATATATATATCTGATGATATATATGTGTACCTGGTCTATAGATGATGCTCTGAAGACTAATGAGTGATGTATGTCGATGCCGATATTGATGTCGGCCACCTCCTGCTTGCCAATCTACACAAGACGGATTTGTTTGCGGCTGAAATCTATCTTCTGCTGTAGTGCTCAGAACGAAATTCTGAGGGCATAAACGGCTTCGAAAGGGGGGTAAAACCCCAGGTCATAGGTCACCTGCTGGAAACGCTCCCGGAACGCCGAGTGTGAATTTTCGAACTCCGGATCCAGAATTTGCCGGAAAAGTGCGCGCGTGCGCGATTGCGCAAATCCGCACTGAACCAAGGCTCTGATACCAATTGAAGTCGCGGAGCGGAGCGTGGGTCGACTCTCTCTCTCTCACACACACACACACAGTGAGCTTACACAGTACAGTACGCAGAGAACTGTTAGAAGGGTTATCTCCCAAATCCTTAGTATTCACAAAGTATAAGTTAGTATATACAAAGAGTTAGAGGAAAGTGAGTTAGGCGGACGGCCAGCCATATCCGCATAAGAGGCCACTTGGGCTTTAATCCCAACACCAGCTAGCCGAGGCTTCAAGAGAAGTAACAAGTGCACAGGAAGAAAGGGAGCGGATGGAAGACGACTTGGAGGCGGCTAAAGATGAGCTCATTGAGCTAAGGGAAAGAGTCGAGCTCCAAGAAAGAACAATCACTAGACTCAGGACTACCCCTAGAGCTAGCAGAGCAGGAACCGAACAAGAGGGAGCTCTTGTACCAACTCTGGAAGACCAGGTCCGAAGCTTACAAAGAGAGCTAAGATTAGAGCAAGTGCAAAGGTTGCACATTGCGGAGGGATCATTGGCAGCAGAGGAGAGGCTCACTTTAGAAAATCAAACACTAAGAACAGAGAATGAGACCCTCCGCAAACAGCTCCAAGATCTACAAGAGCAACAAAGAAGAGAGACAGAGGCACCACAAGAAGGATCAGGTGGAGCAGCCATAGAGCTACCAGAAACTGGAGAGGCAACCACAATTGAAGATCCAGCCCCAGTTCAAGAGGTGGCCTCAACTTCAGGAATCTCTGAAGAAGAAGAACAAAGGCTCCATGACCAAATAGAAAAGTCAACAGAGGAGAGTGCCAAGGCGGAAATGGAATGGGAGAGGAGACTCCTAATCTCCATTAGACTTCAGGGATTAAACACAAAAGTGCTCCATGAAGAGTGGATGCAACCCAGCCTGCCTTTCCCTTTGATGAATTTTGAAGTGATAAAGACAAAAAAGAGAATAGAGGAGGAGCAGTATGTCGCTCTTTACGAAGGCGACATCACAAAAGAGGAACAATCAAAGAAGATTGTAGATTCACAGCCTAGATGGAGGAAAGGTTGGCTGAACAAATACCCAGCCTACCTCATCTACTTGGTAGAGGCACCAAAGGAGATTCGGGAGGATGCAACCTTCTGCCCGGTGCCAAGAGTCAGAAGCTGGAAAGAGGATGGCAGGATTGCAGAAAAGAAGCCAAATTGGCTTAATTACCCAAGGATGCCAGGACCAAAGGCAGGAGAGAGAATAGGTAAAGCCTACATGGTGAAAACCCTAACGGGCACCATCAAGCTCTTTACTGGCTCTCCTGACCTTTCGTGTCAGATGCTCAAGAAAATTTGCAGGAATCTCTTAGCTTGCATTGAAGTGTTCGCGCCAGATAAAGCCACGACCTCGAGTCTACTATCGACGGCCGACACAGTGACTGATATGATGTATGACCTTTCATTGCAGCCTTCTCCAAAAGTGTTGCACCTCCTATACCAGAGGATTATGTTTTTGCCTAGCTTCCGCATGCAAACATTCGAAGAAGTTTTCTACACCGGCTTTTTCACCCACGAAAGCAAAATATTCGGCCCAACCTTGACCATCGACAACCTAAGATACGAATCACATTTGCAGATGCTCAAGACGACATGACTTCATTGACCAAGCATAAAAGTCATGTCAGGGATGACATGAACGCGGAGGGGGGGAGTGTTGAGCCAGTAGAGGATCACACCCACATTTTTGCTCACACTCATCATTTTTGTAACCATTGATTGTAATAAATGCTTTCCGACATTGATTTTGAATTGAGCCATTCATTAAGTAACGGGACTCAATTGAGTTTCCAGCTTGTAATCCCGAAGTAATTTCACTTGCTGATGTAATTAGTTAGAGATGTTCTCACCTCCAAGGCTGAGGTATATAAGCCAAAGTTTTTGTAACCTAAGGGGATTCAGATAATTAATCAAAGTGAGTTTTTGGAGCGCCGTGACTGTGTCAGAGAGAGAGAGAGAGAGAGAGAGAGAGAGAGAGAGAGAGAGAGAGAGAGAGAGAGAGAGAGAGAGAGAGAGAGAGAGAGAGAGAGATAGATAGTTCTATTATCGTCCTGGGAGGTCAAATATGACCTATGGGACCAAATGAACATGTCACGTGGTGTGAGTGGAGTTCATAAGTGACTCTCGATGCTCAAAAATGGCTGAAATGAGCGTCGCAATAGAGAGTCCACATCGTGGTTGGGAGAGGAAGGTATGTAGGGAGAGCTCATGGCTGAATATATGGGGAAAAGAGGACCTAATGTGGTCAAAAGCTGAGCACTCAAGTAGTGTGTGGTACTCACTCTCTCGCACTTGACGAGGGCATAAGGTGCAAAGTCGATGACACTCCTCGCCAGTGCCCCAACGTCCTGTCTCGCAGCGTAGAGAATGGGAGCTAAGACGAATGGAGGCAATGGTGCGGATCGCACTCAACGGGATGGGCTCAAGGATGTAGGAATGGGTTCGGTTACCTCGTTCCGAGAAGAAGAGAGATTTGTTGTTTGGGGCAACGTGTGTGGTGTAATGGCTGAAGCGAGAACCTCCGGATTTCTCCCAAGCCATGATACATTGGCGTTGTAAGAAGGCCTCATTAACTTGGGAGTCGATCGACGCATCCTTGACCAAGTGACATGCATCCCATCTTCCAAACCATTTCTTGATATCAAGCATCCACCCCGAACTTAGTATTTTGCTCTTGCATGTCTTTTGAACCTTTTGACTTGCTTCATATGCGATTCTAGGAAGTCGATGCAAAGGGCTACGTTGTGTCTTACGCATGTACTCCACAACCCTTTCCATGCCCAAGACCTCAATGGGAAGCGATCCGGACTCAAGAAGTAAGAGCATGTAGGGTGTTTGTGTCTTGACTTGGAGAAAGTTGGTGAGAAAACGCTTTTGGACATTCTCAAACTCTTTCCAAGTAGACTTCCCGATGCTTCCACCCCACACCTCCACTCCATAAAGAAGCACCGGTGTCACCAATGTGTCAAAGAGGTACTTTTTGAGAGCCCAACACTTGATCTCTCCTGCATTGCACATGTTCTCAAATGCATAATAAGCCCTCTTTCCGGCTTCCAAGCGACGCATTGCACAATCCTTCCATTTATGATTGGATGGAACCTCAAGGCCAAGGTACTTGAAGTGATCTACCACTTCAAGTTTCTCATTGTTGTATACAATGCATGGATTTTCGTCATTGGGGGTCTTTACAAGCATAACCTTGGTTTTGGATCCATTCACGATCAGCCCGCTATGTAGGCAAAAGCGTTCCAAGACACTCATAAGCTTTTGTGCATCTTCTAAGGTATGTGCCAAGAGCACTACATCATCGGCATAAAGCAAAAGCATGATCGCCGCATTTCCAATCTTAACCTCTTCTATGCCTTCTTGCTGCATAAAATCAAGAACCATGTATTCCAATTCATCAATGAGTAGCCCAAAGAGGGTTGGGGAAAGTGGGCATCCTTGTTTGACACCAATAGTGCTTGCAAAAAATTCTGAAATTCCATCTCCCATACGTAATCGACATATCACTTTTTGGTAGATGCGAAAGACTGCATGCATAAATTCTCTCGGCACTTGAAGGCTTTGCATACGTCTCCAAAGATTTCCTCGCGGTACCATGTCAAAAGCTTTCTTGAAATCCACAAAGCAACAATACAACTTTTTTCCTTTCAATCGAGACGCTTCCATAAGAACTCGAAGAGTGACAAGGTGATCAATAGTGCTATGATGCTTTCGAAAACCTGATTGGCCAAGCGCACGTTTGCCATTCTTTTTAGCCCATTCACTTATCTTCATCTCCATGATACATCCAAATAACTTTGCCATCAAAGAACCAACCATTATAGTGCGATAGTTGTTCACATTGTTTACATCTCCTCCTTTGTGCAAAGGTTTGATCCAATTTGCACTCCAATCATGAGGCATGCCATACTGAAGTGCAAGGTTAAACATATCGCATATCCAATATCGTGTTTTCTTGCTTGTCCATTTAATCATTTCAGCCTTGACACCTTGAAGGTCACCTGCCTTGCGAGTAGCAAGTTTCTCAAGCGCGCGGCATACATCTTCAATGTTAAAGAAGGGAGACATAAATGGAAGGGAGCTACAACCCTCCATCTTATCAACATTGGGTTGCTCATAGAGGTTCTTACAATGCATATACATATCCTCAAGAGTCAAGTCACCAAAGCTCTCAACGCGCTTGCCTTTTAGATTTTGCCAAAACTTGCCACATGCATGTGCTTTCTCTTGTGCTAAAAGAAGTTGTTTTTCGACTTCCCACCTTCTCCTCTTCTTTTGAACAAGTGCTTTGTATGTGTGTGAACATTCCAAGTAAACTTCCTTGTCTTTGATTGCATCCAATCTTAGCAAGTGTTTTCGGGCTTGACTACATTCCATGTCAAACCATTTCTTCTTGGTGCTACCCCTCTTAGACCTTTTGCAAGACATGTGTTTCACCGAAAAGCATTCCTTCGCACAAGAGAAAATTACTTCTTTGAAAACTTTCCACTTGCATTCTAATGTTGGGCTCCCTTGATGCTATATCATGCTTAACATTTGGTCCACCATATCAGCATATATAAGTGCTCGTTTGAAGTCTAGAGAGAGAGAGAGTCTTATCTACTTGCTACGTGAGCTACGGGGCCGCCATTGGAGAAGCGACACCGCCATTGTGTTAGCAACGGCGAGAGCTACGCACAGATACCAAGAGTGCGCGCTATCGGCTTCTATGTGTGGTAAGTTCCTACGAGCTTCGGTGTGAGTTTTCTTCCAACTCGTGTGTCGGAATGGAGCGTGCAGCATATCTATAGAACCACAACGAGTAGAGCTACACATTGGTACCAACGGGGTCAAGTTTCGATCACCTGTATTTTTCGGCCTGTCTTCATACGCGTTTACCGCACGGAGTGGTTATAGGTTGATTTTACAGTTCAAGTCTTTAGGGTGTTGTTCTTACCTAGTGTATAGACTTCCCCTTGAGTTTGAGATCGATTCAATGATTCTAGATCCTGTTTCGTATAGCATTCGTTCGTAGCACAGATTTCAGTCACTTGCATATTTTAGAACTTAGATTTGATTTCCTTAGTAGTGATTGTCATTAGAAGGTCGAGTAGGTGATTTGACACCCACCTAGTTGTTTCCATGCGCCTGCGGGTCAAGATCCGTCCTCGTCTGACAAATTCTATTGTTGGTTGAGTTCTCGCTATTTAGCTTCCGCTAGCGGCGTAACCGCCTTAACAACCTTCTTAACTGCAAAATGTTTATGAATCATCTTCCAGAAGATCTCTACATGAAGCATCATCCAATTCTAAGACCATGGCTCCTAAATCAATAAAGAGAGAAATGGAATTGTCGTGTGTGGATGCATTGCCAGCTTCATCATCTTCGAGTTCGTCATCCTCCATCTCATCATCTTCATCATCATGACAATCATCCTTGCTAAGACTTGCTGTCGCCGAACTTGATTCATCGGCCTCTCTCTCCTCTGTTTCCACCTCATCCAAAGTCCGAGGTGGAAGAGTGTCGAAGATAGTCTCCACTTCATTAATGGAAAAAATGGTTCTCTCCCGGGTCTTACGGGAATTACGAACCAAAGTTTTGGTTGGTGGATTGCTGGGATATAGATGACCTATAAAATAGAAGCTCAAAGTGAGTAACATTGGTATAACTAACGCTACAACAAGTAAATAAGAATAAAAAAGGTACATGTCACTCACCTGCTCAAAATTGCGCGGTAAAACTAAATTGTCATACCTCCCTGTGTGATGCACACTAGAGTCCACCATGTGGAGGCCATTCTCATGTCGTCTAGACACATTTGCAAACCACTTGCACTTGAAGATAGAGCTATAAAAGGTTCTAAAATTAACCTTTAGTATCCTTTCAATAGTTCTGCAGTACCTGGCTTCATCACCGTCTATGTCAAAGTTGCCCATGATGGCACAATCCATGGTGGTTCTACTCTCATCAATGTGGCGCGTACGAAAGTGACGACCCTTTGACCACATAGAGTTAAAGGAAAGGCACTACAAAATAGAAAAATATATTGATTTATCAAATACATATTAAAGACAATATGGTTTAGGTATATGAGTACTCTACCTTTGGTACGCAGCCTCGTGCATACTCCCATTCTTTGTTGGTGATGTCTTCTCCGCGCGCTTTTTCCTCGGTCATTCTCTCATGCATCCACTCTGAACTAATGAGATATGGGAAACATGCAAGGTGTCTAGGCACTGGGGGTGCCCTCCTTCCTCCATGTGCTTGTTTCCATGCTTCCCTCTCTTGAAAACGCCTAGCCTTTGCCACTGTCCACAAGTCCACCCACTTGGTCATAATCTTTGCATTGAGAATGCAAAAGTTATCGACCACTCCGGATAGATTCATATCCATGTTAATTAGTTTCCCCTTTCCACTTGTCAAGTGTGAAGTCATTCTTGAATCTTCCTCGTCTGACCACATGCGAGGCATTGAAGGATCAACTTGTGCCAAATACTCGGATATGTAAACAAATGCCTCTTGAACAATCCACCCTTCGGCCATACATGCCTCTGGTTGAGACCGTAGCCGCACAAAATATTTGAGAGTCTTTAAAAACCTCTCTAAGAAGAACATCCATCGTGCGTGCACTACTCCACATATAGCTATCTCCTCCACCACGTGAACGAAGAGGTGAATTTGACTAAGAAGGACCGATCAAGGAAATGCATCTTCAATGTCACACACAGTTTCTGTTGCAAGCGTTTGAGCAGTAGGGATAGCATCTATTTCGATTTCCTTGGAGCTCAGAAATCTGCAAGAAAACACACAAGGATACACTAAGTGCTAGTTGAAATTATTGTGTACATAAAAAAGGTGTAGTTGAGTGGAGTCTTGTGGTGTACCTTACTAGCTCTCCTAATTTGAAAATAGCATCCCTGACTTTCTTGTCCCGACATATACACATACTCACCGACAGTATGAACTACAATGTAAATCAGGGAAAGGGAAAGTAGTGATTGTCATACACACAAACGATAGATAGAATAGGGAGTATGAAGATTAACTGAAGCATCTTGTGCCAATCGTAGGAATTCAACTCATACAATTGAACGCTTCCACCCTTGTTCGCTTTTGTGAAAGCTCCCTTTAGCGACCTCATGTATCTTGTTGGTGTGCGAATAGAGGCGATGGTACCCTTCACCTTGTCTAATTCTTCTTTTTCTAGCATCCATGGTGCTTTAGGAAGCACAATCTTTCCATTTGGGACACGCCATGGAGTGGCAGAGGCGGGGAGACGTTTTAAAAGCCTCAAATCCCCATCCAAAGAGTCCTTGCCAGTAATGTGGTCCCATAGTGTTTGGGCTACATTCTTGAATATGTGCATGGGATCCAAACGGTGTTGTATTTTTAAGTCCATCCAATATGGAAGCCTTAAAAATATGGAATACCTTGACATACCTTTTGGTGGAGGACACGAAGCCGGATTGTTGTTGTGGTGTTCCTCCCACATGGTTGCCCAATATGCCATTGTGAGCAGGGCTACCGACGTAGAGCCAATGACAGGATCACCATGCGGTGCACCCAAACCACCCAGTCGCTCTTGCCTCTGCCGTTCGGCCTTGTGCGTCCGTGCAACACCACCGAACACATACCAATGGGGCACCTCCTCAAGCGAGGGGTGAGTCATGCTATCATCTCTCCAAGCGCTTTTCCGAGGATGCCAAAGCCCTTCGTTCTCCATGTGCTCCAACGCAATGCAGCTCAAGCCAAGAATTTCCCTTTTGCACTTGGCGCAAGGACAGGGTAGTTTTTCCTTGAGCCAACGGTCTCACTCTGGGCCTCTAGGAGGACCACGATCATCCCAGTTGATGTCCTGCACATGCGAAAGGTTGTTTATTTAGTCATGTGTCCTAAAAAATAAATAATTAGAAAAATACTTAATTCCATTAGAAAAATTACATATAGTTAAAGTCAAAGGGAATAAATGACAATGAGTGTTAAAATTATTTTTTAACTAAAAGAAACTTTAAAAAATCAATTAATAAACATATAAAAGTACTACAAAATAAAGTATCCATAAAAAATTAAAAAGCTTCATCAAAAAACTCAAAAGGCTAAAAAATGAAATGATGTATAACTAAGGGTAGGGGGGTGGTTTGTACCCCCCCTTGCAACCTCGGATTTGCATGTATCCGTTTGAAATGACTGGCCGCGGTAATATGGACAGTAATAAGCACGATAATAGCCGCAATAATAACTGGCGCATAAAAAAGGAAAGAAGGCAAAGTATGCCACATTTTTGCAGCATACCCTGCGTTCTTGCTCTCCACTATCGCTCCCAAGCTTCCCCCCCCTCCTCTCCCCCACCCCCCCATCTCCCTACCCTCTCTCTCCTTCAACAAGCCTCCCCCCCCCCCCCCCACCTCTCCCTTCCCCCTCTCTCCTTCTCCAAGCTCCTCAAGTTTCGTCGAAGAGGGTTTCGTCCAAGTTTTGGCAAGGGGGTATTCCGCCATCTTCTTTGGACACTCAACCTATTCGAAGCTCAACCGTACTACAAAGAAGAGGTAAACACAAAAGCACATCCTCCCTCTTCCCCTTTTGTTTTCTACTACTACTATACACACGCACACATACATACACACACACACATAAATAAAAAAAATAGAGAAAATAGAGAATCCATTATAACATACCTCGTTCATTAGGAAATGGTTGTTTTGCACGGCTTGTTTGAAATGGTTGCTTTGCTAAGCACGCTTGAAAATGGTTGCTTTTCTACGCACGTTTGGAAATGATTGATTTGTTACGCACGTTTTTGAAATGATTGTTTGGATAGTGTTGAATGTAATAGAGAGAGAGAAAGAGATAAATGAATATATATATATATATATATATATATATATATATATATAAATAGAGAGAGAGAGAGAGAGAGAGAGAGAGAGAGAGAGAGAGAGTTAAAGAGAGGGAGAGAAATGCTAGATAGAGAGAGAAATAGATAAAGAGAGTGAGAGAGGGAGAGAAATGTTAGATAAAGAGAGGTAAATGTTAGATCGAGAGAGAGAAATAGATAAAGAGGGAGAGAAATGTTAGATAGAGAGAGAAATAGATAAAGAGAGAGAGAGAGAGAGAGAGAGAGAGAGAGAGAGAGAGAGAGAGAGAGAGAGAGAGAGAAGAGGGATAGAGGTAGATAAATAGAGAGAGAGAGAATTAATGAGAGAGAGAGAGAGAGAGAGAGAGAGAGAGAGAGAGAGAGAGAGAGAGAGATTTAAAGAGAGGGAGAGAAATGTTAGATAGAGAGAGAGAAATAGATAAAGAGAGTGAGAGAGGGAGAGAAATGTTAGATAGAGAGAGAGAGGGAGAGAGGGAGAGAGAAAGAGGGATAGAGTTAGATAAATAGAGAGAGAAAATTAATGAGAGAGAGAGAGAGGGCGAGATACAGAGAGAGTGTGATAGCAAAATAGGGAAAGAAGGAAGAGAGAGAGAGAGAGGTAGAGAGGGAAAGAGAGAGAGAGAGAGATGAGAGAGAGAGAGAGAGATAGGGAGAGAAAGAACGTCGCTATATAAGGCTCTGCAGCGTCGCTATAGATGGCTCTGTAGCTTTGCTATAATCGTTGCTATAGGCGTCGCTATATAGAGACGATTATAGCGACGCTTATAAAGATTGTTATAACGACGCTTATAGTGATGTTCCCGTATCGACGCTCTTAGCGACGTCGGGGGTTATAAAAACCCATTGTATTTCCGTCGCTAAAAGCGTCACAAGAGCACACAACCTCTTGTAGTGAAACTCCCACGCACTATGGCTCAAGAGGCAAGGGATCTTGGAAGGATAAATATGTAAGATTATTTGAATTATAACGTCGATCGGTGATTATAAAGATTGTAGTTGATAATTGGTATTGTTATTACTAACTTAGGAAAATGTCACTCTCTCTCGACCAACCAGAGAGATGGTCAAGTATCAGGAGCAACATACAGAATTTGATACTTGGCAATGGTTGTTCGAAATCAGCCACATCTCTCGCGAGCAATTCGACGTGGAGGTTGGACCACTGCAAGTAGTAAGTTTAAACAAGTAATTTTGTATCAATTGTTTTGAGCTCTGGATAATTGTTTAATTTGGTTTGGGTTTATATAGAGTCAAAGTGATCCAACATACATGGCTCTCGACGACGACGAGGATTATATAAAAAAATATTTTGTCAAAACTTTCATAAAGTCCCAATGTGGCACAATGTGTATACAACTATTTACTTTTTATTGTGACTTTTTTAAATAGTTGATCTCATACATTTTTAATTATCAAGGTAAAGTAAATTTGATTTTAGTTCTTTGGTATTTTTTATACTCTTCCAAAAAACAATACATGTCTTATTGTTTTATGCAGGTCAAAAATAAAGGTGTTCATTTGGGCCACCCAAATTTGGGTGGCCCAAATGAGCATCTTTATTTTTGAATTGGCGTTTAGCGGTAATATGCGCGGTAATCACAATGGCAAAGGTTGCGATAATAGCAGCGGGTATATTGCCATGACTATTACCATGCTTATTGCTGATAAACCACTATCGCATTCATAGCCACGGTTATGCCGCCCCCACAAATTTTTCTCTCTCCTTTTTCCTTTGTTTTTCCGCGGCAATGTTAGCGGTTATAGAGAACTCCTCTTATAGTGCAACATCAATTCCCTCATGGTCTCAGACCCAAGACCTCACACACCTTCGAAGATGGTGAGAGCTAGCGGGGTATGAGAGTAGATTGAGAGGAAGAAGGAGTATTCTTACGAGAAAGATGTACATCTCCTCACATAATCACTCATATTAACATACCTTAGCTTAGTAATTAGCATGGTAGAGGAGATGAGCATGCATTGAATCTTGTCTCTTGGTTGGATTTTCATCACAAAGCCAAGAGTTGTTGGTGTAGGCCTCCCTTCTCACAATCTTGGAGTAGATGGTAAGCTTTCCATTAAAGCTTGAGAAGGAGAGAGAGTCTTCTTTGCTTCACACATGAGATTGTGTGAGTGTGTGTGTGATAATGCCTTGCAAAAATCAGCCCCCTCTCTCTCTTGGTCAACCCCCCTTGCTAATTGCTCATGCTACAGCCCTATTGGACCTCCCCATGCCTAGCCAATGGAAATTAAGCAGCATAAGTGATAGCCTTCTGACATGTATCCCCATTTCCCCTTTTATGAGAGCTTTAGGTAATTAATAAATGCAACTAAACTCTCATTGGACCCCTTTTCCTCCTGGCCAATAGGAATCAGGCAAGCCATTAGGCTGTTGAATGCTCATTGGTCCTCTTGGGAGATTGTCCAATAGTCTTCTAGAGAGCTTAATTCTTATTGTTTCTTTTTTAAAGTGTTTTTAAATTAATTAAACTAGATTTACTCTAGCCTAATTCTCATTAGTCCACTTCCAAGGCCATCCAATAGGATTTGAGTACACCTTGTGGGCATATGGGCTAGGGAGCTGACATGTGTCCCTCTTTCCCCCTGTGTACAAGTGAATCTTGTGTGTGTTTGTGTGAGTTTCTCTCTCATCCCATACTTGCAAGGCTCGCCCCCTCCTATGTAGGGATTATGAAGACTTTTTGTGACACACACAAAGCATCAAATTCCCCTAATGTTTGACCTTTGGACACAACCTTTGAATTTTGGAACCTTAGCATTTTGGAAGTCTTAATGGGCTGAACCTTAGGGTCTTTTAAGCCCATTGTTGCACATTGCTCTTTTGCAGATGCCCCCCCATTTGGATCCCTATTTTCCCTCCTTTGGATCCCTACTATGGCTGATCTGCTAGCTTAACCAATATTCTAGCTTTTTCTCCCCTGGCACTTCCCCATATTAAATGATCAGTTTAACATGAGAAAATCATTTAGGAGAATTAGATATTGTTTATTATGACATTACCTCTCTCTTGAAATCATAGTCGTCCTTGACTATGGGGTAGAGAAGATAAAGCATATTCATTAGTCCTTTTCCTAGCGGGTAGAGGATCCCTATGTTACCCTACGACATCGTTCCAGAATGAATGACTAGTCCATTTAATGCTTGAGAGCCTAAGCTGCCGCTGCAAGCATGTCTGCACATTAGTCCTATCAGTCTTCCATAGTAGAGTGACAGGCTCTACTTGGTGTTCGGGAGACGTCGTCTCCGCAAACTTGATCTAAGCATGCATACTATTTCTCATTGTGCACACTAAAGAAAAAGAGAGTCTTATAAGACAAAAGCTTTGTTCATTTTAAATATTTGTACATTTGCTTACTCTAGGGAAGCATTGTAAGCATTGACAAGGTTTAGGTTATCCTTTAATTGTATGCCTTGCATCCATCTAGCATCTTCAAAAGGATAATTCTTAAACTTAATAAGATATCATCGGATAGTCTTACCGCCTCTTACTACCTTGTCTTCATGTGGAAGAATGGACTCGGGCTGCAACACCTCTTCTTGGTCCGCGATCTCCTGTGGGTCTTCAATAGTTGGTTCTTGAGGTGGCTCACATGGAAAGCATTGTGTATGAGCCAATGGTTGGGCAACTTGAGTGGATATGCCATCTCATTGATTGGCCTAAGAATTTGGAAGGGACCATATTACCTTTTTGCTAACTTAGCATAGTACTTTTGGTGTCCCGTAGGATTCTTGTGCATCGTGTGCCTTCGTTGAGCCTTGGAAAATTTGAGTAAGACCCAATCATTTTCTTTAAAGGCTTGGGCTCTTTTGTGCTTGTTAGCAGCAACCTTTTTCCTTTGCTGTGAGATAGAGATAACATCCTTAATTTTTTGGAAAGATTCTTGTAGGTCTCGGCTATACTCATCTGCAGCAAAGATCTTCCCGTGTACCTTAAGTAGCAAGGGACTTTTTGATCTTCCCTCTATTACCTCAAAAGGTGCTTTTCTCGTGGAAGTATGTACAGTGTTATTGTAGGCATACTCCACTAAGGGTAAGTACTTCTCCCACTGGGATCTTTGATCTACTTCCGTTACATAGGCTTTTAGTAGATCAAGAATGATTAGGTTAGCTATTTCACTTTGGCCATCCGTTTGCGGGTGATAGGCCGAAGAGAAATTTAGCCTTGTCCCTAAATTCTCAAAGAGACCCTTCCAAAAATTACTGGTCATTCTAAGATCTCTATCCGACACTATAGACATTCGCAAGCCATGGTACTTGAAGATTTGTGAAATGAAGAGGGTTGCCATTTGATGGGCTTTGATAGTCTTTTTGACAGGTATAAAATGATCTTGTTTACTGAACCTGTCTACTATCATCCATATTCCTATATTCCCATGGATAGACTTAGGCAATCCAAAGATAAAATCCATGGATATGCTCTCCCATGGTGAATTAGGGATTGGCAAAGTTTGAAGCAATCCAGGTTGCTTCCCTCTATCAAACTTCGTCTTTTGGCATACCACACGTTTAGAAACATACTCTTGTATGTTTACTTTCATGGTAGGCCAATAGAAATATGTTTCAATCCCCTTTAGGGTAGACGGAATCCCTCTATGGCCTGCATAAGGAGGAGCATGAGATTCATACATTTCTTTCTCACGTAGTGAGCTAGTAACGCATAGTCTATTGCCATAGAGAAGATAACCATCTTGTAAAGTAAATGGTTCCTCTTTCTTCCCTAGTGCAAGGGCTGAAATCACATCTCTAAAATCAAGATCAATAGCATACTCATCTATCATAGAAGATAGACTACTGTGAGTTGCTATGGAAACCGCATTCACTCTCGGCCGTCTTGAGAGTGCATCGGCTACTTGATTATGCTTGCCGGCAATGTGAGCAATATGAAAATGAAATTGCGAAAGAATGTTTGCCCACCTCATTTGTTTGTCGGAGATCTTGGTCTGCGTCATGAAGTACTTAAGACTTTGGTGATCCGTTCGCAGAATGAAGGTAGTCCCCAATAAACAGTGATTCCATGAGTCTAAAGCATGTAGAACTGCAAGGAGTTCCTTTTCATATATGCTTAGAGCTTGCTCAACAAGGTTGTTAAGTATGGAGCCTGATTTACCCTTGTAATTTTCTGTGGTAAAAGCGCACATTTGTAAGGCCCCCATTATGAGGAGAAGCCATCGTGCGTGAAGGAAAATCACTCACCGGAAACCAAAATTTTCACGGACAAGAATCAGGGGCAACTTTAAAGGCCTCGGGGGCGGAGGCCCCCGAGACTTTTTTTCACCGGAATATTATGGCCGGACGGCGGCCGGAAAGTGATCGGTTGGCCGGTAGTCAATGGCCGATGGCCGGTGGTCGGAAGTCAATGGCCGGTGGCCGGTGGTCGGAAGTCAATGGCCGGTGGCCGGTGGCCGAATTCAAAAGCGGACTTGTCTTCTCAAGGGCGGCCACACATGGGCGGATTGGAGGGTCCGATTTGGACTTATTCGCACAAGGGCGGCTACACATGGCTGTCTCTCATAAGAGAGGGCATCCCTTTTGGCCTATAAAATGAGGCCATTTCTACACACATTTCAGAGTGTGAAGTTGATGCAACAAGGTGAGTGTGAGGTGGTGAGAGTGAAGCAAGGCGGGAGCTCTATCAAGGGTTTAATCCCTTTGTAAACTACTTTTTATTTTGAAGTGCTAAAGCCATTGAGTGGCTGCTTTCCCGTGGACGTAGCCCACATTGGGTGAACCACGTATATCGTGTGTACTCTCTCTCTCTCTCTCTCTCTCTCTACTCTAGTATAATCTCTTGTGTGTGAAATCTATCTTTCTCCATTAGGTAATCTACTCAAAAATCTATTTAGCTACGTCTTATTTCCTAACAAATGGTATCAGAGCTCAAGATTGAGAAGTTCAACGGCAAAAACTACCAACATTGGAAGATGCAGATTGAAAACTATCTCTACCAGAAGGACCTCTATTGGCCACTAGGTGGTCTTGCAAAGAAGCCCGCAACAATGGCAGATGAAGCATGGATTGTCCTTGATCGAAAGGCACTGGGAACAATCCGGTTAAGCTTGGCGTCAACGGTGGCCTTCAATGTTTCTGAGATCAAGACCACGGAGGACTTGATGAAGTCACTTGACGACTTCTACGAGAAACCATCGGCATCCAATAAGGTATTTCTTATGAAGCGCTTGTTCAATCTAAAGATGGCAGAGAATGGTTCAGTTGCAGAACACCTAAATGAATTTAACACAAACATAAGTCAACTTCGATCAGTGAAAATCAATTTCGATGACGAATACGAGCTCTCCTTATACTATCATCTCTACCAGATAGTTGGGACAACCTTGTGATGGCTGTAAGTAATTCTATCTCTGGCACAAATACTCTTAAGTTTGATGATGTTGTGGGTGTTCTCCTAAGCGAGGAAATGCGAAGGAGAAGCACAGGAGAATCATCAAGTGTTGCACTATCAGTGGAAACAAGAGGAAGGCTTAAAAAGAGGTTCAAAAACCAAAAGGGTCGTGATCTCTGAAGGCGGAGCAAGTCACGCACAAAGTCAGTTCTTGAATGTTGGAACTGCGGCAAGAAGGGCCACGTCAAGAAGGATTGCTGGTCCAAGAAGAAGAAGGAGACAGATTCTAAAGACAACAAGCCAACATCGGAGGCCAATGTGGCAGGTAAAGTAGAGCAAGATGCTCTAATTCTCTCATTAGACAATGTGTCTAATTCCTGGATAGTAGATTCCGGGGCTTCATTCCATGCGACACCACACAAGCAACATTTCCAAGACTACACCAAAGGTAATTTTGGGTATGTATACTTGGGAGATGATGAAGCTTGTGAGATTGTCGGCAAAGGTACAGTTTCTGTCAAAACTGCTAACGGAAATGAATGGAAGCTTAAAGATGTTAGGCATGTTCCTTCTCTTCGCAAAAATTTGATCTCTACAAGACAATTGGATGACGAAGGTCACAACATTGCATTCGGAAAAAAACGGTGGAAGATCTCAAAGGGATCTTTGGTGGTTGCCAAGGGTGAAAAAGTCGGTACACTTTACTTGTGTACTGTTAGCACGCAACCTTCAGCTTGTGCAGCAACTACAGAAGTTGACAGTGCGATGTGGCACTACCGACTTGGGCATATGAGTGCCAAAGGAATGCAAATCCTTCAAACAAAGAAGCTTCTACCAGGTTTGAAAGAAGTGGACTTAGAGTTCTGTGAAGATTGTGTTTATGGTAAACAAAAGAGGGTAAAATTTCAAAAATCAGGAAATGAAAGAAAAAATAAAAAACTTGAGTTGGTTCATTCTGATGTTTGGGGTCCTGCAAGTACACCATCACTTGGTGGCTCATTGTACTATGTAACATTCATAGACGACGTGACTAGAAAAACATGGGTTTATGTCATGAAGAATAAATCCGATGTATTTTCCATATTTCAAAGGTGGAAAGCCTTTGTGGAGAATGAAACAGGTACCAAGGTTAAATGCCTCAGATCCGACAATGGAGGCGAATATTGCAGCCAAGCTTTTGAAAGCTTTTGTGCTAGCAATGGCATTCGGAGGCAAAGGACAACCCCAAGGACACCTCAACAAAATGGGATTTCGGAAAGGATGAATAGAACAATCATGGAACGAGCACGAAGCATGCGGCTACATGCAGGCCTACCGCTTGAGCTTTGGGCGAAAGCTGTAAGTACGTCTGTGTACTTAATCAATCGGTCACCCTCAACGGCATTGGATGGGGGAGTTCCAGAAGAGGCATGGATAGGTAAACCGGTGAATTATGCATTTCTCAAAGTGTTTGGGTGTGATGCTTTCATGCACATAGATAGAAGCCTAAGATCAAAGTTAGATGCAAAGTCCAAAAAGTGTTTCTTCATTAGCTATGGAGAAGGAGACTTTGGGTATTGCCTATGGAATCCTGAAGATGGTAAAATCTTAAGGAGTAGGGATGTAATTTTTAACGAACAAAATATGTACAAAGATTACTTGGAAAGAAAACAAACAAAAGAAGCAGGTGATGAGTACATGGAGCTTGAGGACGGTGAAGACTCAAGGACTGCAAACGGTGACAATGTGCAACAACGTCAACCAAATGAGGAGCCTCAACTTATTCCCCGAAGATCTACAAGAGCAAGTAGACCTCCAGAAAGGTTTGTTCCTTCCTTCAACCATCTCTTGATCTCAGATTCTGGAGAGCCGGAACCATACGAAGAAGCTATGCAACATGAATCCAAAGAAGAATGGACGAAGAGCATGCAAGTGGAGATGGACTCACTACATCGCAACCAAACATGGGAGTTGGTTGAGTTGCCTAAAGGTAAGCGGGCACTTCAAAACAAATGGGTGTACAAGATGAAGGAAGAAGAAGGTGGGAAGAAAAGGTACAAGTCTAGGATTGTGGTAAAAGGGTTTTCTCAAAAGAAAGGTATTGACTTCAATGAAATATTTTATCCTGTTGTAAAAATGAACTTAATTAGGCTTGTCTTAAGCCTTGTGGCTGCTCATGATCTAAATCTCGAGCAAATGGATTTAAATACGGCATTCCCTCATGGTGACTTAGAGGAGGAAATCTACATGCTTCAACCAAAGGGGTATGAAGTAAAAGGTAAGGAGAAAATGGTTTGCAGATTAAAGAAGAGCTTGTATGGTTTAAAGCAAGCATCAAGACAATGGTTCTTGAATTTTGATCGATGGATGTTGGATCATGGATTCACAAGATGCAACTCGGATCACTGCGTCTACACGAAGAATTTGGGAGATGGTAAATTCATCATCCTAATGTTGTATGTTGATGACATGTTGATTGCAAGTGCTAACATGCAGGACATCAAAGACCTAAAAGAGGAGCTGTCCAAATCTTTTTCAATGAAAGATTTAGGTGCTGCAAAGAGGATACTTGGTATGAAAATATCAAGGGACAGGACGAAGAAGACAATAAAGATATCTCAAGAAGATTACATCAAGAAGGTACTAGAAAGGTTTGCAATGCAAAATGCAAAACCAGTTTCTACACCTTTGGCTGGTCATTTTAAACTAATGAAGGATATGTGTCCAAAGACACAAGAGGAGATAGATAGCCTATATGTCTAAAGTTCCATATGCTGCAGCGGTAGGTTCTCGAATGTATGCTATGGTCTGGACAAGGCCAGACATTGCACATGTAGTGGGAGTTGTGAGTAGGTTCATGGACAACCCAAGTAAAGAGCATTGGCAAGCTGTGAAGTGGATACTTAGGTATCTAAAAGGGACAACAACAAATGCTTTGTATTTTGGAGGAACTGATATTTTTCTAGAAGGGTATGCTGATGCAGATATGGCAGGTGACAAAGATACTCGAAGGAGCACTGCTGGCTATGTGTTCACGGTTGGAGGCACAACAGTAAGCTGGGCTTCAAAGCTACAGAAAGTGGTTTCACTTTCTACCACAGAAGCAGAGTATGTATCAATGACGGAGGCAAGTAAAGAAATTCTGTGGCTTCACAGATTCTTAGAAGAGCTTGGATTCAAACAAGACAATTGTGTCTTGTACAGTGATAGCCAAAGCGCTATCCATCTTGCGAAGAACTCAGCCTTTCATTCAAGGACATGTTAAGTATGGAGCCTGATTTACCCTTGTAATTTTCTGTGGTAAAAGCGCACATTTGTAAGGCCCCCATTATGAGGAGAAGCCATCGTGCGTGAAGGAAAATCACTCACCGGAAACCAAAATTTTCACGGACAAGAATCAGGGGCAACTTTAAAGGCCTCGGGGGCGGAGGCCCCCGAGACTTTTTATTCGCCGGAATACTATGGCCGGACGGCGGCCGGAAAGTGGTCGGAAAACAACCGGTCGGTTGGCCGGTGGCCGGTAGTCAATGGCCGATGGCCGGTGGTCGGAAGTCAATGGCCGGTGGCCGGTGGTCGAAAGTCAATGGCCGGTGGCCGGTTGCCGAATTCAATGGCCGGTGGCCGAATTCAAAAGCGGACTTGTCTTCTCAAGGGCGGCCACACATGGGCGGATTGGAGGGTCCGATTTGGACTTATTCGCACAAGGGCGGCTACACATGGCTGTCTCTCATAAGAGAGGGCAGCCCTTTTGGCCTATAAAAGGAGGCCATTTCTACACACATTTTATAGTGTAAAGTTGATGCAACAAGGTGAGTGTGAGGTGGTGAGAGTGAAGCAAGGCGGGAGCTCCATTAAGGGTATAATCCCTTTGTAAACTACTTCTTGTTTTGAAGTACTAAAGCCATTGAGTGGCTGCTTTCCCGTGGACGTAGCCCACACTGGGTGAACCACGTATATCGTGTGTACTCTCTCTCTCTCTCTCTACTCTATAATCTCGTGTATATAAATCTGTCTCTCTCCATTAAGTAATCTACTCAATTATCTATTTAGCTACGTCTTATTTCCAAACAACTGGTATCAGAGCAAGGTTTGCTCGTAGCTAAATTATCTCAAGGAAAGGATTCCTTGAATTGAGTGGGAGTTATGGCGGAGGAAGGGAAGCTCAAGATTGAGAAGTTCAATGGCAAAAACTACCAACATTGGAAGATGCAGATTGAAGACTATCTCTACCAGAAGGACCTCTATTTGCCACTAGGCGGTCTTGCGAAGAAGCCCGCAACAATGGCAGATGAAGCATGGATTGTCCTTGATCGAAAGGCACTGGGAACAATCCGGTTAAGCTTGGCGTCGACGGTGGCCTTCAATGTTTCGGAGATGAAGACCACGGAGGACTTGATGAAGTCACTTGACGACTTCTACGAGAAACCATCGGCATCCAATAAGGTATTTCTTATGAAGCGCTTGTTCAATCTAAAGATGGCAGAGAATGGTTCAGTTGCAGAACACCTAAATGACTTTAACACAAACATAAGTCAACTTCGATCAGTGAAAATCAATTTCGATGACGAAGTGCGAGCTCTCCTTATACTATCATCTCTACCAGATAGTTGGGACAGCCTTGTGATGGCTGTAAGTAATTCTATCTCTGGCACAAATACTCTTAAGTTTGATGATGTTGTGGGTGTTCTCCTAAGCGAGGAAATGCGAAGGAGAAGCACAGGAGAATCATCAAGTGCTGCACTATCAGTGGAAACAAGAGGAAGGCTTAAGGAGAGGTTCAAAAACCAAAAGGGTCGTGATCGCTCAAGGCGGAGCAAGTCACGCACAAAGTCAGTTCTTGAATGTTGGAACTGCGGCAAGAAGGGCCACGTCAAGAAGGATTGCTGGTCCAAGAAGAAGAAGGAGACAGAGTCTCAAGAGAACAAGCCAACATCGGAGGCCAATGTGGCAGGTAAAGTAGAGCAAGATGCTCTAATTCTCTCATTAGACAATGTGTCTAATTCCTGGATAGTAGATTCCGGGGCTTCATTCCATGCGACACCACACAAGCAACATTTCCAAGACTACACCAAAGGTAATTTTGGGTATGTATACTTGGGAGATGATGAAGCTTGTGAGATTGTCGGCAAAGGTACAGTTTCTGTCAAAACTGCTAACGGAAATGAATGGAAGCTTAAAGATGTTAGGCATGTTCCTTCTCTTCGCAAAAATTTGATCTCTACAGGACAATTGGACGATGAAGGTCACAACATTGCATTCGGAAACAAACGGTGGAAGATCTCAAAGGGATCTTTGGTGGTTGCCAAGGGTGAAAAAGTCGGTACACTTTACTTGTGTACTGTTAGCACGCAACCTTCAGCTTGTGCAGCGACTACAGAAGTTGACAGTGCGGTGTGGCACTACCGACTTGGGCATATGAGTGCCAAAGGAATGCAAATCCTTCAAACAAAGAAGCTTCTACCAGGTTTGAAAGAAGTGGACTTAGAGTTCTGTGAAGATTGTGTTTATGGTAAACAAAAGAGGGTAAAATTTCAAAAATCAGGAAATGAAAGAAAAAATAAAAAACTTGAGTTGGTTCATTCTGATGTTTGGGGTCCTGCAAGTACACCATCACTTGGTGGCTCATTGTACTATGTAACATTCATAGACGATGCGACTAGAAAAACATGGGTTTATGTCATGAAGAATAAATCCGATGTATTTTCCATATTTCAAAGGTGGAAAGCCTTTGTGGAGAATGAAACAGGTACCAAGGTTAAATGCCTCAGATCCGACAATGGAGGCGAATATTGCAGCCAAGCTTTTGAAAGCTTTTGTGCTAGCAATGGCATTCGGAGGCAAAGGACAACCCCAAGGACACCTCAACAAAATGGGATTTCGGAAAGGATGAACAAGACAATCATGGAGCGAGCACGAAGCATGCGGCTACATGCAGGCCTACCGCTTGAGTTTTGGGCGGAAGCTGTAAGTACGTCTGTGTACTTAATCAACCGGTCACCCTCAACAGCATTGGATGGGGGAGTTCCAGAAGAGGCATGGACAGGTAAACCGGTGAATTATGCATTTCTCAAAGTGTTTGGGTGTGAGGCTTTCATGCACATAGATAGAAGCCTAAGATCAAAGCTAGATGCAAAGTCCAAAAAGTGTTTCTTCATTGGCTATGGAGAAGGTGACTTTGGGTATCGCCTATGGAATCCTGAAGATGGTAAAATCTTAAGGAGTAGGGATGTAATTTTTAACGAACAAAATATGTACAAAGATTACTTGGAAAGAAAACAAACAAAAGAAAAAGGTGATGAGTACATGGAGCTTGAGGACGGTGAAGACTCAAGGACTGCAAACGGTGACAATGTGCAACAACGTCAACCAAATGAGGAGACTCAACCTATTCCCCGAAGATCTACAAGAGCAAGTAGACCTCCAGAAAGGTTTGTTCCTTCCTTCAACCATCTCTTGATCTCAGATTCTGGAGAGCCGGAATCATATGAAGAAGCTATGCAACATGAATCCAAAGAAGAATGGACGAAGAGCATGCAAGTGGAGATGGACTCACTACATCGCAACCAAACATGGGAGTTGGTTGAGTTACCTAAAGGTAAGCGGGCACTTCAAAACAAATGGGTGTACAAGTTGAAGGAAGAAGAAGGTGGGAAGAAAAGGTACAAGTCTAGGCTTGTGGTAAAAGGGTTTTCTCAAAAGAAAGGTATTGACTTCAATGAAATATTTTCTCCTGTTGTAAAAATGAACTCAATTAGGCTTGTCTTAAGCCTTGTGGCTGCTCATGATTTAAATCTCGAGCAAATGGATGTAAATACGGCATTCCCTCACGGTGACTTAGAGGAGGAAATCTACATGCTTCAACCAAAGGGGTATGAAGTAAAAGGTAAGGAGAAAATGGTTTGCAGATTAAAGAAGAGCTTGTATGGTTTAAAGCAAGCATCAAGACAATGGTACTTGAAGTTTGATCGATGGATGTTGGATCATGGATTCACAAGATGCAACTCGGATCACTGCGTCTACACGAAGAATTTGGGAGATGGTAAATTCATCATCCTAATGTTGTATGTTGATGACATGTTGATTGCAAGTGCTAACATGCAGGACATCAAAGACCTAAAAGAGGAGTTGTCTAAATCTTTTTCAATGAAAGATTTAGGTGCTGCAAAGAGGATACTTGGTATGAAAATATCAAGGGACAGGACGAAGAAGACAATAAAGCTATCTCAAGAAGATTACATCAAGAAGGTACTAGAAAGGTTTGCAATGCAAAATGCAAAACCAGTTTCTACACCTTTGGCTGGTCATTTTAAACTAACGAAGGATATGTGTCCAAAGACACAAGAGGAGATAGCCTATATGTCTAAAGTTCCATATGCTGCAGCGGTAGGTTCTCTAATGTATGCTATGGTATGGACAAGGCCAGACATTGCACATGCAGTGGGAGTTGTGAGTAGGTTCATGGACAACCCAGGTAAAGAGCATTGGCAAGCTGTGAAGTGGATACTTAGGTATCTAAAAGGGACAACAACAAATGCTTTGTATTTTGGAGGAAATGATATTTTTCTAGAAGGGTATGTTGATGCAGATATGGCAGGTGACAAAGATACTCGAAGGAGCACTACTGGCTATGTGTTCACAGTTGGAGGCACAGCAGTAAGCTGGGCTTCAAAGCTGCAGAAAGTGGTTTCACTTTCTACCACGGAAGCAGAGTATGTAGCAATGACGGAGGCAAGCAAAGAAATTCTGTGGCTTCACAGATTCTTAAAAGAGCTTGGATTCAAACAAGACAATTGTGTCTTGTACAGTGATAGCCAAAGCGCTATCCATCTTGCGAAGAACTCAGCCTTTCATTCAAGGACAAAGCACATTGAGGTGAGATATCACTTCATACGCACTCTTTTGGAAGAGGGACAACTAAAGCTAGGAAAGGTGCATACAAGTGAAAATCCTGCAGACATGTTTACAAAGGTGGTCAACAAGGAGAAGTTGAGCTTCTGCTCATCTTCAATCGGCATTCAAGGATAAGAAGCCAGAATGGAAAGCAGTCACAGGTTTGGTTTGGAGATCAGTCTCCAAGTGGGAGATTGTTAAGTATGGAGCCTGATTTACCCTTGTAATTTTCTGTGGTAAAAGCGCACATTTGTAAGGCCCCCATTATGAGGAGAAGCCATCGTGCGTGAAGGAAAATCACTCACCGGAAACCAAAATTTTCACGGACAAGAATCAGGGGCAACTTTAAAGGCCTCGGGGGCGGAGGCCCCCGAGACTTTTTATTCGCCGGAATACTATGGCCGGACGGCGGCCGGAAAGTGGTCGGAAAACAACTGGTCGGTTGGCCGGTGGCCGGTAGTCAATGGCCGATGGCCGGTGGTCGGAAGTCAATGGCCGGTGGCCGGTGGTCGAAAGTCAATGGCCGGTGGCCGGTTGCCGAATTCAATGGCCGGTGGCCGAATTCAAAAGCGGACTTGTCTTCTCAAGGGCGGCCACACATGGGCGGATTGGAGGGTCCGATTTGGACTTATTCGCACAAGGGCGGCTACACATGGCTGTCTCTCATAAGAGAGGGCAGCCCTTTTGGCCTATAAAAGGAGGCCATTTCTACACACATTTTATAGTGTAAAGTTGATGCAACAAGGTGAGCGTGAGGTGGTGAGAGTGAAGCAAGGCGGGAGCTCCATTAAGGGTATAATCCCTTTGTAAACTACTTCTTGTTTTGAAGTACTAAAGCCATTGAGTGGCTGCTTTCCCGTGGACGTAGCCCACACTGGGTGAACCACGTATATCGTGTGTACTCTCTCTCTCTCTCTCTACTCTATAATCTCGTGTATATAAATCTGTCTCTCTCCATTAAGTAATCTACTCAATTATCTATTTAGCTACGTCTTATTTCCAAACAGGACAAAGTACATTGAGGTGAGATATCACTTCATACGCACTCTTTTGGAAGAGGGACAACTAAAGCTAGGAAAGGTGCATACAAGTGAAAATCCTGCAGACATGTTTACAAAGGTAGTCAACAAGGAAAGTTGAGCTTTTGCTCATCTTCAATCGGCATTCAAAGATAAGAAGCCAGGATGGAAAGCAGTCACAAGTTTGGTTTGGAGATCAGTCTCCAAGTGGGAGATTGTTAAGTATGGAGCCTGATTTACCCTTGTAATTTTCTGTGGTAAAAGCGCACATTTGTAAGGCCCCCATTATGAGGAGAAGCCATCGTACGTGAAGGAAAATCACTCAGCGGAAACCAAAATTTTCACGGACAAGAATCGGGGGAAACTTTAAAGGCCTCGGGCGGCCCAAATATTATGGCCGGACGGCGGTCGGAAAGTGGTCGGTTGGCCGGTAGTCAATGGCCGATGGCCGGTGGTCGGAAGTCAATGGCCGGTGGCCGATGGTCGAAAGTCAATGGCCGGTGGCCGGTGGCTGAATTCAAAAGCGGACTTGTCTTCTCAAGGGCGGCCACACATGGGCGGATTGGAGGGTCTGATTTGGACTTATTCACACAAGGGCGGCTACACATGGCTGTCTCTCATAAGAGAGGGAAGCCCTTTTGGCCTATAAAAGGAGGCCATTTCTACACACATTTCAGAGTGTGAAGTTGATGCAACAAGGTGAGTGTGAGGTGGTGAGAGTGAAGCAAGGCGGGAGCTCTATCAAGGGTTTAATCCCTTTGTAAACTACTTTTTATTTTGAAGTGCTAAAGCCATTGAGTGGCTGCTTTCCCGTGGACGTAGCCCACATTGGGTGAACCACGTATATCGTGTGTACTCTCTCTCTCTCTACTCTAGTATAATCTCTTGTGTGTGAAATCTATCTCTCTCCATTAAGTAATCTACTCAAAAATCTATTTAGCTACGTCTTATTTCCTAACAAAGGTTGAGCCTTTGACTTTCATAGCCTATGGAGTGCCCTTCTTGGAGCAAAACAGCTCCAAGGCAATCACCACAAGCATCACATTGGACCTCAAATGGCTTTGAGAGATCTGGTAGTGTAAGCACAGGTTGAGAGATAAGCTTTTCTTTAAGCTATTCGAAAGCATTGTTCTCCTTGGAAGACCATGTGTACCTAACATTTTTCTTTGTTAGGTCATGTAATGGTCCTATTATTAGTGAGAACTTTTCTATGAAGCGTCTATGGTATGTGCAGATACCTATAAAGCTTCTTAATTTATGAAGATTCCTTGGTTTAGCCCATCCTTTTATTACCTCTAACTTTGATGGATCCATTTGGATGCCATCTTGAGAGATAATGTGACCTAAATACTGAATCTCTTGTAAGAAAATTTCACTTTTCTTTTGACTAACATAAAGTTTATTCTCTCTTAGAACTTGAAATATTACCTGGAGGTGTTGCTTGTGTCCGTCTAATGACTTAGAGTAGATTATGACATCATCAAAGAACAATCCAGTAAAGGTTTGGTGAGGCTTGAATAGCTTCTCCATCAAGCGATTGAATGTGGCTGGTGCATTCGTCAAACCAAAAGGCATGACAATGTATTCGTAAAGACCAAATGTAGTGCGAAATGTGGTCTTTACAATGTCTTGATCAACTATCCTTATTTGATGATAGCCACTTTTTAGGTCAATCCTACTGAAGTAGGTGGATCCTTGTAGCTTATCAAATAGGTCTTCTACCCGTGGAACGGGAAACCTATTCTTGGTAGTGATCCTATTTAGTGCTCTATAATCAACACACATACAATATGTGCCGTCTTTATTTTGCACTAGTAGCACGTGAGAACAAAATGGAGATGAGCTAGGCCTAACCATGCCCTTCTCAACTAACTCATGCACTTGCCGCATAATCTCTTCTTGTTGAGCTTGAGAAAATCTATAAGGAGGTTTGTTAGGCGGTGAACTTCCTGGAAGGAGTTCAATTGCATGTTCATCATTGCCTCGTTTAGGAGGTAGCTCACAAGGGATGTCGTCAATAAAGACATCTTGAAACCCCTTGAGAACTTGGATAACTCTAATTCCTTTTGATTGTGTATATTTTCTTTTGCTAAAACATTAGGTTCATTTTGAGAATCTTTAACAAAAATCATGTACACGGAAATAGAGCTCTTTATTGACTTGTTGAAAGCTTGTGTATGTACAATGGGTATAGTGTTACCCATTTCCTTAGCATCTATGTACATATCTTTTTTCGTAAACTTAAAGGAGATTCTCCTTTTAGGGAATTTAACATTAGCACCCATGCGATCAAACCATGGTGCCCCTAGGATTACATCCTCATGCTTGAGAGGAGAGATAAAGAAGTCCTCTTTGTCCACATAGCTTTGGACATGGAGCCTCAATATCTTGATTAAGGGAGTGGCTGAAGCTTCTTGCCCCTTGAAAGCACCGTCTGCGGGTAGGACATCTCCCATCTCTAGGCTTGTATGCCTAGCTTGGTGGCCAACTGTATAGATATAAAAATTGTGAGTAGAACCGGGTCAAAGAGAATAAAAGCATCATGTTCTCTTAGATTTCCCCAAGCATGGCATAGAGGAGATCCTTTGTGGTGAATTTCCTCCTCTTGGATTTCGACCAAGGTAGCTCTAGGAGGTTCATGGAAGGTGTTCTTTTGGGGACAAGCACGGTACGCATGCCCTTGCTCACTGCACTTGAAACAACGGTTATCCTTGTGACAACACTCAAGCTCTTTAGGAGAGAGGTTATTTTTTATTTTGTAAACTTCCTTCTCTTTAACTTTGTTGGAGTTTCCCTTAGGAGACTTTTGGACATTGTCCTTCCCCTTAGGCTCATTGTAACCCTTGTTTTCTATGGGCTTAAAAATTCTTTTAGCCCCTATTTGGAAATTGATTCAAGAGGCCACCATGTATGGTGTATAACCGCAATATGGTGCGTGGTCTTTGGGAGTTGACATACTCCGCCATTTATTCAGTTAAGCTAGCACAAAATTGTTTCTTTTGTTCTCCAAAATCCAACTTTTTGAAGACAGTGGCTTTGAGTTGTAGGTCCCAAAATTTGTCTACATATTTGTGAATGGATTCATAGGGAGAGATCTTTAAGCTTCTCCACTCGGTTGTTGGATTTAGGGATGCAAAGAAACGCACACATCTTGGAGAAGACGAAGGAAGCTCAAGGCACACAATAGAGAGTGTGTTACTTAGTGTGCAATGGAAAGATAGATAGCCCTAGAGTGATGGATGTATATACAATGCACGGGGGGAAAAACCTCCTAAAGAGGGAAAAAATACCTCGACGGTCCTAGTGTGTTCACACACATCACTACCACATGTATATGGTAACAAATCCCCCCTGGAGTGATGTGGTGAATGAGAGCTGGCACATGAGGAAAGGGAAGTGCCATGCCCTGAGGACATGATCAGTCCACAAAGGGGAGTAAGCCCAAAGCTTTGCGAAAAGCTTCAAGCTTCTCACAAGACAATTCCTTTGTGAAAAGGTCAGCAAGGTTGTCCTATGTTGGCACATAATCCAAGTTGATCTCTCCTACTGAGAGCCTCTCCCTGACATAGTGGTAATGCACCTCAATGCGCTTTGTGCGAGCATGAAAAACTAGGTTCCTCGCAACTGCCAATGCGCTTTGACTGTCAGTGCAGATAGTGTTGGCAGTGTCCTGTCCAACACCCAAATCAGCCATAAGGCATCCAAGCCATACACACTCAACCGTAGCTTTGAAGACTA
Source organism: Adiantum capillus-veneris (assembly GCF_014529385.1). Classification (NCBI taxonomy): domain Eukaryota; kingdom Viridiplantae; phylum Streptophyta; class Polypodiopsida; order Polypodiales; family Pteridaceae; genus Adiantum; species Adiantum capillus-veneris. Next base: position 122,716,682 of record NC_140953.1, read on the forward strand.
CCCTGTACTCAGCCTCACAACTCAAAGTAGCCACAGTAGGTTGCTTCTTGCTCAACCATGATATACATGAACTGCCAAGCATGAAACAAAAACCACTTGTGGACACTCGCGTGTCAAAACAACCAGCCCAATGTGAGTCGAAAAAAGCATGTAAGTCTGGTAGCAATGATCCTCCATTGGGATAAAACAAGACAAGATGTAAAGTGTCACTAAGGTAGCGGAAAATCCTCTTGACAGCCTGCCAATGCTTAGACCCTGGGCTATGCATAAATCTGCTGACCTGTGAGACTGCAAACTAAATATCCGGCCTCGTGTTGCATACATAAATGAGGCAACCAACAGCAGTTTGATAAATACTGACATCAGTAGGATCTCCAGCATCATGTAGACTCAATTTCAAACCTGCTCCCATGGGAGTGGCAATAGGTTTTCAATCATCAAGTTTAAACTTACATAGAAATGTCTCTATGTAACTTTTCTGACACAAGGCAATAACACCATCACATTGCTTAAACTGTATACCCAATAATGATGCGACAGACCCAAATCTTTCATCTTGAAAGTAGCATTCAAATCAGCCTTAAATTCAGCAATATGTCTCTCATTTGGTCCAGTGATTAGCAAATCATCGACATGAAGAACCACAATGAGAAGTACATCACCCCCATGCTTTACATACAATGGGATTTCTGTTGAACTGTTACGAAAGCCTCGTTTGACCAAATGAGTGTCAGCTTTCTCATACCAAGCACGAGGAGATTGCTTCCACCATACAAAGACTTCTTACATCTGCACACTTTGTCCTCTTGTCCTTTTATGACAAAATCGTGAGGCTGCATTACATAAACTTCCTCAAATATGTCACCATTCAAGAAAGCAGTAACAATGACTGATTGATGTACATCCCGACCCAAATGAGTTGCCAATGCACATCGAAAATGCACAGTAGTCATACAACAAGTGGGAGAAAAAGTCTCTTCATAATCTATGCATTTTTGTTGTGCATAACCCTTTGCAACAAGTCAAGCCTTATAGCGATCAATCTCACCATCCGGCTTGCATTTCAACTTGTAAACCCACTTCGTACCGATGGCCTTTTTGCTAGGAGGCAAATCACATAAAGTCCATGTGTCATTTTCTATAAGTGCATCATATTCTGATTGCATGGAAACCATCCAATTTTCTGAATTCTGTGCTTCATTAAAAGACAGAGGCTCCTCAACATCATGTAAGCTATACACAGCCAAAGCATAACAATCTGATGCATAAGATGCATGGCGAGAGCCTGAACGAGTACGAGTAGACAAAGGTGCATCCAATTTACTATCACGCAAAGTGTGCACCAACCATTTTGGCATACCTCTAGTCTGGTCATTTTCAGCCCTTTCCTCATCAAGTACATCATGTACATCTGCATCAGTAATAGGCTGATTTGTAACATTTTCAGAAACCCCCATAGGCTTTACATTTTTCTCATTGGAACTTACATTCATATTCCACCACTGAAAAGAGGCAACAAAGTGTCATAAATGTCTTGTGACCTTACATTATTGTCTCTAGTACATGATAGCAAGGGTTGAAAAGAATCTTCCACAAACACTACATCCGGTGAAACCAGAATACGTTCTTTTTGCAGAGGATACAACTTGTAACCTTTTCTTTCAGCACCATAACCAACAAAAATACATTTGACAGCCTTATCATCCAATTTTTTGGGCTGTGTTTGTGGCACCAAAGCATATGCCAAACAACCAAAAACACGCATGTGCTCAATAGAAGGCTTTGTATCATGCCATGCTTCATATGGAGTAATGGAATGCAAAACTTTCGTAGGACACCTGTTTAGTACATAAGTGGCACACATGCAGGCCTCAAGCCAAAAAGAATGCGGCAAAGCTTGACTTTTGACCATACATCGGGCCATTTCTGTAAGTGACCTATTTTTCCTCTCAACAACACCATTTTGCTGAGGTGTATAAGGAACTGTACATTGGTGTTTTATCCCACGACTAGCCAGAAATGCATTAAATTCATGAGACATATACTCCCCCCCTCGATCGGAATGGAGGGTGCCCGTAGTACATTTCGAGACATTTTCAACCATAGCCAGAAATTGTTTGAAGCACATAAAAACTTTAGGCTTCGCTTTAAGCGGAAATGCCCATGCATGCGTGGAGTAATCATCAACGAAAGTCACGAAGTAAAGGTAATTGCCCAAGGACGGAGTTTGCATGGGCCCACAAACATCACTATGCACAAGCTGCAACGTGCATGTGGCCCAAACCGAACCATCCTTTGGAAACTTAGAACGCTGCATCTTACCCAAAATAGAGCCTTCGCAAACATGTTTGACAGGTGCTTCAAGAGGCAGCAAAGAAGCAACCATATCAGATTTCTGCAAACGTAGCAAACTGGCAAAATTCAGATGACCAAAACGTGCATGCCAAAGTTTTGCATCTGAAATAGCCCTTGAATATGCAACAGCATTTGTAGAATTTTATCCACACTTGTCATACAAAGTGAGCTTATACAGTCCACGGCACAAAAGGCCAAATGCAACAATTTCATCACCAAAACTGAGATCATGAACTATACATCTGTCATCCACAAATTTGACTACAAGTCCAAGTCTAGCAATTGCGGATACAGACAAAAGATTCTTCTTGATCCCAAGTACATAAAGTGCATCAACAAGTGTGAAAGAACTTCCATTAGCAGCAGTAAGCACAATCTTTCCAACTCCCTGAACCGGATAAGAGGCATTGCTGGCACAAGTGACTGAATTCCCATGAGGGACAGACTTGAGAGAGGTGAACAATTCACGATGTGAGGTAATGTGCTTTGTAGCACCACTGTCGAAATACCACACATGTGAATCTGCAGCAACTGACAAGCATGCATCATGGACAGCAGGATTGTAAGTGTACTCTGTGCTAAAAGCCCGTTCTCCTCCGTTTTGGAGGTGATGGAGAGTGTTTAGCCCGCCGCCTTCGTGGAGCCATCTCCGGAGAGGTGGCAGGAGACTCACTTCTTTCTTGTTATTTTGGTGGAGGCTCTTGAGTTCTCCTTTGAGAAGGAGATGTGTCATCAAGGAGAAAATTTTTGAGCCCTTCATATGGATCCTCTTCTTCTTTCCGAACCGGAGAGAGACCTCTTTTGGAAGTCTCACAAGGAGGCTTCCTACATGCTCTCTCGTCATGATGGGGAACTTGGAGAATCCCATGATCACTAAGTTGCCGTTGCACTTCACTTTGGAGGGATGGATTGCCCATGGCTTGTTGAAGCCTAGAAACAAGATAGTTAACAAGCATCGGGGAATCATTAGTAGCTTGCTCATTAGCAAAATCAAAGTTATCAACGTTAATTTCACTCTCTTTACTATTGTCAGCCATTCTAACAAATTTTAGGTGTAAATTTTTTAGGTGTACTTTGGCACTTCAAGCCCTAGTAGATTGTCGACATAGAGTGTCGCCCAGTTGATCCTTTTGCCAACCTTTAGTCTACTATAGTTTTTGGTAGACATATTGTCGTTTTTTTCCATGAACATCACATTTTGTGAATAGAAGAACATATGTGTCCCCCTATGCACATCAATGACATCCTTGACCTGGTGCATTGATCCTTTCTTGGGGATCGCATCTATGATAGGGTAGACTTTTCTTGGTTCTATTGAGCCTTCATTTAGGAGACGTACAGCTCTCTAGACTAGTGCTATATCCACCATGACTGACTCCCATCCTTAAACTATTATTGTGTTTGTTTCATAAAAGGCCTTAATCATTTCAACGATGCTATGAGGGCTTGACAACATATTCCATTGTTGTGACACCAAGGTTGTGAAGCCAAATGTGTTAGCCCACTTCCTGTGTGTCTCTAGTGCCAAATAAACTGTGTGAAGGGGTTAGAGTTATAAGAGGCTTGCACGTGGCTGCTTCAGCTTCCTTGCCTTTTGGCTTCTGTTGTGTCACCATGGAACTTGAGCTTTCTCCTGTGCTTGTCTTGCTGTAAGGTGGTAGCGTCCCTGTCTGTGCTTTACCGTCGATTAAAGTATTGTGTGTGTTGGTGTTTCTTCGAGAACTTTATATAGAACCTACCACATTGTTGTCATATTTCTTTGGATTTTGAGTTGATGCTGACCATCATTCACCGTATGTACTTACATTAATGCCCATGTTCTCTCTTTTTGCGCTCATGTAATTATTGATTATTCTTCACATGCTTTGTAATTATTTCTAACTCCATCTCAATTTTTGAGCCTGGGATCACTAAACATGATTATCTTCAGAGCTAGCTGGTCCATAATATGGCTTTAGCCTATTCCCATTTATAAATTATGGGTGTGATGTCCCATCTCGTCTAATCAACTTAAATGCTCCCGAAGTCCCTTCTTCCTAAATTGTAAAAGGTCCGGTCCATCTGAGCTTTAGTTTTTCCAAAAATTTATCGGCTCTAGAGTTGAACACCAGGACTTGGTCTCCTCTGTCAAATACTTTATGCTTGCTATGTTGATCTGCCCATGCCTTCCTTCTTTTCTGCATGGCTTCTGCCATTATAGTGCATTCCTGCCTTTCTTCCTCCATTTCCAGTAGATGTCATATTCTTTCTTCCTGGGACTGTTTCATAGGTAATTGATATTCCACTGTAGTCTGGAGTGAGGGTACTATGTACTTCATGGGCTTTATTGCTTCTAGCCCAAATGCCATCCGAAAGGGAGTCATCTGTGTAGAAACTTTGTATGTTTTTTGGAAAGCCCATTGCACACTATCCAATTTCTGGTCCCAATCCTTATTATTGGAATTTACTATATTTTTTAGATTTTTTACCATAATTTTGTTAGCGGACTCCGCTTGACCATTACACTGAGGATGGTACACTATAGACTTCTTATGGATAATCATATGTTTGGTAGTCATCTCTTTCATGACATCATTGAGGAAGTGCTTCCCTTGATCACTAACCATTTCCATTAGGCACCCAAATCTGGTTACCACCTGTTGATACAAAAATTTAGCCACTTCTTACTGCTTTTGCCTCCGGCCATTTTGTCAAATTATCAAAGGCCACTATGATATATTCCCACTCTATTAATTGATACTTGGGCTTAATTGGCCCCACAAAATCTAATCCCTATTTCATGAAGGGTGGTAATGGCAAAATGGGATTCATTGGCATTCTACCCCTATCCAATGGTTTCTCAAGTTTTTGACAAACATCACATTCTTTGGTAAACAAATAGGTGTATTTTGACAGTGCGGGTCACCACAATTTGGCTTGCAAGATTTTCTACTCTGTTTATTGATACTTGGGCTTAATTGGCCCCACAAAATCTAATCCCTATTTCATGAAGGGTGGTAATGGCAAAATGGGATTCATTGGCATTCTACCCCTATCCAATGGTTTCTCAAGTTTTTGACAAACATCACATTCTTTGGTAAACAAATAGGTGTATTTTGACAGTGCGGGTCACCACAATTTGGCTTGCAAGATTTTCTACTTTGTTATTTCTTTTCCCTAATGAACTCCAGATATCACTTGGTGTGCTTCTCTTAAAACTGCCTCTTGCTCATGCTGTGGAACACATCTCCCAAATATCCCTTTAGCTCCTCTTTTATTCAGCTGTCTTGCTATCATCACAAAATTCCTGCTCCGGCATCTCCGATCTTTGCTCCACCTTGTGGGGAAGCTAAAATCTAGAAAAATAATTCTTAGATTCTCGTACCAATCAACTTCTTCATCATATCTTAGCACGAATAGTGCTGCACCCAAAAAATCCCCAACTTCAATGTCCGGGCCTTGCTCTTCTAATCAAGACAAAAGATTTTCCATGGCATTTTGATTTGTGGGTATATGATGAATGGTAAAATCAAATTCTTGGAGAACTATCATCCACCTGACCATGGCCATTTCCCCGACCAATGAAGCCTTGTTGACTATATACACCAGAGCTTGGTGATCCACATGTAAGATTACCTGATTCTCGAGAAGATAATGCCGAAACTTGGTCATTGCAAACACCACTACTAGTGCCT